>NC_082700.1:33273546-33627629 GCF_949987515.2 Delphinus delphis
TTGGGAGATATTCATGTCGCTGGGTAGGAGACAAGTTAGTAAAGGCTGCTCCTTTGTGCTGATTGTGTTTCATTTTTTACTGTTTGCCCTTTCTGTGTATAGAGCAGTGTCACGAAAGAAAATGTTATTACTCAAAGAAGTGTAACTGTATTCTAGGGTCCAATGCATTATACACTGTGTTTACCCTACACAAATTTCTTTACCATCCAGACTTGAATCGGGGTCAACAGTTAAAAATAATGGAAACAGTGATGATACAAATAGACTAGCACTGGATCATGCCACCTGTTTAGGAAGCTTTAGGGCCCTTCCACACCAAAGAAGAAGCCTCCATGGCTGAGAAATTTATTTTCCCTGATAACCTCTTATCAATTTTAGTTGGGTTGCCAAGCAGACTGAAAGCCACCTTTCTGGTGATTTATTTGGTTCATACAGTGGTTCTTTAATGTTTGGAATTTGTATGATGTTAGCTAGGATTGTGTTCTCCAGTTCACCACAGACCATTTTCACACTCTCTCAGGATGTGGGGACATTTTATTTGGTAAACTTTCATTTGAAGGGTTTGAGTAAAATTAGTGTTTCCTTGGACACTATGAGAATACATTTAGATGTCATTTAAAGGGGGAAGAGATAATGGAATTAATATTTATCGAGCAGCTACTTTCTGCCAGGTACTTTATTTTTATATTATTTCATTTAGTACCCACAAAAAGGTTTTGAGTAAGCCAATACCTTCCATTTCAGAAATGAGTAGACTAATATTGTATAAGTAGCCCCCATATACTTAGCAGAACAGTACGTGGAGAATGACCTTTCAATCTTATTTCTAGAACTTTCCTTCCTTAAGCCTCTGACTCACAAGGTTTATAGGGACTACAGACAGTCACATGCCTATGCTTGTTAAATGAAAACCAGCAATAAATACTAATAATGTGAGAACAAAAATATCATTTTGAAACTAGGGCACGATACTATGTGTCTTTCCTTCTTTTCTTGAACAAAACACCCACTGATTTCAAGGGCACTTTTGTGTTGATAAAAATCTTGAGGTAATCTTCTAGTCCTTGATTATGAGTTAGGTATATATATATATATGAAATCATGTTTTCTATTTTTCACGTATCCACAGTATAATAGGAGTAGGTGGTAATTTTGCTGTTTAATGCGGTCACGTTTATGCAGTGCATAGGAATACGTGCTGAGTTTTGTGGTTGAAAACATCTAAGTCTGACATAAACCATGTAAACATGGATATTTACCTGTTATTATGCTACCAATACTGCCATTTCCATCTTGCAAAAAATGTATGTGTCAGGTATATAAAAGTATATATACTGATATGTGTATATATTTTTTTCATACTTTGACATGTATTCCATCCATCAGTTATACTTTCTAAGAAGCTTATGGAAGAAGCTATGGTAGTAATACCACACAATAGAAACCCTGTCATTGTAAGATACGAAAAAGTAGCAAGAGATAAATGGTTTTGTTATTGACTGAAGGAGAGTAGAATGACCCCATGATTCAGATCTGATTGACTTCATGACCTCATTGCGTATGGACAGTGTCAGAAGGCCATCAGGAAACAATCATTTGCCTTAAGAATGTTGTTACTTTTTAAAGGCATGACTCCAACCTTATCAGAATGTCAGAGCAGCAGTCCTAGCAAATGTATTTTTTGACTGGCAGGAAACCCATCTGTAAGCCAGTGATATGAGAATCTGGCATCTGTGGAATGTGATTTTATTTTACTGAGAGTAAAGAAGCTGTGTCCTTGGAAATGATGAACACTGAATTTGTTAGGGGATTGTGACTGTTGTGCCTTTTCTCTTAATTTCTACCGGAGCTAAGAAAGGACCTAACCTGTTCCCTATAATTCAGATGAAGAGAACTGGGGGCTAGGGCCTGACAAAAGCATTCAAAACAGGATTCTTAACCTTTTTGATACTGTAGCTCCCTTTGCAGGCAGTTAAAGCTTGTGGATGTCTTCTCAGTAGGTTTTAAATGCATAAAATAAAATGTTTAAGTTTATAAGGAAAATCAACAATTATATAAATATATTAAAAAATTTTGTGCTGAAAAAAATGTGCTTTTTGATTAATGAAGCATTGATGACTATAAACACCATTTTAAGATCTGAGAGAATAGTAATATGTAAAGATAAGTGATTTCTATTAGTGATAAACTCATAGGTAGTGCTAATACTACTGGGATTTGTTACCTACATAAGTTCATAATTGAGGGGAATTCTCAATTTCAGTTAAAGGCTTTGAAAAATCTAACTTTTTCCCTTGCACATTCACAAACTCCTGATTTCTATTCTTCTCACGTGTCTCTGTACACCAGGTTAAGGAAATCTGCTTCAGAATGGTCAAGGAGGGAGCAAAGGATGGGGGCTGTTACAATTAAGTCCATTTGGGGGATTTTTGAAGATGACTCACTGGTGTATGTCAGTAGCATTTATATTATAAAATAAGGACAGAGGCTTCACTCTTAGTCATGATGCCTCTATAGAAGCATCTTTTAGGATCTAATATCAATTGTTATGAAGAAACATTTAGCCTAAGTTGAACGATTCTGATTGTTTCACTGCAGTTTCTTAAGAGGTTGAATTCTAAAAAAAGTAATTTTGATCATTTTTATTAAACACCATATCTGACACTATTCTAATTAAAATGCTCTTGTTATTTATAGACTACTTATCTGCATATATACATAGGAAATTATCTGGAATGTTGTTCACTAATAGCTGGTAATGATTATTGCTGAGTGGAGGTTTAGACATTTATTTTTGTCTCTAATGTGAGTGAATTCAGTCCATTATTTAAACATTTGGTATTGAAGGGAAGCAGGTATATGACCGCAGCTTTAAATGAAAAGGGGAGACAGAAGTGTATTTATGTACAGAGGAAAAGAAGCAACGAAGGGAGAGATATTGGAATTGCCAGAAAGTACAAGTGGTGGAATAAATGCTGACAGCAGGCAGAGCAATGTTATCAAGAGAATGGATGTTAAAAGGAGAAACACTTATTTCTTGAGGTGAGATCTAAGGCAGTATTGTTCTCAGAGTCAGGAAACAGAAGCCCCCTGCCTTGGACCCCATGCTTGAGGATCCTATTTGGCTTTCCTCAGGGTACACACACCTATTCCCACATGACCAGGAGTTCATCAGATCAAGGGGCATGCCACCCAAGCTTGTGCATATGGCTACTTAACCCTGCTCCATTTTCCCAGCACCTGGAAAGGCTCTGGGCTGAGCCCAGGGCTTACATGGACTTTTTGCTCAGGTCTGTCATCATAATGTAGGTCCACTGCTAGTGTATACATGTCTATGCTTGAGAGGTAATCAAGGGATTTTGTTTTTGTGTGTGTGTGTGGATGAACATGTAGTTTGGGTATCCAGAAGTGCATGTACAAAGCTACTTAAAGTTCAGGATGGAGCTAGAAATGAAGAATAGAACAGGGCAGGCTAAAGGCTAGGGTAGGAACCTGGAGCCTCTGGGCTACTGTCTTCCTGCTGCCAGATTCCATTATAAAACTTGGAGTGGGCACCTAAATTTCAACTTCTAAGTTTCACCTTGGCCTGTTGAATCATTATACTTTGTATAATATTAAGGTGGGAGGATAGAACATATTTATTTCAGTAATTTTTTAGATTAGCTTATACCTTAAATTATTTAAAATATGGGAAATGGGTCTCCGTTTCTACTTTGGTCCACAAATGTGGCCTTGATCTAAGCTACGTGTGGAAGACAAAGGGTCTGAAGAGAGAAGAATTCATGTTGGATGGGTCAATGTGCTCAGTAATTCTGGAGTCAAGCTTTTCTGGGGATGGTGAGAGGAGTGGGGTGGGGCAGTGCAGAGAACACGAGCTAATTTGAATTTACTAGGGACAGGTGCGGCAAGTAGTCAAAGATTAGAAGGAGCAGTCAGGGCACGCATGTGAGACAGTGTGTACATCCTTGTGGTGCTCCTCTGGTGACGTTCAGGGGTGCAATGCAGTTACTCAGACCCATTCATCTATCTATTCAGCACATGTTCACTGAGAATCTATGGATGACACACACTGTTCTATGTAACAGGGATAACTTCATGAACACAACTGACAGAGCCTTGCTCTCCTGAAGCTAAAGTTTTCCCTTTTCAGAATTGTTAGGAGCAACAGAACTTCTCAATGGGCTACATAGTAAGGACAGAAATCAAAACACATGTACTTCTGACTTAGTAAATAATCACTCTAATGTAAAAGTTACATTCAACTAGTAGTGTCATAAGTGACTAAACACTGCTTAGCAGTACAGAGATATAGCCACCTTTTATTGTCTCTTTTAAAAAGCATTTTACCCAAGCTATCTTTCAGTGTCTTGCTTTCCACAATTTTCCTCTTTTCTTTCTGGATTGACAGAGAAGCAAGTAAAAGAAAATTCTCCTACACATTTCCACTACTGGCTTAATGACTAACATTCATCTCACAATCCAGCCATCTGTCTAAGTGCTTGGATGTGCTGTGCTCTTTGCTCACTTGTAGAAAGGTAAACTTATACATGGCCTGTTTTCCCCTTTGATGTGAATTACTCACCTTATAAACACAAGTACGAGAGAAGCTGGAGGCCTCAGAATTTCCTGATGGAATTCCTGCTGTGGTCTGATTGGGGTGGCTTGTCTTCACTTGTTTGTATCATGGTGGCGTGATGATGATAATGCTGAATTAGTGTGGCTCACTGACTTCTTAGCGCTTTTCAAATAGAATGTATTATCAAGTACAATTAAATCAAAGAGTGACATGAAACAGGTTTTCTTTTTCTAAACTTAATTTAAAATTTTAAAATGTTTAGAAAGACACTGGGTTTTGACACTAGTCTCAGTGTCTCAATTTCCTCATTTGTAAAATAGGGGTAATAATATCTAAGCTGTAGAGTTTTTTGTGAAGATTAAAACAAATGATGTATTTAAAGAACCTAGTATGTTGCTGTACTGATATTACTTGATATATTATACATGTTACAATTAGCACTGCATAATAGCAGTGCTGTTGAGCATAATAGCTCAATAATATGAGCCAAAAGATTGTATTGAGCATTTACTATGTGACTGTGTTATATCTGACAATATAATAGTAGACAAAGGCTCTCATCTCATTGAGCTTAAGTGTAGCAATTACATGTAGCAATTTTAGTGTTATTGTTTTTAGTACAATGTGATGACATTCTCCAATATTTCTATTTTTTAATTCTCTGTCCCTAATATAAACATTGAAAAGTATTATCAGAGTGCCTCCTATATAATAGATCTTTAATAAATGTTTTTCAAATAAACAGATAATTACTACAGCCATGGAGTTAATTTGAAAAAGCCAGAAAGTATAATAACTACCTATATTAGGGAGGACAGAAGTCTTTACTAATGTAGGTCTCAATAAATGTTTAAGTGGAAGTTGTTTTCAGATTACCATCACAAAAGGCTGTAGTAGGAAATACAGAGTGAGGCCATGCAGGTTAGTGGAAAAGAAGGCAAGTCTCCTGGAATTTTACTTATTTTTGAGCTAAGGGTGGCAATTATTCTGGGCCATTTAAAAAAAGTTCCTCTGTTCCTCCCTTCTTCCCTTCTTCCTTTCTACTCTTCTTCCCTTCCTCCCTTTTTCCCTTTTTCCCTTTCTCCCTTTCCTTCTTTCTTCCTTCCTATCTCCCTCCCTTCCTTTCTTTTTCTTTTCTTCTTTCTTTCTTTCTCTCGCTCTCTTTTTCTTTCTTTCTTTCTTTCTTTCTTCCTTCCTTCCTTCCTTCCTTCCTTCCTTCCTTCCTTTCTTTCTTTCTTTCTTTCTTTCTTTCTTTCTTTCTTTCTTTCTTTCTTTCTTTCTTTCTTTCTTTCTTTCTTTCTTTCTTTCTTTTCTTTTTCTTTCTTTTCTTTCCCAGCTTTGTTGAGATAAGATCAACATATAATGTTGTATGTTTAATTTTTACAACCTCTTGAGTTGATTTACTTATATATTGCAAAATGATTACCAACATAGTGTTAGCTCACATCCCCATCACCTCGCATAATTACCATTTCTTTTTCTGTGGTGGGAACATTTAAGATTTATTTTCTTAACAACTTTCAAGTATATGCTACATTATTGTTAACTATATTCACAATTATATAGTGTTAGATCATCAGAACTTATCCATCTTACAAATGAAACTGTATACCCTTTGACCAACATCTTCCCAGTTCCCCAGCCCCCGGCCCCTGGTAATCACCATTCTACTCTGTTTCTATCAGTGTGGCTTAAAGATTCTACATATAAGTGATATCATGTGGTATTTGTCTTTCTTTGTCTGACTTATTTTACTTAGCACAATGTCCTCAAGGACGTAGCCATTCATCTATACATACGTATATACATAGCCATTCATCTGTTGACAGACACTTAGGTTATTTCCATATTTTGGCTATTGTGAATAGTGCTACAATGAACACAAAAGTACAGAGATCTCTTTGAGATTCTTTTTTCATTTCCTTTGAATATATACTCAGAAATGGATTGCTGAATCATATGGTAGTTCTATTTTTAGCTTTTTTGAGGAATCTTCGTACTGTTTTCCATAGCAGCTGCATCAATTTACATTCCCACCAACAATGCACAAAAGTTCTCCTTTATCTGCATCCTTACCAACACTTGTTATTTCTTATTTTTTTATGATAGTTATTCTAATAGATGTGAGGTGATATCTCCTTATAGTTTTGATTTGCATTTTCCTGATGATTAATGATGTTGAGCATCTTTTCATGTACCAGTTGGCCATTTGTATGTGTTCTTTGGAAAAATGTCTGTTCATATTCAACTGGTTTTCAAGTTGGGTATGGGTCCATTTCTGGTATCTATTTTGTTTTATTTATCTATATTCCTATTTGTGTATCCATATCACATGTTATAATAAGTATTAAAATCAGAAAGTGTTAGCCTTCTAAAATTGTTTTGCTTTTTACAAAGTTATTTAGGGCATTTTAAGTCCTTTGCAGTTGCATATGAATTTCAGAATCAATTACTAATTTATTTTTTAAAAACCTGCCAGGTTTTTGAAGAAATTGCATTGAACCTATTGATCTACTTGGGGAGGATCAATGTCTCAGTGATACTGAGCATATTGACCCACAAACAAGGTATCTATACTTATTTAATTAGGTTTTCTTTAATTTGTCTCAGCAATGTTTTGTAGTTTTTAGTGTGCTAGTCTGGTTTATCTTTTGTCAGAGTTATCCCTAAATATTGAATAATTCTTGTCCTATTGTAAGCAATTTTGTCTTTTTAAGCTTCAGTTTCTGATTATTCTTTGCTATTGTATAGTAATACAATTCATATTTGTATGTTAATCTTGTATTCTGCAAACTTATAAACTCACTTAGTAGTTATGGTAACTTTTTTTTATAGATTCCATAAATTTTATAGTCCCTACATAGACAAACATATTGTCTTTGAAAAAAGATAGTTTTACTTCTTCTTTTCCAATCTAGATGCCTTTTGTTTTGTTTTTTTCTTGCCTTGTTGCATTGGCTAAAACCTCAAATATATAACTCCTCCTTGAATGGAGTTCAGAATAGTAGACATTTTTGTTGTGTTTCTGGTATTAGGGGGGAAAGCAATCAGTCTTTCACAGTTAAGTTTGATGTTAGATGTAGGTTTTTTTGTAGATACACTTTATGAGAATGAGATACACTTTATGAGAATGATGAAGTTCTACTCTATTCAAAAATTTCTAAACATTTTGTCAAGAAAGGATGTTGGTTTCTGTCAAATGCTTTTTCTTCATATACTAATATAATCATATATATCTTTTAAAACTTTTTAGTTTGATGAATTACACTGATTTACTTTTGCAATTTAAATCAACCTTGCAGTCTGGGATGAACTCCACTTATTTATAATGTACTATTCTTTATATATATTGTTAGATTCAATTTACTAAAATTTTCTTTAGAATTTTTACTATGTTCATGATGGAAATTGGCTATTTTTTTGTAGTATCTTTACCTGTTTTGGGTATCTGGATAATGCTGGTCTCATAGAATAAGAGAGGAAGAACTCACTTCTCTTTAATTTTCTGGAAGAATATATATATATATATATATATATATATATATATATATATATAATTGGCATTAATTCTTCCTTACATATTTACTAGTGTTCATAGTGAAGTCATGTGAGTGGAAAGTTTTCTTAGTGGGACATATTTTAAGTATAAAATCAATTTCTTTGATAGAAATAGAGCTACTTGTGTTATCTTTTTCTTCCTGAGATTTAGTAGTTTTTACCTTTCAAGAACTTTATCCATTTCAAAGTTCCCAATTTATCAGCATAAAATTCTTAGTATTATTCTCTTATAATCCTTTTTCATATCAGTAGAATCTATAGTGATGTTACCCTCTTTTATTCTTATTGGCAATTTGTATCTTCTCTCTTTTTTACACATCAGGTTGGCTAGAGATTTATCCATTTATTGATCTTCTCAATAGAGTCCTCACTTTTGATTTCATTGCTTTTTCTCAATTTCACTGATTAACATTCTGATCTTTGTCATTTCCTTTGTTTTTATTTTGTGTTTAATTTTCTCTTTTTCTAATTTCTTAAGGTGTAAGTTGAGATCATTGATTTGAGAACTTTAATTTTTTCTAATATAGATATTTAAAGCTATAAATTTCCCTCTAATTACTGTTTCATCAGCATCCCTTACATTTGGATATGTTGTGTTAAAATTTTTCATTTACTTCAAGACACTTTTCCTTTTGTGATTTTCTTTGATGTGTACTCATTTAAAATTCTACTCTTCAGTTTCCAATATTTGTGGATTTCCAGATATCTCTGGTATTGATTTATAATTTGATTTTTTGTGGTCAGAAATTATATTTTATATGACAAGAATCATTTTAAGCATATTGAAATTTCTTTTATGGCTTAGAACATGGTTTTTCTTGGTACATTTTACATGTACTTAAAAAGAGTATACATTCTGCTACTGTTGGATGAAGTGTTCTATAAATATGAATTAGGTTAATTTGATTTTTTTTCATTTAGTAATCTTTTAAAAAAATATTGGAGTATAGTTGATTTACTATGTTGTGTTAGTTTCTGCTGTACAGCAAAATGAGTCAGTTATACATATACATATATTCACTCCTTTTTAGATTCTTTTCCCATATAGGTTATTACAAAGTATGGAGTAGAGTTCCCTGTGCTACACAGTAGGTCCTTATTAGTTATCTATTTTATATATAGTAGTGTGACTGTGTCAATCCCAATCTCCCAATTTATCCTTCCCCCCCATTTCCTTTTGGTAACAATGTTTGTTTTTCATATCTGTGACTCTATTTCTGTTTTGTAAATAAGTTCATTTGTACGATTTTTTTAGATTCCACATATAAGCGATATCATATGATGTTTGTCTTTCTCTGTTTGATTTCCTTCACTCAGTATGACAATCTCTATGTCTATCCATGTTGCTGCAAATGGCATTATTTTGTTCATTTTTATGGATGAGTTATATTCCATTGTATATATGCACCACATCTTCTTTATCCATTCCTCTGTTGATGGACATTTAGGTTGCTTCCATGTCTTAGCTATGCTTGTGCTGAAATGCACACTGGGATGCATGTGTATTTTTGAATTATGGTTTTCTCCAGATATATGCCCAGGAGTGGGATTGCTGAATTATATGGTAGCTCTATTTTTAGTTTTTTAAGGAATCTCCATACTGTTCTCTATAATGGTTTTACCAATTTACATTCCCACCAACAGTGTAAGAAGCTTCCCTTTTCTCCACACCCCCTCCAGCATTTACTGTTTGTGGAATTTTTGATGATGGCCATTCTGACTGGTATGAGGTGATACCTCATTGTAGTTTTGATCTGCATTTCTCTCATAATTAGTGATGTTGAGCATCATTTCATGTGCCTCTTGATCTTTTGTATGTCTTCTTTGGAATAACATCTATTTAGATCTTCTGCCCATTTTTTTTTTTTTACATCTTTATTGGAGTATAATTGCTTTGCAATGTTGTGTTAGTTTCTGCTGTACAACAAAGTGATTCAGCTATATGTATACATATATCTCCATATCCCCTCCCTCTTGCATCTCCCTCCCACCCTCCTTATCCCATCCCCTAGATGGTCACAAAGCACTGAGCTGATCTCCCTATACTATGTAGCTGCTTCCCACTAGCTATCTATTTTACATTTGATAGTGTATATATGTGAGTGCTACTCTCTCACTTCATCCCAGCTTAGCCTTCCCTCTCCCCATGTCCTCAAGTCCATTCTCTACATCTGCATCTTTATTCCTGTCCTACCCCTAGGTTCATCAGAACCATTTTTTAAAAATTAGATTCCATATATATGTGTTAGCATATGGTATTTGTTTTTCTCTTTATGACTTACTTCACTCTGTATGATAGACTCTAGGTCCATCCACCTCACTACAAATAACTCAATTTCGTTTCTTTTTATGGCTGAGTAATATTCCATTGTACATATGTGCCACATCTTCTTTATCCATTAATGTGTCGATGGGCACCTAGGTTGCTTCCATGTCCTGTCTATTGTAAATAGAACGGCAATGAACACTGCGGTACATGACTCTTTTTGAATTATGGTTTTCTCAGGGTATATGTCCAGTAGTGGGATTGCTGGGTCGTATGGTTGTTTTATTTTTAGTTTTTTAAGGAACCTCCATACTGTTCTCCATAGCAACAGTATCAATTTACATTCCAACCAACAGTGCAAGAGGGTTCCCTTTTCTCCACACACTCTCCAGCATTTATTGTTTGTAGATTTTTTGATGATGGCGATTCTGAATGGTGTGAGGTGATAACTCATTGTAGTTTTGATTTGCATTTCTCTAATGATCAGTGATACTGAATATCCTTTCATGTATTTGTTGGTAATCTGTATATCTTCTCTGGAGAAATGTCTATTTAGATCTTCTGCCCATTTTTGGATTGTTTTTTTTTTTTTTGCTATTGAGATGCATGAGTTACTTGTATGGTTTGAAGATTAAACCTTTGTCAGTTGCTTCATTTGCAAATATTTTCTCCCATTCTGTGGGTTGTCTCTTCATTTTGTTTATGGTTTTCTTTGTTGTGCAAAAGGTTTTAAATTTAATTAGGTTCTATTGTTTGTTTTGCTCTAAGAGTTTTATATTATCCAGGCTTACATTTAGATCTTTAATCCATTTTGAGTTTATTTTTGTGTATGGTGTTAGGGAGTGATCTACTTTCATTCTTTTATATGTAGCTGTCCAGTTTTGTCAGCACCACTTATTGAAGACACTGTCTCATCTCCATTTATATCCTTACCTCCTTTGTCATAGAATAGGTAACCATAGGTGCATGGATTTCTTTCTAGATTTTCTAACCTGTTCCATTGACCTATATTTCTCTTTTTGTGCCTGTACCATACTGTTTTGATTACTGGAGCTTTGTAGTACAGTCTGAAGTCAGGGCATCTGACTCCTCTAGCTTTGTTTTCCTTTCTCAAGATTGCTTTGGCTTTTTAGGGCCTTTTGTGTCTCCATACAAATTTTAAGATTTTTTGTTCTAGTTCTGTGCCAAATGCCATTGGTAATTTGACAGGGATTACATTGAATCTGTAGGTTGCTTTGGGCAGTATAGTCATTTTCACAATATTGATTCTTTCCATCCAAGAACATGGTATATCTCTCCATCTGTTTGTGTCATCTTTGATTTCTTTCATCAGTGTCTTATAGTTCTGAGTACAGGTCTTTTGCCTCCTTAGGTAGGTTTATTCCTAGGTATTTTATTCTTTTTGATGCAGTG
Organism: Delphinus delphis; assembly: GCF_949987515.2. Taxonomy (NCBI): domain Eukaryota; kingdom Metazoa; phylum Chordata; class Mammalia; order Artiodactyla; family Delphinidae; genus Delphinus; species Delphinus delphis. The sequence continues at coordinate 33,285,360 of NC_082700.1, forward strand.
GTAATTGATGTTGTTTCCTTAATTTCTCTTTCTCATCTTTCATTGTTACTGTTTAGGAATACAAGAAATTTCTCTTTATTAATTTTGTATCCTGCAACTTTACCAAATTCATTGATGAGTTCTGCTAGCTTTTTGGTAGTATTTGTAGGATTTTCTATATATAGTATCATGTAATCTGAAAACAGTGACAGTTTTACTTCTTTTCCAATTTGGATTTTTACATTTCTTTTTCTTCTCTGATTGCCCTGGCTAGGACTTCAAAAACTATGTTGAATAATAATTGTAAGAGTGGACATCCTTGTCCTGTTCCTGATCTTAGAGGAAATGCTTTCAGTTTTTCACCATTGAGAACAATGTTTCCTGTGGGTTTGTCATATATGGCCTTTATTATGTTGGGGTATGTTCCCTCTATACCCATTTTCTGGAGAGTTTTGATCATAAATTGCTGTTGAATTGTGTCAAAAGTTTTCCTGCATCTATTGAGATGATCATATTTTTTTTTTTTTTTTTTTTTTGTGGTACACGGGCCTCTCACTGTTGTGGCCTCTCCCGTTGCAGAGCACAGGCTCTGGACATGCAGGTTCAGCAGCCATGGCTCATGGGTCCAGCTGCTCTGCAGCATGTGGGATCTTCCTGGACCGGGGCACGAACCCGTGTCCCCTGCATCGGCAGGCGGACTCTCAACCACTGTGCCACCAGGGAAGCCCCGATCATATGTTTTTTATTCTTCAGTTTGTTAATGTGTTGTAGCACATTAATTCACATATATTAAAGAATCCTTGCATCCCTGGGATAAGTCCCACTTTATCATGGTGTGTGATCCTTTTAATGTGTTGTTAAATTTGGTTTGCTAGTATTTTGTTGATGATTTTTGAGTGTATGTTCATCTGTGATATTGGCCTGTAATTTTCTTTTTCTGTGATATCTTTGTCTAATTTTGGTATCAGGGTGATGGTGGCCTCGTCTCCATCACTTAGGAGTGTTCATTCCTGTGTTCCTGCAATTTTTTGGAAGAGTTTCAGAAGGATATGTGTTAACTCTTCTCTAAATGTTTGATAGAATTTGTTGTGAAGCCATCTGGTCCTAGACTTTTGTTTGTTGGGAATTTTTTAATCACAGTTTCAATTGCAATCCTTGTGATTGGTCTGTTCATATTTTCTATTTCTTCCTGGTTAAGTCTTGGAAGGTTGTTACATTCTAAGAATTTATCCATTTCTTCCAGGATGTCCATTTTATTAGCGTATAGTTGCTTGTAATAGTCTCTTATGACCTTCTGTATTTTTGTGGTATCTGTTGTAACTTCTCTTTTTCATTTCTCATTTTACTGATTTGAGTCCTCTCCCTTTTTGTCTTGATGAGTCTGTCTAAAGGTTTATCAATTTTCTTTATCTTCTCAAGAACAAGCTTTTGTTTCATTGATCTTTGCTATTGTTTGTTTTGTCTCTATGTTATTTATTTCTGCTGTGATCTTTATGATTTCTTTCCTTCTACTCACTTTGGGTTCTTTTTGTTCCTCTTTCTGTAGTTGCTTTAGGTGTAAGTTTAAGTTGTTTATTTGAGATTTTTCTTGTTTTCTGAGGTAAGATTGTATTGCTGATAACTTCCCTCTTAGAACTGCTTTTGCTGCATCCTGTATGTTTTGGATCATAGTGTTTTCATTGTCATTTGTCTCTAAGTATCTTTTGTTGTTGTTTTTGAAGTAGAAAAGGATAGCTTTATTGCTTTGCTAAGCAAAGTGATACATACCAAGCTTCTGCCTTAGAAAAACTATGTGTCCCTGTCTTTATGTATTTTTTGATTTCCTCTTTGATTTCTTCAGTGATCCATTGGTTGTTTCATAATATTGTTTAGCCTCTAGTGTTTTTTATGTTTTATTTTTTTCTGTAATTAATATCTAATCTCATAGCATTTTGGTCTAATCTCATAGTATTTTGGTCAGAAAAGACTTCAATTTTCTTAAATTTACCAAGGCTTGATTTGTGGATCCCGATGTGACCCATCCTGGAGAATGTTCCATGTTCACTTGAGAAGAAAGTGTATTCTGCTGCTTTTGGATGGAATGCTATAAATATGAATTAAATCCATCTGGTATAAATTTTCATTTAAGGTCTGTGTTTCCTTATTAGTTTTCTTTCTGGATGATCTTTCCATTGGTGAAAGTGAGGTGGTAAGGCCTTCACTATTATTGTGTTACTGTCGATTTCCCTTTATATGGCTGTTAGCATTTGCCTTATATATTGAGGTGTTTCTATGTTGGGTGCATGTATATTACCAATTGTTATATCTTCTTCTTGGATTGATCCATTGATATTATGTAGTATCCTTCCTTGTCTCTTGTAACTGTCTTTGTTTTAAAATCTATTTTTGTGTGATATGAGTTGCTGTTGTGTGCTATTCCTGCTTTCCTTTGATTTCCACTTGCATGGAATAACTTTTTCCATCTCCTCACTTTAAGTCTTTATGTGTCCTTAGATCTGAAGTGGGTCAACACCCAAAACCCATGTTTATGTGCCCACAAAGTCTACAGTTGCTAAAACTTAGACCCATCTTGGCTGCAGGAGCACTCGTTGTCCATTCAGATGTTCTGCAGGTGCTAAGTTTACAGACAGTCATGGAGGTTCAATCCACAGTTTGCACAGTTGTGAGGAGAGATTTCAGCTTTTTTACCTTAGTTGCATGGCCTCTGTGCCTTAGCCATGGTTTCAGCCCCATCTCTGCATGTGGGCCCCCCACAGGGTTCTTCTCCCGAGGCTGCCCTGGAGCACACAAGTCCACCCTGGTGAGGAGGGGGCACAGAGGAGGCAGTGAACAGGGTTGCAAGAGCACCCACCATGCCGAGGATGGGCCATGGAGGGAGAGGGGGCTGTTGCTGGGGTCGTGAGAACGCTTGCTGCAGCTGGGATGGGGCATGGAGGAGGAGGCAGTGACCGCTGGGGTCATAAGAGTGCCTGTCCTGACAGGAACGCTTCCTAGTGCCCAGGGAAGCAAGGGCTGGCATGTTGGGAGAGAGGCTGCCATGGTGATCCCACTCTGCACGTCACTCAACAATGAAGCTTTGCTTCTATGTTGGTCCATGTTTCCTCCACGAGCATTCCCATTTGCATATTTCCTCACTCCTGTCCCCTCAGGCTGTCTCCTGACAGCCAACAGTAGTCCTCTCCCCGAGTCTGCTCTCCAAACCCCACATTCCAGTACCTAGCCCCTGTCTGCACTGGCGGACCCATTTCTTGGACTGCGGTGCATAGGGCTGTTGTAAGGACCATCTGTGTAGGTCTCACTCTGTCCTGCCTGCCATAGAATGGTTTCTGCTCTCTCCTCTGATAGCCCCTGGAGCTCCCCTTCTGTCCCAACTGATCTCCCCACCAGTGAGGGGGCTTCCTCAGATTCGGAACCTCTCCTCTCCTTCAGCTCCCCCACAGGGGTGCAGGTCCCATCCCACTTCTTCTCCTCTTCCTTTTCCCTTCTTCTTTCTTTTTTCCTACCTGGTTATGTGAGGATACTTTTTGTCCTTTTAGGTGTCCAAGGTCCTCTGCTAGTGTTCAGCAGGTCCTCTGTGAGAATTGTTCAATTTGTAGATGTATTCTTGATGCATTTGTGGGGAGAGATGAACTCCACATCCTCCTACTACTCTGCCATCTTGACTCCTCTAAGTTGATTATACATATATAATTTGTTTGTTTTTGTTTTTTTAAATTGAGTTATAGTTGATGCACAATATTATATGTTTCAAATTTACAATTTTTAAAGTTTATATTCCATTTACAGTTGTTATAAAATATTGGCTGTATTCCCAGTGTTGTACTACATATCCTTGTAGCTTATTTATTTTATACATAATAATTTGTACCTCTTAATCCCTTACGGTCCCCACTGGTAACCACTAGTTTGTTCACTGTATCTGTGAGTGTGTTTCTTTTTTATTATATTCAGTACTTTGGTTTATACTTTTGGTTTCCAAAAGTATAATATCATATAGTATTTTTCTTTCTCTGGCTTATTTCACTTAGAATAATGTTCTCTAAGTCCATCCATGTTATCACAAATGGCAAGATTTGATCATTTTTTATGGCTGAGTAGTATTCCATTGTGTGTGTGTGTGTGTGTGTGTGTGTGTGTGTGTGTGTTTGTGTATTCCACATCTTATTTACTTATTTATCTGTTTTTTTATTTTTGAATTTTATTTTATTTTATTTTTATATAGCAGATTCTTATTAGTCATCCATTTTATACACATCAATGTATACATGTCAATCCCAATCTCCCAATTCATCACACCACCACCCCCACCCCCCACCACCCATTTATCTGTTGATAGGCACTTAGGTTGCTTCCATATCTTGGCAATTGTAAATAATGATACTGTGAACATTGGGGTGCATGTATCTTTTTGAATTAGTGTTTTTGTTTCTTCTTCTTTTTTTTTTTTTTTTTTTTCAAATAAATACCTAGGAGTGGAATTGCTGGTCATATGGTAATTTTATTTTTAGTTTTTTGAGAAACCTCCATACTGTTTTACATAGTGACTGCACCAATTTACATTCTCATCAAGAGTGCATGAGGGTTCCCCTTTCCTCAGATCCCCACCAACATTTGTTATTTGTGGTCTTTTTGATTAATAATATATTTTAAATCTTCTCTGTCTTCACTGATATTTTTGTGTATTTTCTTTTTATCAATTTTCGGGAGAGGGTAATTGAAATCTCTGATAATAATTGTGGATTTGTTTCTTCTCCTTGGAGTTATATCATGTATTTTATAGTTTTATTATTAGGTACACAAATGTTTAGAACAGTTATGGTATTTTAAAAGAATTATCACTGTGAAGTAAACTTCTTTATCCCTGGCAATATTTTTTTGCTTTGACATTTACTTTGGCATTGATGTTGTCACTCCAGTTTTTATTTTGTACTAGTGTTAACATGTATAATTTTTTTCTATCTTTTACTGTCAAAGAATTTGTGTTTTTATAATAAAATGAGTTTCCTGTAGGCAACACAGAGTAGAGTATGCTTTTTCATTCAATCTGAAAATCTGTGTCTTTTAATTAGGATATTAACATTATTTAAATTTAATATAATAATTGACAGCTAATCAACTTGTTATTTCTTTTCTGTTACCATATGTTGTTCTTCCCTTTCTCTTTTTCTGCATTCTCCTTGATGAATTTAATATTTTTTAATGATTATATTTTATCTCCTTTGTTAACTTATTAGCTAAAAGTTATTGTTGTGCTATTTTGTGTTTGCTTTAAGGTTTATAGCATACATCTTAAACTTATCACAGTCTACCTTCAAGTAATAGTTTGTCACTTCTTTATAGTGTAAGAACCTTATAGTATACTCCCTATTTCTCTCTTCATGGCCTTTGTGCTCTTGTTGTCATATATTTCTGATATATGGAATAAACTACAAATTAGATTATTATTACTTTTTTTTAAAAAAACCGATCAATTATTTTTAAAAGAGATTTAGATGATAAGAAGAAATCTTACATATTTACTCATGTAATTATCATAGCCAGTTCTCTTCCTTGTGTTTATCAGTAGTTTGGAATAAGGGGTGGTTTTGGCTATCAGCTGACATTTGGTAATGTTTAGAGACATTTTTGCTTGGCACACTAAAGGTGGTGGAGAAGCTATTGGTATCCAGTGGATTGAGGGCAGTGATACTGATAAACATCTTATAATGAACAGGATTCACTCCCACCTCATCTTACACTAGCAAAGAATTATTGTGTTCAAACATTAATGATGCTCTGGTTGAAAAATACCAGTGTAGATTCGTATTTCCAACTGTGCCATATTTATTCAATCTGAAGACCCTCCTATAACATTTCTTTTAGTTCAGTTCTGGAGGTAATGAATTATTTTTGTATACCTAAACAATTATTTATTTTGCCTATATTTTTGAGATATTGCTTTGTTGAGTATAGAATTCTAGATTTTCTTCAGGGATTTGAAGATGTTGCTTCGTTGTCTTCTTACTTGCATTGTTTTCAAAGTCAAATTTGCTGTCATCCTTATTTCTTTGTTCTTATGTGTGTAACATGATTCCTCCACCCCTGCAGCTCTTTTAAAGATTTACTCTTTATCCCTGCCTTTTGGTAGACTGATTATGCAGGTAACCATAGTTCTTTCCATGCAGGCCTCCTCTATCCATTACTTTGTCCTGTATACTTTTGCCACCTTGCTAGACCCCTAGCTCTGTCTCATCAACTGGTGGAACCTCCTTGTGGTATGACCTGGAAACTCTCTCAAGGCTGTAGGCTGAGCAATCATAGGTCTTATTGAATTTAAAGTTTGTCTCTCAGAGACCATTGTTCTTCAGTGGCTGATGTCCAGAGTTTTTGTTTGTTTTTTATTGTATTTATTTATTTATTTTTAGGCAGTAGGATAAATCTAGTTACAGCTATTCCATCTTGGTCAGAAGTGGAAGTATATCCATCTGTGACATTTTGTAATCAGCTGGCAGATTTCAAAAGCTGCAGTTCTCACAGGGATGTTGTCTCCTCTTGGGCAGAAAGACTTTATGAGGAGTGCAACTTCTGAAGTTCAGACTTCTGTGATATAGTGAGGACCACGGAGGACTGACAGATCTGAGAATTATAGAAAATCCTTGAGACCAGTACTGGTATTTTTTAAACCAAAAAAAAAAAAAATTCTCAAGGACGAAAGTAAATGGAGGTCTTGATTTACATTTTATTTTATAACAAGTGTAGCCATAAATTATTCTGAAACATACTTCTTAGAATGTATACATCTATATTTCATTTTTACTTCAAAATTGTCCTTGGTAACTTATTCCAACAATGCTTCTATTGCTATATTTCTCAAAGCATACTTGGAATTATTTTTGGATTTATCTTTTTTCAGAAAGGCAAGAAAATCTGCCTCAATACTCTGTAGCTTATTATCTACTTGAAAGTAGTTTTCATGAAAATAGCTAAAAAAATCATGTTATTATAACCATATTTAGTTTTACTTATCTTCTGTAATTTTCTATATTATATTTCATATTTTGCTATTCTATTTTAATTACCTGATATTTACAGAACACTTAGTTATTACGGGATTTAAGGATTTTATGTATTCATAATGACAACACAGCTCTCCTTTAGTTTTAGTTTAGAAAGTTAATTTGAAGTATCCACGCTGAGACTAACATCTGATTTTTCTAGTTATAGTGAGTTTTGCTTATATGTATCTCCAAGATTACTGAAGCTTGCTTTTTTAAATGCTGAAATATTTTCATAAGAAATTTGAAGAAGAGCATAAATCTAGTGTACACTTCCTTTCATTCATTAACAGACCTATACAGAATCCAATTAATGAGAACATTGACTAAAGTTAGTTATCATAATCAGCAACGACTTTATAAATTTATAATATAGTGATGCTCCCAAGAGCTATTCAGATATGTAGACTGTTTGTTCCAACACTAAGTTGCCTAAGATTTCTATGTTTTATAGTTTTCTGCTTTAAAAAGTTTTGTTTCCTCTCTTTTACTTGACAGGTATCACTATAAATTTTTAACAAACATATCAATAATGACAGTACCGTGTCTTTGGAAATACTTTAAGAAACACTCTTCTACATTGCTCAGTGTGTTAAAAGTTTTACCTTTATAAATATGATTTTATTATATTTTGATTTTAATATCTTTAATATTAAGTTAGTTACCCACATTTACTTAATTAATTTTCCCAGAAGAATCCTTTAACCTTTGTTCAAATGATTGATATAAATATAATTTCTGGAGAAAGTAATCTTTTCCAATTTTATGCATGAGAAAACTTAGGGTTACAGATACACTATACAAGTTTCATCTCTTCTGGTACTTCTAGAAGAGTCAGTGGAGGCAATTTCAGTAATTTCGTATAATGCAGTTAAATTACATTGTTACTTCAGTGTGACTTTATACATTAGAACACTTATAGAAATACAGCTATTTATATTTCCTAGCCACTTTCTGTTTCAGTTATAAATGAATTCTAAAGACTCACTGTTGGAAATTTTAAAGAAAGACTAGAAAAATTGGCCAGGCTACCTGGTACTGATAAAGGATACTTAGATGACTTAAAAAAAAAAATCATCCTGCTGTTAAATATAATCTTTAAGGAATGAAAGTAAAAGTTTTTATTAGCTAAAAATTTAGCCTCGCAGTAAATAATAATAGCTTATTTGGGAAAAAATACCATCATTCTATTTAAAAAGGAAAAAAATTCTGTTGTTTCAGAACATGTTATGGAAAATCAGTGTTCTTAGTGCTATCTTAGCAAAAGTCATTGCTTTAACAAAATTCTCCTTAGAGATATGCTGACATTAGAGATGCTGAGTGCAAGTGAAGATAGTTTGTTATACAAAGTTGTAGTGTGTTATAAGTTGTTAAACAGAAATAAACTTGTTACTTTAGCTCCAATCAGACAACTAGGGAAGAAAATATACAACATTTTTGGAGAAAAACAAATTTCCTAATTTTATCATAAGATTCTGTTTAGCCAAATCAAAAGTAATATGCTTTGGAAATTGACCCTTAATTGTAAGGATCATACTTTTTGTCTCCTTTATATCTAATATTTTGTTTAATGGAGGTGATGGGAACTTTCTTCTCAGGGTTAAATGTTTTGACTTGTAAACTTTTCTAATAAGAATTCAGTTTAATTAGACCTGCTATATCATTTAAGTTTAAACTGAAAAATTTTTTTAAATTATGGATGTCTGAGCATATTCCATTACGGGTTTAAAAATCTTGATTGTGCTTTCATTCAAGAAGACTCTATTGAGTACTTGGTAAATGTCAAGTACTGCGCTAGGTAGGCACTTTTCAAAGTGATTAAAGAAGTGTAAGTTATGTTTCTTGCCCTTGAAAATCTCACTATCTAGTGGGTGGGGGAGGAGGAGGGACATGGAACAGTTACAGAACAACATACGGCAGAATATAATTGTGTCCAAATGTGTCATATAGAAAATACATGATATGGAAGGTCTGGAAGAAGGCAATGCTATATCCATTACAGAATATTTTCTGAAATCTTTATGAAAGTTGTATGACTTTACATAGGTCTTGAAGGTAGAATAGGAATTGGATATACATATAACCTTTCCTAATAAAAAATGCATGATTTTGCTATTTTGAAGTCATTTGAATCATAGTTATGTAGTAGAGAGCACATTGATTTAGGAGGCATGAGGCCATGTTTATCAAGATTCTGCAATGAACTTGCTATAGGACAAAATTAGCCTCTCTGTCATTTGCAAAATCCACAGTACTCAACCAGTCACATGGCACTGGGTTCATATTGACAATCAGACTCACAAGATACCATGGACTTCGCCCATCAACACATATATTTAGCTTTAAGAAAGCATACAGAATAGGCAACAATACAACATCCATGGTGATGACATAGTGGAGGTCTTTTATCTTCAATGTACAGTTTACAAATGTCCCAGGCACTCCGCACTTGAAATGCAAGTGATCACAAAAAACAAGTGTGGGTGAGTGCAGTCTATCTCAGTTCAGGGAAGCCCCAGCTCTGGAGGTCTCCTCAACAAGGAAGATTCAGTCAAGGATCAAATCCTCAGGTTTCCTTGAGGACAGAGCAAAGATTACAAATCAGTTGTTGACAATTCCAGCTGATGCTTCTTTATTTACCTGTAAAATAAGGGACTGATTTACATGGACTTTATTTCTTTGAAATACTTGGTTCAAATTCTAGCATTATCATTTACTAGTTTTGTGAATTTGGATAAGTTATTTAGCCTCTCTGAATTTCCATTTCTTTGATGGCAAAATATGTATGAAATTACCTATCACTTAGTTTTGTTATATGGTTTAAGTGGCCTAAAATACTTTTGACACGATATGGAGAGGCAGACTATTTTAATATAGACCTTAAATTTTGTAATTTTCCTTTCTTTGCCTCACTGGAAGTATTATTCTTGGCTTCATTCCTACACTGGTTCTAATGGACCATTAGGGTCTGTTGTAAAAAAAAAAAACTTAGAAGGGCAATGGGTTTTTAAGATAAGCTAGAGAAAAAGAGTATCTTTGGAGAATGGGTAGATTTCCTTGAGACAAAAAAGAGTTCAGAAGAAGTGGAGAGTGAGGACACATATAGGTTGCTGGACTCCATAAGATTCTGGGAGTTGATGTTGGGAAAGTGGTCTGACTGGGTGGGCACTCATGATTTGTGAAGAGCTGAGTAATTCCTGTCAGTCTCCCATGACATGGCTTGCCCCTGTCTGACAAACTATTCGGAGAGCTCATATGCAGTGTCCCAGGAAGTGGGAGATGGGTCTTGACTCCTTATACATGAAAGGCTTGGTGCATGGTGGTGACAGAGTAGAACTTCGTTGTTTGGTTTTTCCAGCCCCCAGAACTTGTGATCAATCTATGATCTGGACACTTCAGTTGCCTTGACACTCAATACTGATTTCTACCACTGAATTTATTATACAGAATTTCCCATTGATTACTGAATTGTCTAAAATGATTTAGTTGGCCATATTAGAGGTGTTAATTCAGTAACTTATCAGATTTTCTTGAGTTTAAAAAGGGTTCAGGATCAGCCCTGAGCAACAGTAGAAGTGACCAGCCAAGCCCAAATTGCAATCCACCATTCATGAGACATAAGGAATAACTGATTATGGCGGAAGAGTAAGACGCGGAGAACACCTTCCTCCCCACAGATACACCAGAAATACATCTACACGTGGAACAACTCCTACAGAACACCTACTGAACGCTGGCAGAAGACCTCAGACCTCCCAAAAGGCAAGAAACTCCCCACGTACCTGGGTAGGGCAAAAGAAAAAAGAATAAACAGAGACAAAAGAATAGGGACGGGACATGAACCAGTGGGAGGGAGCTGTGAAGGAGGAAAAGTTTCCACACACTGCAAGCCCCTTCGCGGGCGGAGACTGCGGGTGGCAGAGTGGGGGAGTTTCGGAGCCGCGGAGGAGAGCGCAGCAACAGGGGTGCGGAGGGCAAAGTGAAGAGATTCCCGCACAGAGGATAGGTGCTGACCAGCACTCACTAGCCCGAGAGGCGTGTCTGCTCACCCTCCAGGACAGGCAGGGCTGGGAGCAGAGGCTCGGGCTTCGGTCGGAGCGCAGGGAGAGCACTGGGGGCGTGAACACAGCCTGAGGGGGTTAGTGCACCACGGATAGCCGGGAGGGAGTCCGGGAAAAAGTCTGCACCTGCCGAAGAGGCAAGAGACTTTTTCTTCCCTATTTGTTTCCTGGTGCACGAGAAGTGGGGATTAAGAGTGCTGCTTAAAGGAGCTCCAGAGACAGGCACGAGCCACGGCTAACAGCGCGGACCCCAGAGACGGGCATGAGACACTAAGGCTGCTGCTGCCGCCACCAAGAAGCCTGTGTGCGAGCACAGGTCACTCTCCACACCTCTCTTCCAGGAGCCTGTGCAGCCTGCCACTGCCAGGGTGCCAGGATCCAGAGACAACTTCCCCGGGAGAACGCACTGCGTGTCTCAGGCTGGTGCAACGTCACGCCGGCCTCTGCCGTGCCCCTCCCTCCCCCTCGCCTGAGTGAGCCAGAGCCCCCGAATCGGCGGCTCCTTTAACCCCGTCCTGTTTGAGCAAAGAACAGACGTCCTCCGACGACCTACACGCAGAGCCGGGGCCGAATCCAAAGCGGAAACCTGGGAGCTGTGCAAACAAAGAAGAGAAAGGGAAATCTCTCCTAGCAGCCTCAGAAGCAGAGAATTAAATCTCCACAATCAACTTGACATACTCTGCATCTGTGGAATACCTGAATAGACAACGAATCATCCCTAATTGAGGAGGTGGACTTTGAGAGCAAGATTTATTATTTTTTCCCCTTCTCCTCCTTTTGTGAGTGTGTATGCATATGCTTCTGTGTGAGACTTTGTCTGTATAGCTTTGCTTTCACCATTTGTCCTAGGGTTCTATCTGTCCTTTTTTTTTTTTTCTTTTTACTTTAAAAATTTTTTTCTTAATAATTATATTTTTATTTTAATAACGTTATTTTATTTTACCTTACTTTATTTTCTTTTCTTTTATCCCCTTTCTTTCTTTCTTTCTTTCTTTCTTTCTTTCTTTCTTTCTTTCTTTCTTTCTTTCTTTCTACATTTTCTCCCTTTTATTCTGAGCCATGTGGATGAAAGGCTCTTGGTGCTGCAGCCAGGAGTCAGTGCTGTGCCTCTGAGGTGGGAGAGCCAACTTCAGGACACTGGTCCACAAGAGACCTTCCAGCTTCATGTAATAACAAACGGTGAAAATCTCCCATAGATCTCCATCTCAGCACCAACACCCAGCTTCACTCAACGACCAGCAAGCTACAGTGCTGAACACCCTATGCCAAACAACTAGCAAGACAGGAACACAATCCCACCTATTAGCAGAGAGGCTGCCTAAAATCATAATAAGTTCACAGATAACCCAAAACACACCACCAGACGTGGACCTGCCTACCAGAAAGAATATCCAGCCTCATCCACCATAACACAGGCACTAGTCCCCTCCACCAGGAAGCCCACACAACCCACTGAACCAACTTTAGGCACTGGGGACAGACACCAAAAACAACAGGAACTACGAACCTTCAGCCTGCAAAAAGGAGACCCCAAACACAGTAAGATAAGCAAAATGAAAAGACAGAAAAACACACAGCAGATGAAGGAGCAAGATAGAAAACCACCAGACCTAACAAGTGAAGAGGAAATAGGGAGTCTACCTGAAAAAGCATTCAGAATAATGATAGTACAGATGATCCAAAATCTTGGAAATAGAATAGAGAAAATGCAAGAAACATTTAACAAGGACCTAGAAGAACTAAAGATGAAACAAAAAACGATGACCAACACAATAAATGAAATTAAAAACACTCTTGAAGGGATCTATAGCAGAATAACAGGGGCAGAAGAACGGATAAGTGACCTGGAAGATAAAATAGTGGAAAAAACTACTGCAGAGCAGAATAAGAAAAAGAATGAAAGGAACTGAGGACAATTTCAGAGACCTCTTGGACAACATTAAATGCACCAACATTCGAATTATAGCGGTTCCAGAAGAAGAAGAGAAAAAGAAAGGAACTGAGAAAATATTTGAAGAGATTATAGTTGAAAACTTCCCTAGTATGGGAAAGGAAATAGTTAATCATATCCAGGAGGCACAGAGAGTCCCATACAGGATAAATCCAAGGAGAAACACACCAAGACACATATTAATCAAACTGTCAAAAATTAAATACAAAGAAAACATATTAAAAGCAACAAGGGAAAAACAACAAATAACACACAAGGGAATCCCCACAAGGTTAACAGCTGATCTTTCAACAGAAACTCTGCAATCCAGAAGGGACTGGCAGGACATATTTAAAGTGATGAAGGAGAAAAACCTAAAACCAAGATTGCTCTACTCAACAAGGATCTCATTTAGATTTCATGGAGAAATTAAAACCTTTACAGACAAGCAAAAGCTGAGAGAGTTCAGCACCACCAAACCAGCTTTACAACAAATGCTAATAACTTCTCTAGACAAGAAGCGCAAGAGAAGGAAAAGACCTATAATAACAAACCCAAAACAATTAAGAAAATGGGAATAGGAACATACATATCAATAATTAGCTTAAATGTAAATGGATTAAATTCTACGACCAAAAGACACAGACTGGCTGAATGGATACAAAAACAAGACCCATATATATGCTGTCTACAAGAGACCCACTTTAGACCTAGAGACACATACAGACTGAAAGTGAGGGGATGGAAATAGGTATTTCATGAAAATGGAAACCAAAAGAAAGCTGGAGTAGCAATTATCATATCAGACAAAATAGACTTTAAAATAAAGACTACTAGAAGAGACAAAGAAGGACACTACATAATGATCAAGGGATCGATCCAAGAAGAAGATAAAAAAATGTAAATATTTATGCACCCAACATAGGAGGAGCTCAATATATGAGGCAAATACTAACAGCCATAAAAGGGGAAATTGACGGTAACATATTCATAGTAGGGAACTTTCACACCCCACTTCCACCCATGGACAGATCATCCAAAATGAAAATAAATAAGGAAACACAAGCTTTAAATGGTACATTAAACAAGATGGACTTATTGATATTTATAGGACATTCCATCCAAAAACAACAGAATACATATTTTTCTCAAGTGCTCATGGAAATTCTCAAGGATAGATCCTATCTTGGGTCACAAATCAAGCCTTGGTAAATTTTAGAAAATTGAAATCATATCAAGTATCTTTTCCGACCACAATGCTATGAGACTAGATATCAATTACAGGAAAAGATCTGTAAAAAATACAAACACATGGAGCCTAAACAATATACTACTTAATAACGAAGTGATCACTGAAGAAATCAAAGAGGAAGTCAAAAAATACCTAGAAACAAATGACAATGGAGACACAATTACCCAAAACCTATGCGATGCAGCAAAAGCAGTTCTAAGAGGGAAGTTTATAGCAATACAATCCTACCTTAAGAAACAGGAAACATCTCAAATAAACAACCTAACTTTGCACCTACAGCAATTAGAGAAAGAAGAACGAAAAAACCTCCAAAGTTAGCAGAAGGAAAGAAATCATAAAAATCAGATCAGAAATAAATGAAAAAGAAATGAAGGAAACAATAGCAAAGATCAATAAAACTAAAAGCTGGCTCTTTGAGAAGATAAACCATTAGCCAGACTCATCAAGAAAAAAAGGGAGAAGACTCAAATCAATAGAATTAGAAATGAAAAAGGAGAAGTAACAACTGACACTGCAGAAATAAAAAAGGTCATGAGAGATTACTGCAAGCAACTCTATGCCAATAAAATGGACAACCTGGAAGAAACGGACAAATTCTTAGAAATGCACAAACTGCCAAGACTGAATCAGGAAGAAATAGAAAATATGAACAGACCAATCACAAGCACTGGAATTGAAACTGTGATTAAAAATCTTCCAACAAACAAAAGCCCAGGACCAGATGGCTTCACAGGTGAATTCTATCAAACATTTAGAGAAGAGCTAACACCTACACTTCCCAAACTCTTCCAAAATATAGCAGAGGGAGGAACACTCCGAAACTCATTCTATGAGGGCACCATCACCCTGATATCAAAACCAGACAAGGATGTCACAGAGAAAGAAAACTACAGGCCAATATCACTGATGAACATAGATGCAAAAATCCACAACAAAATACTAGCAAACAGAATCCAACAGCACATTAAACAGATCATACACCATGATCAAGTGGGGTTTATTCCAGGAGCGCAAGGATTCTTCAATATATGCAAATCAATCAACGTGATACACCATATTAACAAATTGAAGGAGAAAAACCATATGATCATCTCAATAGATGCAGAGAAAACTTTTGACAAAATTCAACACCCATTTATGATAAAAACCCTGCAGAAAGTAGGCATAGAAGGAACTGTCCTCAACATAATAAAGGCCATATATGACAAACCCACAGCCAACATCATCCTCAATGGTGAAAAACTGAAAGCATTTCCACTAAGATCAGGAACAAGACAAGGTTGCCCACTCTCACCACTCTTATTCAACATAGTTTTGGAAGTTTTAGCCACAGCAATCAGAGAAGAAAGGGAAATAAAAGGAATCCAAATCGGAAAAGAAGAAGTAAAGTTGTCACTGTTTGCAGATGACATGATACTATACATAGAGAATCCTAAAGATGCTAACAGAAAACTACTAGAGCTAATCAATGAATTTGGTAAAGTAGCAGGATACAAAATTAATTCACAGAAATCTCTGGCATTCCTATACACTAAGGATGAAAAATCTGAAAGTGAAATCAAGAAAACACTCCTATTTACCATTGCAACAAAAAGAATAAAATATCTAGGAATAAACCTACCTAAGGAGAAAAAAGACCTGTATGCAGAAAATTATAAGACACTGATGAAAGAAATTAAAGATGATACAAATGGAGAGAGAATATACCATGTTCTTGGATTGGAAGAATCAACATTGTGAAAATGAGTCTAGTACCCAAAGCAATCTACAGATTCAATGCAATCCCTGTCAAACTACCTGGTATTTTTCACAGAACTAGACCAGAAAATTTCACAATTTGTATGGAAACACAAAAGACCCTGTATAGCCAAAACAATCTTGAGAACGAAAAACAGAGCTGGAGGAATCAGGCTTCCTGAATTCAGATTATACTACAAAGCTACAGTAATCAAGACAGTATGGTATTGGTGCAAATACAGAAATATAGATCAATGGAACCGAATAAAAACCCAGAGATAAACCTACTCACATATGGTTACCTTATCTTTGATAAAGGAGGCAGGAATGTACAGTGGAGGAAGGACAGCCTCTTCAATAAGTGGTGCTGGGAAAACTGGACAGGTACATGTAAAAGTATGAGATAAGATCACTCCCTAACACCATACACAAAAATAAGCTCAAAATGGATTAAAGACCTAAATGTAAGGCCAGAAACGATCAAACTCTTAGAGGAAAACATAGACAGAACACTCTATGACATAAATCACAGCAAGATCCTTTCTGATCCACCTCCTAGAGTAACGGAAATAAAAACAAAAGCAAACAAATGGGACCTAATGAAACTTCAAAGCTTTTGCACAGCAAAGGAAACTATAAACAAGACCAAAAGACAACCCTCAGAATGGGAGTAAATATTTGCAAATGAAGCAACTGACAAAGGATTAATCTCCAAAATTTACAAGCAGCTCATACAGCTCAATAACAAAAAAACAAACAACGCAATCCAAAAATGGGCAGAAGACCTAAATAGACATTTCTCCAAAGAAGATATACAGAGTGTCAACAAACACATGAAAGAATGCTCAACATCATTAATCATTAGAGAAATGCAAATCAAAAGTACAATGAGATATCATCTCACACCAGTCAGAATGGCCATCATCAAAAAATCTAGAAACAATAAATGCTGGAGAGGGTGTGGAGAAAAGGGAACACTCTTGCACTGCTGGTGGGAACGTGAATTGGTACAGCCACTATGGAGAACAGTATGGAGGTTCCTTAAAAATCTAAAAATAGAAGTACCATATGATCCAGCAATCCCACTACTGGGTATATACCCTTAGAAAACCATAATTCAGAAAGAGTCATGTACCAAAATGTTCATTGCAGCTCTATTTACAATAACCAGGACATGGAAGCAACCTAAGTGTCCATCATCGGATGAATGGTTAAAGAAGATGTGGCACATATATGCAATGCAATATTACTCAGACATAAAACGAAACGAAAATGAGCTATTTGTAATGAGGTGGATGGACCTAGAGTCTGTCATACAGAGTGAAGTAAGTCAGAAAGAGAAAGACAAATATTGTATGGTAACATATATATATATATATATATAATTTAAGAAAAAAATGTCATGAAGAACATAGGGTTAAGACTGGAATAAAGACACAGACCTACTAGAGAATGGACTTGAGGATATGGGGAGGGGGAAGGGTAAGCTGTGACAAAGTGAGAGAGTGGCATGGACATATATACACTACCAAACGTAAAATAGATAGCTCTTGGGAAGCAGCCGCATAGCACAGGGAGATCAGCTCGGTGCTTTGTGACCACCTAGAGGGGTGGGATAGGGAGGCTGGGAGGGAGGGAGATACAAGAGGGAAGAGATATGGGAGCATAGGTGTATGTATATCTGATTCACTTTGTTATAAAGCAGAAACTAACACACCATTGTAAAGCAATTATACTCCAATAAAGATTTAAAATAAAATAAGCTACAAGGATATATTTTACAACACAGGGAAATATAGCCAATATTTCATAATAACTATAAATGGAGTATAACCTTTAAAAGTTGTGAATCACTATATTGTACACTTGTAACATATAATATTGTACATCAACTATACTTCAATTTTTAGAAAAAAGGAACTCAGGGATAATATATACCACATTTGTCTTAACAATCCATCTATTCTTTCCACTTCTGAATCTCAGTTATAAATGTAATAGACAAAGTCTAGCATTATTCTAAGCAGGTGGAGGGATTCGATCTTGATTTTTTAGGTATTATATTCTTGGCTTCAGTTAAAGATCACAGTACTGGCACTAAAGAAAAATATTGGAGAACTTTTAATGAGGCCAAACTATTTTCCATGGCCATCTCCTCCAAACTAAAGGGTAGGTTAAGGAAAAGGAAAGAGATATTAAAAAGGAAATGAGTTTAGTTTGAGAAACTGTGCCTGAGAACTCAATCTCAGTCCATGTCGTCATGAGGTGGAACCACTAAGCTTTCTTTAATGTTGAGAATTTGAAGGTAGGGTGGATCTGTACCTTGCTTCTTAGGTCAGACCCAGGGATGCTGCATGTTTCCTGTGGAAGCCATTCAACCTCTTACAGCATGGCAGAAGTAGAGTAGAAATAGGAGCATGGCTGGTTGGCCTAAGAACTGGAGAGCAGGAGACAACATCCTGATATTCCTGTGGCACCAGAGTGGAATAGCAGAGCATTTGAAAGTTCTCTGGGACTCTCCGAAAGGTTATGAAAGGTTGCTCCAAGTGTAACCCTCAAGTTCAGAGGAAATCTAATAGACAAAGCCCTGGTGATCTAGTACGGACCCTCCTGTCAGAGGTCAGAAGAAAGTAGACAATATATATATAATGGCCTAATGGAAAAGGACTATAAATAAGGAACTACATCCTGCCATAGGATTTAGATCAAGATCTAAAAATTGATACTTTTCCTTCACAAAGATGATGAATTTGCACATTTCCTCCCTTTCTACTTTGATTGAGTTTAAACTTAAATGACTGATGAAATTATTCCACTAATTTTACCTGAAGTCGACTAAATGAAGTTTTCTTAACTATAGTTAAAAAATGCACTGTCACATATTGTTTTTAAGAGCTCAGACTCAGGAATGAAATCTGATGCATTCAAATATTAACTTTGCCTAGGATTTGTGACATTAGGCAAGTCACATTATCTCTCTGTGCCTCTGTTTCCTCATATATAAATTGGGGAGAATAATAGTGATTTACTTATAATATTAACTTACACTATTGTGAGAATTAAATGAGTTGACATATATAATGTGCTCAGAAAAGTACCCATGGCAAGTACCATATATATACTTATTATTAATATTATTATTATTTGTCAGATGGAATGGGTACTGAAGATAGAAATTACTATTAAATAGTGTGTTTTTTCCACACCAAGTTCTGGCATGTAAATGTTACATAAATATATTAATACTATAGAATTTTAGAGAAGAAATAACATTAAAGATTATTTAGTTCAAGACTTATTTTTAAAGATAAGGAGAATGATCTTTAGAAAGGCCAGATAATGGCTATGGAACTAATAAATCTTAGAACTGGGATTCAAACTCAGGTCTTTATTTGTTTGCTCAATGTGCCAGGTACTGTGCTACATTTGAAAATACAGCAGTGTGTTGGTGGGAATGTAAATTGATACAGCCACTATGGAGAACAGTATGGAGGTTCCTTAAAAAACTAAAAATAGAATTACCATATGACCCAGCAATCTCACTACTGGGCATATACCCTGAGAAAACAATAATTCAAAAAGAGTCATGTACCAAAATGTTCATTGCAGCTCTATTTACAATAGCCAGGACATGGAAGCAACCTAAGTGTCCATCATCAGATGAATGGATGAAGAAGATGTGGCACATATATACAATGGAATATTACTCAGCCATAAAAAGAAACGAAATTGAGATATTTGTAGTGAGGTGGATGGACCTAGAGTCTGTCATACAGAGTGAAGTAAGTCAGAAAGAGAAAAACAAATACCGTATGCTAACACATATATATGGAATCTAAGAAAAAAAAAAAAGGTCATGAAGAACCTAGGGGTAAGACTGGAATAAAGACACAGACCTACTAGTGAATGGACTTGAGGATATGGGGAGGGGGAAGGGTAAGCTGTGACAAAGCGCGAGATAGGCATGGACATATATACATTACCAAACGTAAGGTAGATAGCTAGTGGGAAGCAGCCGCATAGCACGGGGAGATCAGCTCGGTGCTTTGTGACCACCTGGAGGGGTGGGATAGGGAGGGTGGGAGGGAGGGAGATGCAAGAGGGAAGAGATATGGGAACATATGTATATGTATAACTGATTCATTTGTTATAAAGCAGAAACTAACACACCATTGTAAAGCAATTATACTCCAATAAAGATGTTAAAAAAAAAAAAAGAAAGAAAGAAAAAACAGCAGTATGAAAGGCCCACATAGGCCTTACCTCACAGAGCTTACAACATACGAGGAAATATAGCTGGAAAGGCAATTGTGTATTATGATAGGAGAAATATGTGGTGCAATATTCCTAGGAGCCAAGACAAGGCTTTTAAAGAAAGTGACTTGAAGATGAAATCTACATGAAGAGTGGGAGTTAGATGGATGAAGGGGTGGAGTTAAAGTACCTAAGGTCAAGCCAGAGCTGTGGTAGAGGCCTCAAATTTGAGAAAGAACACAACTTTTCAAGGAGTTGATATAAATTAGTATATTTTAGCAAAGAATGCAAGAAGGGGGGGGGAATGAACAGAAGTAGTAATAGATAAGGTGAGATTCTTAGGTGGTCTTGTAAACTATGGTAAGAAATTTGGGTTTAATCTTAAAGGCAATGAAAACTATCCAAACATTTTTCACTGTTGGAGGCTCTTTCTAAAAACCATAGGAGAAGAGACTGGAGACAGAAAGAAGAGTCAGGGAGACCATTTAAGAGCCTGTTGCATCTAAGAAAGAAAACTAGGTCTTCTGTCTTAACATCCTTCATTCTTTTGAATATCATCACTGAAGGAAAACAAGAAAAAATGGAATGAGGAAAATAGAATGAGAAACTAATACTATTCTTTCTCTCCTTAGGAGATCTTCAACCCTTTTCATATAGATCATGGATTGTTAAAGTGAGAAGTGACCTTGAGGGAAGCCAGCTTTTAGATCATAGAGACAGGATACATGTCTTGCTCATGTTCTATTAAATGGTAGAGTCAGAACTAAACCTCAGATATAACCTGCCAGCCCGTGCCCTCCACTGCACCATCCTGAAATAAACTCCCTAGAATGAAGGCAGAGCCACAGCGGTCACTAAGGGATGGAGAGACCCAGAATTCTGAGCAGACTATCCGAAAAGAGGAGCTTTAACAGACCCTGGTGTCCCAGCCACTTGCCAGAGCCTATGAAAAGTTGTTTCTCTGGAGGTTTGTGCCTCCAGAGAATATGGTTGTCTCCCCTCACAGGGAAATTCTCAGCTAAAATTAGTTAAGATTAAACTGAGTAAATAATATATTTCAAGCTCAGCATGAAAAATAGTACATTTATTATAGAAAATTGTAATGAGTAGCTAATTGCTCTCAACAATCTAAGTATTAAGTAGTCCCAGTGGTTAGGGGAAAAATAATATTAAACTGAAATCTTTCTGCCTATAATTTCTCCTCACTGGTCTGATTTCTTCCAAGTGCCCTCAAATGCATCTTGTAAATAAACAGGGAGGAAATAAGAAAACTCTTCCTTCTACAGCCTCCAAAAGCAAGCTTTGGCTCATCTTCCAGTTCAGTAGGAAACACTGGGGGTCAAGCCTGGGTTTGGCAAATGAGCTCAGTGAATTCAGGTTCACTACGGGAGCAAATTTTTTATTCAAAATAACCCAATTTTCTAATAGGGACTATGTTTAAGAGATGGACAGCAAGGACATTGAATGTACCAGAGTTCCAGGAAACACATCCAGAGACAAGGCCTAGAAGCACAACGCAGTGACCACCAACCCAGCGCCTGCTCCATTGTAACCCATGGCTCTCTGAAGTTTTTTGGCAGTGAGCATCACCTCAAGTAGCCAAGGTCACTTGTACCATTGGCCTAATATGTCCAAGACAGAATCAGCATGATGGTGACATGGTGACACAGTGACACAAACAATTCTTATGTTTTCTAGAACTGCATTCAACTTGAGGCTTGGTTGGGATTCACAAATACCCACCTCTTTTACTGAGTTTCCAAATCCTGCTCATCACTGCAGCAAATAAGTCTCCTTTAGGCCTGGATGTCAAGGGAATAGATCCAAATCAAAAGTCCTCTGCAGACCATGCAGGTTTGGGTGTCCTCTTAGGAGAATGTCAAAATCTGAAATAATCCCAAACACCTGCCATATAAACAGGAATAGAGTTGTTATCTTTAACCAAAGGACTATTTACCATAACAGAAATACTAAATGCATCAGCAGAGGTGGGTCCTAGTTTGTGGTGGCTTTGGATTATAAATATTGGTAAATTTTTAATCCAAAAAGCATATCATTTATTCACATTCATTCTTGAGTACAGCATTCAATCCTAAGGATACAGCCAAAAAAAGGATTTCAGAGACTAGCGGTTCAATGGTGAAAAACAAAGGCACCTATAATCCCTGACCCTCATAGCTCCAAGAGTTTACTAGATCAATTTTATAGTTTTTATAGAAATAATATGGTGACACTCAAAATGATTCCAGACTATTTATTCATTTGCTAGTCTAAGCACGTGATATAATTACTCCAACAAAGGACAGACTGGGAGATGGTTGATAGAGGCTGCTATTGGCTGGGATTCAGTCTGGGACAGACCGTTACCATTTTAATATTGTACAGAATCACAATTAGACATGATATACAAGAAGTTAAGGGCATGAAAGTTGAAGAATTTTGGGGAAACAGGCATCTCTTTTTTTTTTTTTTTTCTGGTATATTTCCCTGAAATCTCTTTGTCTTGGAAACCAGGGCCATTTTCATAATGATAAAATCAGAGTATTAGCCTAGGCATTTGAAAGGACTGATGCTATTGTGTGTGTGTGTGTGTGTGGGTGGGTGTGTGTGTGTGAGCGCATGCACACACAGGGACTAAGCATTAGGATTTGCCTCATTTCTGGAGCAAAAGATATCTATTTCTTTCTCAGTCCACCCCAGTCAATACCCAGTTCAGTCCACGATGATTAGGTTTAGCTGACAGCTCCTTAAGGAACACTAGCACCCTCTATCCAAAAAGTGGTAGAGAGGGTTATTGTTTCTAATTCTTCATTCCATCTTAGCTAGAGAATAATACTTAACACTTTCATTGCCATATGACTTTGCTGAACCTCCCATAAGAGAAAGCCAATGTGACCTGGCCATGTGAATTGCTTCAGCCATTACATTAGCAAACATAATGTGAGCAGAGGCCTTACACGTTTGCATAACTTGATTTGGCGTTTAGCATATCTGCCATCATGATGAGAAAAGCATGCCCCTAGTAGTTACTCATCCCAGAATGAGTTATGTGGGGCATAACCAAAGCCAACCTATAACCCAGAGCCAAGCCCAGCAGGAATCTAGCCAACCCATAGACTCATAAGTCACAAAAATAAATATCTATTGTTGTAAATTGCTAACAGCTTGTAAGCTTTTCTAAAGTTATTTGTTATACAGTTTTATTACTGCAATAGCTGATTAATATAAAAGATGTTCCAGAATTAAATTAACAGTGCTGATAAGGAACACTAAGACATTCAAATTCAAAGGGTATGTACTTCCACACAAGCAAGTAAATGAGAGAAATGATCTTCATATTGCCTAAGTAAACTACCTGAGCCTAAATAGTCAATTAAATCACTTACACCTTTTTATTTTACATATTTCTCTCAATAGGAGAAACAGATTAAAATGTGAAAGAAAATCAAAAAAGGAAAAAAATTCCCTAGGTTGTCTAGTCAGGCCACTAATAAATATTGGCTGAAAACACTAGACTCCATCTTGCTTTAAAACCTATAACTAAAAACCAAACAGTTTCCCTAAAACTAGTCAACATTTCCTGATTTCTTCAGGAAAATTTTTGATGGAAAATATTACCATTTACTACAGAAAATGTATATATTTTGCTTTTATAATAATTGTGATGGTAGATGTTCTAATGGAGGGATAAAGATAGAAAGTAGTCCTTATCTTTAATAAGTTACTGAGCACTTAGTGTTTTACATCTTTATTGGAGTATAATTGCTTTACAATGGTGTGTTAGTTTCTGCTTTATAACAAAGTGAATTAGCTATACATAAAAATATATACCCATATCTCCTCCCTCTTGCGTCTCCCTCCCATGCTCCCTATCCCATCCCTCTGGGTGGTCACAAAGCACAGAGCTGATTTACATTTGGTAGTGTATATATGTCCATGCTACTTTCTCACTTCGTCCCAGCTTACACTTCCCCTTCCATGTGTCCTCAATTCCATTCTCTACATCTGCGTCTTTATTCCTGTCCTGCCCCTAGGTTCTTAAGAACTATATATACATATATATTTAGATTCCATGTATATGTGTTAGCATGCGGTACTTGTTTTTCACTTTCTGACTTACTTCACTCTGTATGACAGACTCTAGGCCCATCCACCTCACTACAAATAACCCAATTTCATTTCTTTTCATGGCTGAGTAATATTCCATTGCATAAATGTGCCACATCTTCTTAATCTATTCATCTGTCAGTGGACACTTAGGTTGCTTCCATGTCCTGGCTATTGTAAATAGAGCTGCAGTGAACATTGTGGTACATGACTCATTTTGAATTCTGGTTTTCTCAGGGTGTATGCCCAGTAGTGGGATTGCTGTGTCATATGATAGTTTTTAGTTTTTCAAAGAACCTCCATACTGTTCTTGATAGTGGCTGTATCAATTTACATTCCCACCAACAGTGCAAGAGGGTTCCCTTTTCTCCACACCCTCTCCAGCATTTATTGTTTGTAGATTTTTTTTTTTTTTTTTTTGGTGGTATGTGGGCCTCTCACTGCCATGGCCTCTCCCGTTGCGGAGCACAGGTTCCAGACACGCAGGCTCAGCGACCATGGCTCACGGGCCCAGCTGCTCCGCGGCATGTGGGATCTTCCCAGACCGGGGCACGAACCCGTGTCCCTTGCATCAGCAGGCAGACTCTCAAACACTGCACCACCAGGGAAACCCTGTTTGTAGATTTTTTGATGATAGCCCTTCTGGCCAGTGTGAGGTGATACCTCATTGTAATTTTGATTTGCATTTCTCTAATGATTAATGATGTTGAGCATCCTTTCATCTGTTTGTTGGCACTCTGTATATCTTCTTTGGAGAAATGTCTATTTAGGTCTTCTGCTCATTTTTGGATTGGGTTGTTTGTTTTCTTAATATTGAGCTGCATGAGCTGCTTGTAAAGTTTGGAGATTAATCCTTTGTCAGTTGCTTCCTTTGCAAATATTTTCTCCCATTCTGTGGGTTGTCTTTTCGTCTTGTTTATGGTTTCCTTTGCTGTGCAAAAGCTTTGAAGTTTCATTAGGTCCCACTTGTTTATTTTTGTTTTTATTTCCATTTCTCTGGGAGGTGGGTCAAAAAGGATCTTGCTGTGATTTATGTCATAGAGTGTTCTGCCTATGTTTTCCTCTAAGAGTTTGATAGTGTCTGGCCTTACATTTAGGTTTTTAATCCATTTCGAGTGTATTTTTGTGTATGGTGTTAGGGAGTGTCCTAATTTCATTCTTTTACCTTTAGCTGTCCAGTTTTCCCAGCGGCACTTCTTGAACAGCCTGTCTTTTCTCCATTGTATATTCTTGCCTCCTTTATCAAAAATAAGGTGACCATGCAGTACTTGCCCTTGATCAACATACTGGAACATGGTGGCTGATCCTTTTAATGTGCTGTTGGACACTGTTTGCTAGTATTTTATTGACGATTTTTGCATGTGTGTTCATCAGTGATATTGGCCTGTAGTTTTCTTTCTTTGTGACATCTTTGTCTGGTATTGGCATCACGGTGATGTTGGCCTCATAAAGTGAGTTTGGGAGTGTTCCTCCCTCTGCTATATTTGGGAAGAGTTTGAGAAGGATAGGTGTTAGCTCTTCTCTAAATGTTTGATAGAATTCAACTGTGAAGCCATCTGGTCCTGAGTTTTTGTTTGTTGGAAGATTTTTAATCTCAGTTTCAATTTCAGTGCTTGTGGTTGGTCTGTTCATATTTTCTATTTCCTCCTGGTTCAGTCTCAGAAGGTTTTCTTGTCTAAGAATTTGTCCATTTCTTCCAGATTGTCCATTTTATTAGCATATAGTTGCTTGTAGTAATCTTTCCTGATCCTTTGTATTTATGCAGTGTCCATTGTTACTTCTCCTTTTTAATTTCTAATTCTATTGGTTTGAGTCTTCTCCCTTTTTTCTTGATGAGTCTGGCTAATGGTTTATCAATTTTGTTTATCTTCTCAAAGAACCAGCTTTTAAGTTTATTGATCTTTGCTATTGTTTCCTTCATTTCTTTTGCATTTATTTCTGATCTGATCTTTATGATTTCTTTCCTCCTGCTAATTTTGGGGTTTATTTGTTCTTCTTTCTCTAATTGCTTTAGGTGTAAGGTTAGGTTGTTTATTTGAGATGTTTCTTGTTTCTTGAGGTAGGATTGTACTGCTATAAACTTGCCTCTTAGAACTGCTTTTGCTGCATCCCATAGGTTTTGTGTAGTCATGTTTTCATTGTCATTTGTTTCTAGGTATTTTTTGATTCTTCAGTGATCTCTTGGTTATTTAGTAGTGTATTGTTTAGCCTCCATGTGTTTGTATTTTTTAGTCTCATAGCGTTGTGGTTGGAAAAGATACTTGATATGATTTCAATTTTCTTAAATTTATCAAGGCTTGATATGTGACCCAAGATATTCTCTATCCTGGAGAATATTCCATGAGCACTTGAGAAAAATGTGTATTCTGTTGTTTTTGGATGGAATGTCCTATAAATATCAATTAAGTCCATCTTGTTTAAGGTATCATTAAAAGCTTGTGTTTCCTTATTTATTTTCATTTAGGATGATCTGTCCATTGGTGAAAGTGTGGTGTTAAGGTCCCCTACTATGATTGTGTTACTGTTGATTTCCCCTTTTATGGTTGTTGGTATTTTTCTTATGTATTGAGGTGCTCCTATGTTGCGTGCATAAATATTTACAATTGTTATATCCTCTTCTTGGACTGATCCCTTGATCATTGTGTAGTGTCCTTCTTTGTCTCTTGTAATAGTCTTTGTTTTAAAGTCTATTTTCTATGATATGAGTATTGCTATTCCAGCTTTCTTTAGATTTCCATTTGCATGGAATATCTTTTTCCATTCTCTCACTTTCAGTCTGTATATGTCTCTAGGTCTGAAGTGGGTCTCCTGTAGACAGTATATATATGGATCTTCTTTTTATATTCATTCAGCCAGTTTATGTCTTTTGGTGGGAGCATTTAATCCATTTACATTTAAGGTAGGTATTGATATATATGTTCCTATTGCCATTTTCTTAATTGTTTTGAGTTTGTTACTTTATGTCTTTTCCTTCTCTTGTGTTTCCTGCCTAGAGAAGTTCCTTTAGCATTTGTTGTAAAGCTGGTTTGGTGGTGCTGAATTCTCTTAGCTTTTGCTTGTTTGTAAAGGTTTTAAGTTCTCTGTCAAATCTGAATGAGATCCTTGCTGGGTCGAGTAATCTTGGCTGTAAGTTTTCCCTTTTCATCACTTTAAATATGGCCTGCCACTCCCTTTTGGCCTGCAGAGTTTCTGCTGAAAGATCAGCTGTTAACCTTATGGGGATTCCCTTGCATGTTATTTGTTGTTTTTCCTTTGCTGCTTTTAATAATTTTTATTTGTATTTATTTTTGATAGTGTGGTTAATATGTGTCTTGGCATGTTTCTCCTTGGATTTATCCTGTATGGGACTCTCTGCCCTTCCTGTACTTGAGTGACTATTTCCTTTACCCTATTAGGGAAGATTTCAACTATAATCTCTTCAAATATTTTCTCAATCCCTTTCTTTTTCTCTTCTTCTTCCGGGACCCCTATAATTTGAATGTTGGTAGTTTTAATGTTGTCCCAGAGGTCTCTGAGACTCACCTCAGTTCTGTTCATTCTTGTAGAATGAGACTCACCTCAGTTCTGTTCATTCTTTTTTCTTTATTCTTCTCTGCAGTAGTTATTTCTACTATTTTATATTCCAGGTCACTTATCCATTCTTCTTCCTTAGTTATTCTGTTATTGATTCCTTCTAGAGAATTTTTAATTTCATTTATTTTGTTGTTCATCATTGTTTGTTTGCTCTTTAGTTCTTCTAGGTCCTTGTTAAACTACTCTTGTATTTTCTCCATTCTATTTCCAAGATTTTGCATCATCTTTACTATCATTACTCTGAATTCTTTTTCAGGTAGACTGCCTATTTCCTCTTCATTTGTTTGGTCTGGTGGGTTTTTACCTTGTCCCTTCATCTGCTGTGTGTTTTTCTGTCTTCTCATTTTGTTTAACTTACTGTGTTTGGGGTCTCCTTTTTGCAGCCTGCAGGTTCATGTTTCCTGTTGTTTTTGGTGTCTCTCCCCAGTGGCTAAGGTTGGTTCAGTGGGTTGTGTAGGTTTCTTAGGAGGGGTCTGTTGCCTGTGTTTTTGTGGATGAGGCTGGATCTTGTCTTTCTGGTAGGCAGGACTGCATCCGGTGGTGTGTTTTGGGGTTTCTAGGACTGTATTATGATTTTAGGCAGCCTCTCTGCTAATGGGTGAGGTTGTGTTCCTATCTTGCTAGGTGTTTGGCATAGGTTGTCCAGCAATGTAGCTTGCTGGTTGTTCAGTGGAGCTGGGTTTTAGCGCTGTGATGGAGATCTCTGGGAGAACCTTCCCTGTTTGATATTACATGGAGCCAGAAGGCCTCTGGTGGAGCAATGACCTGAACATGGCTCTCCCACCTCAGAGGCATAGGCCTGAGACCAGGCCAGAGCACCAAGACCTTGTCAGCTGCACAGCTCAGAAGAAAATGGGGAAACAAAGAAAGAAAGAAAAACTAAACTAAACTAAAGTTATTAAAATAAAAAGTTATTAAAACAATTTTAAAATTAATAAAAAAAGAAGGAAGGAAAGAAAAGAGCATCCAAATCGAAAAACAAAGCCACCAATTATAACAAGCACTGAAAACCATACTAAAAACAAAAAAAAAAAAAACAACAACAAAAAACTGAACAGACAGAACCCTAGGACAAATGGTAAAAGCAAATCTATACAGACAAAATCATACAAAGAACCAGCACATACACACTCACAAAAAGAGAAAAAGGAAAAATAAAATCTATATATTAAAAAAAAAGGAAGAGAGCAACCAAATCAATAAAGAAATCTATCAATGACAATAAACTCTAAATACTAAATTAAGTTAAACATAAAACTAGATACAAATTAGATCCAGAAAGCAAACCCCATGTCTACAGTTGCTCATGAAGTGCACAGCCTCAATTTGGGAAGATTCATTGTCTCTTCAGGTATTCCACAGATGCAGGGTACATCAGGTTGATTGTGGAGATTTAATCTTCTGCTCCTGAGGCTGCTGGGAGAAATTCCCCTTTCTCTTCCTTTTTCGCACAGCTCCTGGAGTTCAGCTTTGGATTTGGCCCCGCCTCTGCATGTAGGTCGTCTGAGGGCATCTGTTCTTCGCTCAGCAGGACGGGGTTAAATTAACAGCTGATTAGGAGGCTCTGGCTCACTCAGGCAAGGGGGAGGGAGGGGTACGGAATGTGGGTCGAGCCTGCATCGGCAGAGACCGCTGTGACATTGCAACAGTCTGTGTTCCCCCCAGGGAAGTTGTTCCTGGATCACGGGACCCTGGCAGTGGCGGGCTGCACAAGCTCGTGGGCAGATATTGACCTGTGCTTGTGCACAGGCTTCTTGGTGGCTGCAGCAGCAACCTTAGCATTTCATGCCCATCTCTGGTGTCTGTGCTGATAGCTACAGCTCCCACCTGTCTCTGGAGCTCATTTAGGCAGTGCTCTAAATCCCGTCTCCTCACGCACCCTGAAACAACGGTCTCTTGCCTCTTAGGCAGTTCCAACTTTTTCCCAGTCTCCCTCCTGGCTAGCTGTGGCATACTAGCTCCCTTCTGGCTGTGTTCACACAGCCAACCCCAGTCCTCTCCCTGGTATCTGACCTCCGAAGCCTGAGCCTCAGGTCCCAACCCCCACCTGCCCTGGCAGGTGAGTGTACAAGCCTCTCAGGCTGATGAGTTCTGGTCGGCACCGATCCTCTGTGTGGGAATCTCTCTGCTTTTCCCTCTGCACCCCTATTTCTGCACTCTCTTCCATGGTTCCAAAGCTCCGCCCTGCCCCCCCCCCCGCCTTCCCCTGTCTCCACCAGTGAAGGGGCTTCCTAGTGTGTGAAAGCCTTTCCTCCTTCACAGCTCCCTCCCAGAGGTGTAGGTCCTGTCCCTATTCTTTTGTCTTTTCTTCTTTCTTTTGCCCTACCCAGGTACGTGGGGAGTTTCTTGCCTTTGGGGAAGTCTGAGGTCTTCTGCCAGTGTTCAGTAGGTGTTCTGTAGAATTGTTCCACATATAGATGTATTTCTGATGTATTTGTGGAGAGGAAGGTGATCTCCACGTCTTACTCCTCTGCCATCTTGAAGGTCTCTTATCATCCCTGGATATTTACACTTTCAAAGTGAATCTTGGTATCTGGTGAGGATGCTTTTTCCCATAACATACAAAAGCCATTCCATGTGAATCAGTCAAAAAAGCATTTCTAAGCACTTGCTCACAATGGGCTCTACTAGGATAAGGGAGAAGGTTCTGTTATAGCCTCAGCCCTTGAACCCCTTCCCGTGCTTCTTAGATTTTGAAGCATCCACTAATACTTTAAAATCAAAACACTGTGTAGTAACACATTGCCAATTCCATGCAATATTTAAAGTAAGGTCTAAAATATATTTTATGCATAAAAGTAAATAGATTACACAAAGCTGAGTAGTTCATGTACAGGGAGGCCTGAGGCTGAAAAGAACTAAATATCTGATCTCTGAAATGATATAATCTGATGTCTTTGGGAAGGGCCCAGTCTATGAAAGATGAAATTGTGAAAACAAATATGAAAGTCTGTTACAAATCAACAGGCAACAGAACAAGTGCATCAATCAGAAGCCTTGGTAAATTAGTGCTGTAGAAAAAATCACACATTGGAGATAAGCAATGCAAATGAAAAATAAAGCCATGCTTTTTTGCCTTATATGCTGATCTTAAGACAGGACAGTTGAAGCCCAAGGCTTTATAAAGGCAGTCAGGCTTCAGAATATACAACCAAACTACAAAGGAAAAGAAAAAGTTATATATAGCATGTTTGTGTGTGTACAAAAGGCCAAACATTTTTCAAGCCAAAAAGAATTCCAAACAGTAATAACTTTTTTTGAAACATTTAGGCCAAGTGATTTGCATTCATCCATTGTGAAATGAAAATAGAATTTGTCAACCATTCATGAATAGGACATAAATCTTTATGACACCTACATGGGAATGATATACAATGCCATGTTAAGTAATAACATCTGGTGGTAGGCAGATGTAAATAAAAGGCTAGACAAGGCAGAAGAGAAATCCTTATGGATTTGTAAGTATAAAATGTGGAAAATGGAATAGGCTATAAGCTTTACTGTTATATGTCCAATATTCTATGTAGTATATTATAAAATATAGTTTGGAGTAATAGTTTGCAACCAGGAATAGAGTCACTAATATTGAACGCTTTCTTAAGAAGCAATATTTTCTCTGAAGAGATCAGAAGAGAGAAACAAATTGTACTCAAACTTATTTTTAAAAAACCCACACCAAGTAGTGAAAGCATCAATATGTTTCATTCCTGATAAATATTTTAGAAATAAATACTAAGTTTATACAACTGACAAAACACTTGAGAGAATATTATCTATATTCCTGTAGAGAAAAACTGTGATTCTCAAATGTCAAAACATACAGTGTATTTCACTGTAAAAAAAAAATACCATTTCCTGAAATATCCCCTGTTTATGACAGGAAAATAAGGTCTCTATATCTTAGAATAAGTTATTGCTGCTCACTTGTTTTACAATATGTCTAAATAGCAGGCAGACCACACCATTATTTAACTTCCGCAGCCAGAGGCTACCTGCTGGCAAGGGGGAAACTGATTTGAACAGCTTCAAATAGACAAAGAATATTAAAGTCAGTCCTCTCTTGTCATCCTCACATTTATTTTGCTTTCTGCATGGGAACTAAATGTGGACAAATTGTCTTAATGGTGAGAATGGCAACCTGTTCTATTTTTTAGGTCACAAACATTGGGGATTCTTACAACCATGTTGTCATTTGGGGTGAGCTGCTTCTTGCTACTGATCTGGTTTCTTTTTCCATTAGCCACTCTGACTAGAGGCTAGTCCAAATGTATCACTTCACTGGTATAGTTGGAGCTTCAAAACTGTGGTCTAAGGTCGTGCATATGAGGCCTAGCAATGTCACGTACTAACCACCTAGTATCTCAGATCTGCATTTCACCCAAATTAAAATTATATTTGCATTATTAGATTTCCAAGTGATGCAAACGTTCTATTAAGTGTGTTAAAATGTTAGTTATTGCTGCTGCATTGAAAGCTTTCAAATGACCTTGATTTTTAGTTAGCTTTTTATTATTTCCACATTATGTATTTTGGACTCCAGTGACCTTCTTTCAAGTTGATCTTGAGAGCTGAGTTTCCTGCTATCTAAATTCAGTGGAGTACTGTTAAGGCTTTTCTTTTCCTCACCTCTGTTAAGTAGCAGTAGTTTGGGATCTTTGCAGTTCTACTGAACTTAAACCCTATGGTCTTTACTACATTTTATGGTACTGCTAAAGATTATATTCATGGCTTCTGATAAGCTGGACTTTAAAGAACTTTATGGGCATATCACAGTCTGACATTTATTACATTCTTTCCTCCTTCAGTTTTCTGTGAACTTATTAAGGAACCAATGCATGAAACAAAAATCCATTATATTATACTCACTATGGGAAAAGGGGAAATCAGAAAGATACGTTTAAATCTACATATTTCTTTGGAAAAACTATGGTGCTGTCAGGCCAGCTTGCCAGACTAGAACCTATGGGCTCTAGTGCTGTTTTTTGGAGGTTGGTTGTCTATTTCTGTTTCTTTCTTAATGGAGGATATTGCTTCCATCAGATATTCAAAGGTGTTTGTGACACTCCTCCCGTGACCTTCAACCAAGGTAAATACTATGGTTTTATAGCATTATGCCCATTCCAAGCTTAGAAAGAATGAAAATTCTTTAGCAGAACAATTCTTTGTAATTTTGACCTTCATGTATGATATTTTTGGGCTGAAAAAATGCACCCAATAGTCCAAGGTGTATTTTCAGTATATAAAATATATCAGAGAGGTCACAAATTCAACATGTCTGAAGTTGAATTCATCCTGTTCACCCTATTGTATTACTCAGACTTCTCTAGAGAAACACAACCAAGAGGATATCTCTCTCTCTCTATCTCTATCCGTCTATCTCTATCTGTAGATACCTATTTTATATATATATATATATATATATATATATATATATATATATATATATATATATATATATATATATGGAATTGGTTCATGTAATTATGGAGGCTGGCAAGCTCAACATATTCAGAGCTGATATCCTAGTTAGAGTCTGAAAGCCAGCAGGCTGCTGTAGAACCAAGAAGAGCCGATGTCCCAGCTCAAATGTTGAAAAGCGGGAGAATTCTCTCTTAATCGGGGGGAGGTCAGTCTTCTGTTCTTTTCAGTCCTTCAACTGATTACATGAGGTCTACCTACATTAAGAAGGGCAACCTGCTTTACTCAGTCTATCAATTTAAATGCTAATCTCATCCCAAAATATCTTCACAGATATACGCAGAGTAATGTTTGACCAAATATCTGAGCACCCTGTGGCCTAGTTAAGTTGACACATAAAATTAACCATCACACTTATAAATGTGGTCTTTAAGGGTCGATCCAGGTTTTGTGAAGAGTAGGGGTTATTAACATTTGGGGTAACTGAAGGAGACTGTGGAATTTCCATGTTTATGGGCCTTTACAAGAAGATGAAACAGTTATTTCTCTAGGATGGTTTCATTGTGGATTTACTTTGTGGCCAGGCAATTGCCTGTTATGTACCCTTGAGATTTTTTTCTAGGCCAATACAGAAGTATAGAAACAATTTTGTAGCATTTAAATAATTTTGATTTCTTTTAAAAGCATATTTTCTGAAGCAATTGGAAGCCTAGAATAAAAAATTGGTTAATTATACTCCATTCTGAATTGCCATCGAGGTGAAGGAAAAAACACATAAAATAATGTTAAATCATTTGGGGATTGCTTACAAGGACTGCAGCATTCTAAAGCCCTTATGGGTTTATTGAAGAAAGTATGATTTCTCACAGAAAAGCAGAAACTTTAGAGAAATCAGAGGATTTGAAGCTTTACCTGAAGTAGTCTTGGAAATAATTGTTCTCTTTTTTTCAGTACATTTGAACTGACTGGAAAGAGAGAAATACATTTTAATGCTTTTCAAATCCTCTCTGAGTTTCAGCTACTCCGACTCCTGCAGAAAGCTTCAGGGAACAAGGTTATTGCCCATCTTGTCATTGTTACTTGGGCAGCAGCAGTCAAGGGTGAACAAGTTGTCTTGAATATGGTCTAGAGAGAAAAAAGTCACCTATTGGGATAGGTAAAGCAATGCTGTCAGGAATCCAGTGCCATTATTTGGTAAATACCATGAGGAAGAAAAACAGTACTCACGTTCTGAGGTCCTGTCAGGTAAGGAGACTAATCTAAGCAGAGGTTCACTGTGGCCTAAGGCAGGGGTCCCCAACCTCTCAGCCCCACACCGGTACCAGTCTGTGACCTGTTAGGAGCTGAGCTGCACAGCAGGAGGTGAGCAGCAGGCAAGCAAGTGCTGCTCCCCTTTGCTCACATTACTGCCTGACCCATCCCCAACCCCTGTCCATGGAATAATTGTCTTCCACGAAACTGGTTCCTGGTGCCAAAAATTTGGGGACCACTGGCCTAAGGCATTCAGTGGTGAATGACCACAGGGGCAGGTCCTGGAAACCTTTCCCAGATGAGTAGGTGTTCAAGGAACAAAGCTTGGTTGGGAAATTTTCAGGTCAGAAGTTGGGTTTGGAGGCTGGAAAGACAAGTATCAAGATGGAGAGAAAAGGTCAGGCTCAAAGAATTTCTGGTGTGTTCCACCTACTTGTAGCTTTAACTTATATAATTCTTCCTTCTTATATTGCCCTTGCTTTGGGCACTCAAAAATACCCTGTATACTATCAGTTACAAGAATGCCCTGAAATTTGATTTGCTTTTGAAGCTTGCTCTCTATGTAATACTATTTCTTGCTAAAGTCCACACTCTTGGATGAGAAAATGCATGCAACATCCCCCCATGTAAGTATTTGAAAAAATAAAAAATTTGCACCAATTAAATAACAAATGTAAGGGGCCATATTTACTTTTAATCTCAATCATCTCTAAACATTGCATTCATTAATTTTTTATTGAAATATAGTTGATACACAATAATTTTGTTACTTGCAGGTATTAGTGATTTCAAATTTATACACATTATGACATAACCATCACAACAAGTTTAGTAACAATCTGTTCCCATACAAAGTTATTACAATATTATTGATGATATTTTTTTTTGCTGTATATTACATCCCTGTGGCTAACTTATTTTATAACTAAAGGCTTGTATCTCTTAGTCGCTTCATCTACTTTACCCCCAACCCTCCTCTCCTCTGTCAAACACTCATTTGTTCTCTGTGTCTATTTTCATTTATTTTCTTTGTTTTTTAGATTCCACATATAAATGAGGTCATATAGTATTTGTCTTTCTCTATCTGACTTATTTCAATTAGCATAATACCCCCTAGATCCGTCCATGTTGTTGCAAATGGCAAGATTTCATTTATTTTTATGATAATAATAATCCATTGTATACACACACACACACACATACACACTGTAGCTTCTTTATCCATTCATCTATCAATAGATGACACTTGGGTTGCTTTCACATCTTGGCTATTGTAAATAATGCTACAATGTTCATAGGAGTGCATATATCTGTTCAAATCAGTGTTTTTGTTTTCTTCAGGTAAATATCCAGAAGCGAAATTGCTGGATCATATGGAAGTTCTAGTTTTAATTTTTTGGTGGAACCTCCACACCATTTTGCATAGTGGCTACACCAATTTACCATCCCTCCAACAGTGCATGAGGGTTCCCTTTTCTCCACATTCTTGCCAATGTTTATTTGTTGTCTTTTTTCTTTTGCTTGTAGTAGTCTCTTATTATGCTTTGTATTTCTGAGGTGTCCATTGTAACTTCTTTTTCATTTCTAATTTTATTGATTTGAGTTCTCTCCCTCTTTTTCTTGATGAGTCTAAAGGTTTATCAATTTTGTTTATCTTCTCAAAGAACCAGCTTTTAGTTTTGTTGATCTTTGCTATTGTTTTCTTTGTTTCTATTTTATTTATTTCTGCTCTGATTTTTATGATTTCTTTCCTTCTACTAACTTTGAGTTCTGTTTGTTCTTCTTTCTCTAGTTCTTTTAGGTGTAAGGTTAAATTGTTTATTTGAGATTTTTCTTGTTTCTTGAGGTAGGATTGCATTGCTATAAACTTCCCTCTTAGAGTTTTGCTGCATCCCATAGGTTTTGGATCATTGTCTTTTCATTGTCATTTTTCTCTAGGCAGTTTTTGATTTCCTCTTTGATTTCTTCAGTGATCTCTTGGTTATTTAGTAAAGTATTGTTTAATCTCCATGTGTTTGTGTTTTTTACGTTGTTTTTCCCTGTAACTGCTTTCTAATCTCATAGCACTGTGGTCAGAAAAGGTGCTTGATATGATTTCAATTTTCTTAAATTTTCTGAGGCTTGATTTGTGACCCAAGATGTAATATATCCTGGAAAATGTTCCATGTGCACTTGAGAAAAAAGTGTAATCTGCTGTTTTTGGATGGAATGTCCTATAAATATCAATTAAATCTATCTGGTCTATTGTGTCATTTAAAGCTTCTGTTTCCTTATTAATTTTCTGTCTGGATGATCTGCCCATTGGTGTAAGTGAGATGTTAAATTCCCCCACTATTATGGTGTTACTGTCGATTTCTTCTTTTATAGCTGTTAGCATTTGCCTTATGTATTGAGGTGCTCCTATATTGGGTGCATATATATTTGTAATTGTTACATCTTCTTCTTGGATTGATCCCTTGATCATTACGTAGTATTCTTCCTTGTCTCTTGTAACATTCTTTATTTTAAAGTCTATTTTATCTGATATGAGTATTGCTACTCCAGTTTTCTTTTGATTTCCATTTTCATGGAATATCTCTTTCCATCCCCTCACTTTCAGTCTATATGTGTCCCTAGGTCTGAAGTGGGTCTCTTATCGATAGCATATATGTGGGTCTTGTTTTTGTATACATTCAGCGAGCCTCTGTCTTTTGGTTGTAGCATTTAATCCATTCACATTTAAAGTAATTATTGTTATGTATGTTCCTATTCCCATTTTCTTAATTGTCTTGGGTTTGTTTTTGTAGGTCCTTTTCTTCTCTTGTGTTTCCCACTTAGAGAAGTTCCTTTGGCATTGTTATAGAGTTGGTTTGGCAGTGCTGAATTCTCTTAGCTTTTGCTTCTCTGTAAAGCTTTTGATTTCTCCATCAAATCTGAATGAAATCCTTGCCAAGTAGAGTAATCTTGGTTGTAGGTTCTTCCCTTTCATCACTTGAAATATATCCTGCCACTCCCTTCTGGCTTGTAGAGTTTCTACCGAGAAATCAGCTGTTAACCTTATGGGAGTTCTCTTGTATGTTATTTGTTGTTTTTCCCTTGTTGCTTTTAATAATTTTTCTTTGTCTTTAATTTTTGTCAATTTGATTATTATGTGTCTTGGCATGATTCTCCTTGGGTTTTTTCTGCCTGGGACTCTGTGCTTCCTGGACTTGGGTGGGTATTTCCTTTCCCATGTTAGGGAAGTTTTTGACTATAATCTCTTCAAATATTTTCTTGGGTTCTTTCTCTTCACTTTCTGGGATGCCTATAATGCCAATGTTGGTGCATTTAATGTTGTCCCAGAGGGCTCTTAGGCCTGTCTTCATTTCTCTTCATTCTTTTTTCTTTATTCTGTTCTGCAGCAGTGAATTCCACCATTCTGTCTTCCAGGTCACTTCTCCATTCTTCTGCCTCATTTATTCTGCTATTGATTCCTTCTAGTGTATTTTTCATTTCAGTTATTGTATTGTTCATCTCTGTTAGTTTGTTCTTTAATTCTTCTAGGTGTTTGTTCTTTAATTCTTCTAGGTCTTTGTTAAACATTTCTTGAATCTTCCCAATCTTTGACTCCATTCTTTTTCCGAGGTCCTGGATCATCTTCACTATCGTTATTCTGAATTCTTTTTCTGGAAGTTTGCCTATCTACACTTCATTTAATTGTTTTTCTGTTTTTTTTTTCTTGATCCTTCATCTGGTACATAGTCCTCTGCCTTTTCATTTTGTCTGTCTTTCTGTGAATGTGTTTTTCATTCCACAGGCTGCAGGATTGTAGTTCTTTTTGCTTCTCCTGTCTTATTTGTTGTCTTTTTGATGATTGCCATTCTGACATGTTTCAGGTGGTAATTCATTCTGTTTTGGTTTGCTTTTTGCTGATGATTAGAGATATTGAGCATCTAGGTCTGCTGGTCATCTGTATATCTTCTTTGGAAAACACTTGTTCAAGTCTTCTGCCTGTTTTTTAATTTTTTTTTTTTGATGTTGACTGTGTTGGTTTTTAAATAAATTTTGGATATTAATCCCTTATTAGATATACTGTTTGCAAACACGTTCTCCCATTCAGTAGGTTGCCTTTTCATTTTATTAATATTTTCCTTTGGTGTGCCAAAGTTTTTTAGTTTTCTGTAGTCCCATTTGTTATTTTTTCACTTTTGTTTCCCTTGTCTGAAGAGACAGATCCCCCCAAATATTGCTAAGACTGATGTCAGAGAGCATGCTGCTTTTGTTTTCTTCTAGGAGTTTTATGGTTTTAAGTCTTACATTTAAATGCTTAATCCATTTTAAGTTTATCTTTTATATGGTGTGAGAAAGTAGTCCAGTTTGATTCTTCTGCATATAGCTGTCCAGTTCCCCAACATAATTTATAGAAGAGGTGGTCTTTTCTCCATTGTATAATTTTGATTTCTTTGTTGTAAATTAATTGACCATATAAGTTTATATAGGTTTATTATGGGAATCCCTTCAGTTTCATTGATTAATGTGTCCATTTTTTGCCAGTATCATACTGTTTTGATTACTGTAGCTTTATAGTATAGTTTGAAATCAGGAAGAGTGATACCTCCACCTTTGTTGTGCTTTCTTGATTGTTTTGGCTATTCTTGGTCTTTTGTGTTTCTATTCATATTTTAGAATTATTAGTTCTAGTCCTGTGAGGAGCATCATTGGTTTTTTTGATAGGGATTGCATTGAATCTGTAGATTGCCTTGGGTAGTACAATTATTTTAACACTATTGATTCTTCCAAGCCATGAGCATGGTATATTTCCCCGTTTGTTTGTGACATCTTCAATTTCTTGGGAAGGCAGCTATGCTCACCACTATACCACCAATGCAGCACATGTCTTTAATTTCTTTCATCAGTGTCATATAATTTTCTGAGTACAGATCCTTTACCTCCTTATTTTGATTTATTCCTAGGTATGTTATTCTTTTTGATACAGTGTACATGGGACTATTTTCTTAATTTCTCTTTCTGACAGTTCATTGTTAGTTTATAGAAATACAACATATTTCTCCATATTATTTCAGTATCCTACAACTTTACATTAATTGATGAGCTCTAGTAGTTTTGGGTGGTGTCTTTAGGATTTTCAATATATAATATCATGTAATCTACAAACAGTGACAGTTTTACTTCTTTCTTTCCAATTTGTATTCCTTTCATTTGTTTTTCTTGTCTGACTACTGTGACTAGAACTACAATACTATGTTGAATGAAAGTGGCAATGCTGGGTATCCTTGTCTTGTTCCTGATCTTAGAGGAAATACTTTCAACTTTTCACCATTGAGTATGGTGTCAGCTGTAGGTTTGTCATGTATGACCTTTATTACTTTGGGGTACATTCCCTCTACACTTAATTTGTTGAGAATATTTTTTATCATAAATGGATGTAATTTTGTCAAAAGCCTTTTCTGCATCTATTGAGATAATCATATGATTTTAATTCTTCAGTTTGTTAAAGTGGTGTTTCAAATTGACTGATTTGCAGATATTGAACCATCCTTGCATCTGTAGGATAAATCATACTTGATCATGTGTATGATCCTTTTAATGTATTATTAAATTTGATTTGCAAATATTTTACTGAGGATTTTTGCTCCCATGTTCATCAGTGATGTTAGTCGGTCATTTTCTTTCTTTTTTTTTTGGTGTCTTTGTCTGGTTTTTGTATTAGTGTGATGCTGGCCTTATAGAATGAATTTGGTTGCATTCTTTCCTCTTGAATTTTTTTTTTTTTTTTTTTGCGGTATGCAGGCCTCTCGCTGTTGTGGTCTCTCCTGTTGCGGAGCACAGGCTCTGGACG
This sequence comes from Delphinus delphis, assembly GCF_949987515.2. Classification (NCBI taxonomy): domain Eukaryota; kingdom Metazoa; phylum Chordata; class Mammalia; order Artiodactyla; family Delphinidae; genus Delphinus; species Delphinus delphis. The sequence goes on from NC_082700.1 coordinate 33,325,774, forward strand.
TGCAGGCTCAGCGGCCATGGCTCACAGGCCCAGCCTCTCTGTGGCATGTGGGATCCTTCCAGACTGGGACACGAACCCATGTCCCCTGCATCGGCAGGCGGACTCTCAACCACTGCGCCACCAGGGAAGCCACTCCTCTTGAATTTTTTGAAATAGTTTGAGAAGGATAGGCATTAGCTCTTCTTTAAATGTCTGGTAGAATTTAAATGTCTTTAAATGCCTGGCAGAATTCACCTGTGAAGGTCCTGAAATTTTGTTTTTTGGGAATTTTTTGATTACTGATTCAATTTCATTACTAATAATTAACTTGTTTATATTTTGTATTTCTTCCTGATTCAGTCTTGGGAGATTGTACATTTCTATGAATTTATCCATTCCTTTTAGGTTGTTCATTATATTGGTGTATAATTGTTCATAGTAATCTCTAATAAACATTTTTATTTCTGTGTTGTCAGTTGTAACTTCTCATTTTTCATTTCTGTTTATATTTATATGGTCCTCTCTCTTTTTCTTGATGAGTCTGGCTAAAAGTTTATCAATTTTGCTTATTATTTCAAAGAACCAACTCTTACTTTCATTGATCTAAATTTTTTTTTTTAGCCTTCCATTAATCTTTATTATTTCTGTTGTTCTACTAGTTTTGGGTTTTGTTTGTTCTTCTTTTCCTAGTTCCTTTAGGTGTAAGATTAGATTGTTAGAGATTTTTCTTGTTTCCTAAGGTAGGCTTGTTTCACTATAAACTTCCCTCTTAGAACTACTTTTGCTGAGTCCAATAGATTTGGGGCCATTATGTTCCATTTTCATTTGTCTCCAGGTATTTTTGATTTCCTCTTTGATTTCTTCAGTGATTCATTGGTTGTTCAGTAGCATGCTGTTTAGCCTCTACATGTTTCTCTTTTTTTTGCAGGTTTCTTATTGTAGTTGATTTCTAGTCTAGTACTGGGACTGGAAAGATACCTGATAAGATTTCAGTCTTCTTAAATTTATTGAGACTTGTTTTGTGGTCTAGGATGTGATCTATATTGGAGAATGTTCCATGTGAAATTGAAAAGAATGTGTATTCTGTTGTTTTTGGATGAAATATTCTGTATGTATCTTTTAAGTTCATCAGATCTTAATGTGTCATTAAGGCCAGTGTTTCCTTATTGATTTTCTGTCTTAATAATCTGTCCATTGATGTAAGTGGGGTGTTAAAGTCCCCTACTATTATTGTATTACTGTCAATTTCTCCCTATTTTTGTTAATATTTGATTTATGTATTTATGTGCTCCTATGTTGGGTGCATATGTATTTACAACTGTTATATCTTCTTTTTTGAATGATCCCCTTATCATTAAGTAATGTCTTTCTTTGTCTCTTGTAACAGTCTTTATTTTAAATTTTATTTTTTCTGATATAAGTATAGCTACTCCCACTTTCTTTTGATTTCCATTTGTATGGAATACCTTTTCCCAACCTTTCACTTTCAGTCTGTGTGTGTGTGTGTGTGTGTGTGTGTGTGTGTGTGTGTGTGTGTGTTTGGTGCTGAAATGAGTCTTTTGTAGGCAGCATATATATGGATCTTGTTTTTGTATCCATTCTGCCACTCTATGTCTTTTGATTGGAACATTTAGTTCATTTACATTTAAAGTAATTATTGATAGCTATGGGCTCATTACCATTTTGTCAATTGTTTTCAGATTGTTTTTGTAGTTCTTTTTCATTCCTTTCTTCTTTTGATGTCTTCTTCTGGGATTTGATCACTATCTTTAGTGTTAATCTATTATAAATGGTTGGTTTGCGGTTCACATATAACAACATATAACATATATATATATATATATATATATATATATATATATATATACACATATATATATGACTAATTTAATCTGATGATCTCTTAAGTTGAACACATTCTAGCAACTCTATTTTTTTCACTCCCCTTCATGTTTGATAATTTTGACATCATATTTTACATCTTTTTTGTGTGTGTATCCCTTAACTATTTATTATGGGTATAGATGATTTTACTAATTTGTCTTTTAACTTTCCTATTAGTTTATAAGTGGTTGATTTATTACCTTTAATGTATGTTTGCCTTTACCAGTGAAAATTTTTTCTTTTGTAATTTTCATATTTCTAGTTGTGACCTTTTGTTTTCTGCTTAGAGAAGTCCCTTTACCATTTCTTGTAAGGCCAGTTTAGTGATGCTGAACTTATTTAGCTTCTGTTTATCTGTAAAACTCTTTATCTCTCCTTCAAATCTGTATGATAATCTTGCTGGGTAGAGTATTCATGGTTGTAGGTTTTTTCCCTTTCATTACTTTGAATATATTGTGCCACTCCTTTCTGGCCTTTAGAGTTTCTGCTGAAAAGTCACCTGATGGCCTTATCGGAGTTCTCTTGTATGTAACTAGTTGCTTTTGCCTTGCTGCTTTTAAGATTTTCACTTTATCTTTAATTTTTGTCTTTTTAATTATTTTGTGTCTTGGTGTGGACCTCTTTGGGTTCATCTTCTTTGGGTCTCTGTGCTTCCTGGATATGGATATTTGTTTTCTTCCTCAGGTTAGAGAACTTTTCAGTTATTATTTCTTGAAATAAGTTCTCTGCCTCTTTCTCTCTTTCTTCACCTTCCAGGACCCATATAATGTGAATGTTAAAATGTTTGATGTTGTCTCAGAGGTCTCTTAAATTATCCTCATTAAATTTTTTTTTCTTATTTTCTGTTCCATTTGGTGATTTCCATTACTCTGTCTTCCAGTTCACTGAGTCATTTCTCTGTGTCATCTAATCTACTGTTGATTCCTTCTAGTGTATTTTTTATTTCAGTTATTGTATTCTTCTGCTCTGTTTGGTTCTTATTTATATTTTCACATATTTGTTGAAATTTTTAGTGTTCATCTATTCTTCTCCAATGTTTGTAAACATATTTATGATCATTACCTTGATCTCTTTATTGGGTAGATTGCTTATACCCACTTTATTTAGTTCTTTTTCTGAGATTTGGTCTTGTTCTTTCATTTGGAACATATTTGCTGTCTCTTCATTTTTCCCAATACTCTATGCTTATTTCTATGTGTTAGGAAGGTTGATTGTGTTTCCTGATTTTGGAGAAGTGGCCTTATTTAAGTGATGTCCTATGGGGCCCAGCAACATGCTTCCCTTGGTCACTAGAGCTATATGCTCCAGGGATGCTCCCTTTGTGAACTGCGTGCACCCTTCTTTAGTGGCAGGGCCAAATACTGTGGGGCAGGCCTGGCCTCTGCCCAGTTTGTTGTGAGGCTATGTCTTGTGTGGTGGCTGTGGGCCTGCTAGAGGGAAGGGTAGGCTTCTTGCATGATTGGCTGTGTGTTCCAGGGTAGAGCAGGTCTGGTGCTGGTGTGCTGGGAAACAGGGTTGAGTCCTCATGGGCTGTCTCTGTGGTGCTGGGGAGACTCAGGAATGGTGCTTGCCCCCTGGTGAGTGGATAAGCCCCTGGCACTAATATGCTAGAGGGAGGAGTCCAAAATTGTGCTTGCCAGCACTGGTGTTACTGTGGCAGAATGAGCTCCCAAAATGGCTGCCACTAGTGTCTCATCCCTAAGTGGGGTCTTAGCTCCTCTTGCCTCTTTGGGATACTCTAAGTTCAGCAAGTCTTTAGTTGTAGAAAATCTTTTCTGCTAGTCTTGGGTCATTCTCATAGGTAGTTGCCCTGTAAATAGTTGTAATCTTTGTTCATGAGAGGAGGTGAGTTCAGGGTCTTCCTATTTCACCATATTGGTTACCTCTAAAACACTGCACTAAATATTAATTTGTATGTCCTTCCCCCCCACCCACCCCCCACCCCCGGCACTACTGCTCTATCTGAGGCTTCTAAGCAAACGGTCTGGTGTGAACTGGGTTCTCAGGCTGACTGAGTCAGTTGTTAGATTGGGATGCACATGATATCAGGTGATTTGATGGATGTGGCACAAGCAGGAGTTGAAGAAGGGATTAAAGGTCAATAGAAATCAAACTGGACAAACCTTAGCCATCAAAGCTGGCTGAAAGTGAAATTTTAAGTTAAGCACTATTGACTGTTCTGAAAGAAGCTTAATGTTCCCACACTTGATTTGAAATAAGTGAGCCTGCTTTCTGCTTTGCCTGCCAAGCTTTGATTATTTTGCTTAAGTCACTTCTAAAGTAGCACTGATTTCGTCTTAAGAAGCTATGTTTATGACATGTATTTTAGTGTTCTGATACCAGTGTGTCCAGGGTCACAGCCTACAGCTGTGCAGAATGTACACTGCCCAGCTCCAAGGGTTGCCATTTGTGATGACTACAGTGTGAATGGTGCCCCTTGGGATTACATACTTCCAGCTTCTTGGAGTGTAATTTTCCTACTGAGGATAACCTGCTAGTCATGTCTGTGCACTATGGGTATGGCAGTGTTTTCTTTACAGCCCTGTCTCCCTGGCAGGGATTGTAACCAGGACTTGATAATTATGGGATTACTCTGGATATTTATGAAAATTTGTGCTTTGTTTATAGAATACCACCTTAAAATGTCTGCATTCAATTTCATTGGCACCCCAGCCACACTGGATTTCTTATGTGGGAGCAGGGGGTGGGGCAGTAAAGCTGAAATAAGTGTTACTCCATGGTATATGCTGCATGGTTTTTTTTGCTTCTCTTTTTCCAATTCCTTCCCCCAAGAGTAAGCTGAAGAATATCTTTCTTTAAGTGTAATCTTTTTAAAAAGAGAAGTGGCTTAACAGGAATTGATATTAACCTTTTAGCAAAATATATAGAACCCCATGTAGCTTTTAATTTCAAAGTATACTTGCTTTTAAGAAAATTTAAAATTGATATTATCATTATTATAATAAATATTTACTAAGCTCTAATAATTCACTACTAAAATAAAGCATTATGAGTGGTTAACCTTTTAGTTGGATTTTTGCATAAATAAAATTTTCTAATTAAAACAATACAAAGGCTGTATTCTCCACTCTTTACATTGTGGGATAGCTAAGCTTTTTTATATTAACAATTAATGTTATTATTAATCTAAATTCTGATGTACATTAAACTTCTTTCCTACAAAACCAGAAGGCTTTGGCACCAACTGTTGTTGTTATCCTGGTATGTCTAACATATGCTTTTGAAAAATTCCCTTTGGCACTATAGGGATATGCTCTCTGATAGCTTTATTCAGAATTATTCACATTTCTACAGAAGCACTCACTTTATGTTATATAGACTGAAGAGCCAAAATTAATTGTCTTTGTGGACTGTGATGAGTTACTGATATCATTTGGTCAGCCTCAGTGGAGCTTATTTAGCTTTCAGTGTGCTGTATTGATATGTCCAGACATACGAGATATACAAAGAGAAAAAGCATCCTATAACCATATCATAGTCTCACTTTCCAGTCCTAGATTCCTCTTGCTATGCCAGCAGAGTTAGCAGGTGTTCTAACCAACAGAATCAAGTCCCTAAGCCTCAGAGGTCTTTGATGCGCTGTGCAACAATCTCCCTGGCTGACGTTACACTGATCATTTTAGGTCTCCTCTGATTGGGTAGGGTCAGAGCAAGCCTTGATACTTTGTAGTTCTTATTTCTCCCTATGTTCTGCATTTGTTTCCCTGTTGGTTGGGTAACTAGATGGTCCCCAGCTTTGAGAATGCACATGGCCTATGACTGATTGAAGTTCAGACAAGGTTTTGTTCTTCCCAATTTGGGAACATGTGCTAGATGTACACTATTTAGGGAGAGGGAAAGACATTTTCAAAAGGTAAACACTGAATTTTTATTATTCAGCCCTCATTCTGCAACTCCTGTTGACTCTTATACTCTCTTATCTCTGTTAGTAGGTTGGTGTGGGGCAGAGGTTAGGACTGTGGAATTTTGCATTCAAATAGACATATGTCCTGACCACGCTCCTCCACTTACAAACTTCATGACCTTGGGAAATGTACTTAACTGAGCCTAAATTTCCTAATATGCATAACTGGGGGTTATTAATGCATATTTAATATTTAATAGAGTAAAAGTGAGGCTTAATTATGATGATATAAATAAGATTCTTAAAGCCCCTCATTATATAAGCCCTCATTAAATGGTAGTTCTTACTGTTGTCTTCCAGAGCCTGAACAAATGGGATTCTGCATTAAAATCTGCCTTTGAGGGTAGAAATTCCATAACTGGCAGGTACGCTCCCATTATGTTTTCTTCTCAAGTGTTCAGGTTAACCTTGTTGGCTTTTTTTCATTCCTTTTCTCATTTTCTTTCTTTTGACACTTTCCCATTGGTTCTGTCCTGGGATCTATATGTGTCTGCTGGCCCACCTGTTGCAGACGACAGGGTCTGGTCTGGGGTGAGATGAGTGAGACACTTGCCTTAGGTGTAAAATTTAGGGGGCCACCAAAAAACTCAGCAATCAAGAGAAAGAATTTTAAATGTAATACGTTTAAAAATCAAAATTATGCAACAAAGATTCAAATTGAACAAAATATCAAAATTTTAAGTAAAGAAAGCAATCAATCCTGCACTTACATGACTCAGCCTCACCTGAATACGGGCCCTAGCAGATAATATTTTACCCCATCTTTTGTAATTCAACATGTGAAAAGAATTTCCTTAGGCCACATTGGCTTGTACTTGCAGTCAGAATGCAAGTTATAAGCACTGCCATTCTTTTCTCATTGGCCCTGCAACTGCTGGACTGTGACCCTTCCAGTTTCCTCTCTATGATAAGAAGGGTGAGTGTTCCTGAGACACACTGCTACTAGCTCTCAGGTTACCATCCTTGGCACCTCCCTGAAATTCTATTAGAAAAGTCCACTTGTCCCTTAATTACTGTATTTCTCCACTACTGCATCTGTATCCTACTAGAGGCAGAGGACAATAGTGGGGATATGAGCACTGGAGAGAAGCTACAAAAAGCTGGTATAACTTTAAGAAACATATCTACACTGGGATATGAGCACTCATTCTCTACGTTTGGTTTCTTTATTCTCAAACACTTCCATTTAACATGCTTTGGCTTTGGAGCCACCTTATCTGAGGAGTAACTTGCCTACCTTTTTTTCTGACTTGAGTTTTTTCCTGATTTCTTTCTTTCTCTGCTATAGGGTCTGTAGTGATATACCCTCTTTCATTTCTAGGATGTAGAAATAAAAATGTTTTTGTTCGCTTATCTTGTGACCGTACTGAATTTACTTATTACTATTAGGAGGTTTCAGTAGATTCCTTGGGATTTTCTACACAGATAACCTTGTCATTTGCAAATAGGGACAGTTTTATTTCTTCCTTTTCAAGCTGTATGCCTTTTGTTTCTTTCACTTGCCTTACTGTACTTTTTAGAACTTCCAACACTATACTGAGTAAGAATAGTGAAACAGACATCCTTTCTTGTCTTGTTCTCGATCTTAGGGGGAAAGCATTCAGTCTTTAACTGTTAAGAAGGTTAGCTGTAGGTTTTCTTGTAGATGCTTATTATTATGTTAAAAAAGTTCCTTTTTATTACCATATTTTTCATTATAATGAAGAATTTTAATTTTGTCAAGTGTTTTTTATGCATCAATTGATAGAATCATGGGATTTTTTTCTTTAGCCTGTTGATGTGATGGATTACATTAATTGATTTTCAAATGTTCAGCCAACCTTTCATCCCTGGAATAAATTCCACTTCATCCTGGGTGCCTGATTCTTTTTACACATTGCTGTAGTCTATTTGCCAATATTTATTCAAGAATTTTTGTATCTATATTCACAAGGAATAATGGTCCATAGTTTTCTTATTTTGTACTATATTTTTTTCTAGTTTTCATATCAGGATAATACTAGCTTCATGAAATGAATTGAGAAGTGTTCCTTTCTGGAAGATATTGTGTAGAATTTGTGTTAATTCTTCTTTAAATATTTGGTTGAATTTCCCAGTGAAATAATCTGTGCCAGGAGAGCCCTTTTTGGGGGAGTTTTAAAATTATAAACTCAGTTTCCATAATAGTTATAGAGCTATTAAAATTGTCTGTTTCATAGTATGTAAATTGTGATAGTTTGTGCTTTTTGAGGAACTGACCCATTTCATGTAAGTTGTCATATGGATGTGTGTATTATTTCTTATTATCTTTTTGATGTTTATAGGATCTGTAGTGTTATCCACTATATCAATCCTGGTATTTGTAATGTGTGTCTTCTCTCTTTTCTTCTTTGTCAATCTTGCTAGAATTTTGTCAATATTAATGATCTTTTCAAAGGACCAACTCTTTGTCTTCTTAACTTTTTTTCTACTTTTTTCTGTTTTAAATTTCAATTTCTTTTTTTCTTCTTGCTTTAGGTTTACTTTGATCTTCTTTTTCTGGGTTCTTGAGGTATGAGCTAGATTGTTGATTTGAGACTTTTTTCTGTTCTATAATGTAAGCATTTAGATCTTTAAATTTCCCTCTCAACACTGGTTTAGCTCTGTAACACAAATTTTGGTGTGTTGTATTTCCATTTTCATTCATTTAATAGAAAATTTTGATTTTCCTTGAGACTCCTTTGAACGGAGTAATGAGTGTGCCTCATTACGGTTCCCCACTTGGTTTCTATGAACGCCAGGGGTTTATGGCCTCTTTATTGCTGGGAGATAATGAAAGTTGACTCTCCACTAGGACTTCTCTGACACCACCCCAGCAGAGAGCTGTAGGGGATCCTTGTTACTGTCAAGTGGGAATGGAAGTCCATGTTCTGGCAGGAGGTGAGGCATGTTACTGCCTGATGGGATGAATATCCTGTCTCCTATCCAGCCTTCTCTGACACCATCCTGGAAGAGTGGGGTGAAGTGTCTCATTACAGCCAGGCGAGTGTGAAAGTCTAGGTTTCCCACTCAGCCTTGCTTGGCACTGTTAGAAGTGGAGCCATAGGATTTTGTGTGTGTTTGGTGCACTAGTGCCTTTATTGTCTAAATGATTTCTGTCTTGATATGCTGCCCCTTTCCCAATCCTTGCCTAGAAAGAGCAGGCTTTTGTTATGCCATTTTTGTTTTTACTTATTTATGTTTCTGACTTGTCTTCTTTATCTCCAAGTATGGAATATGTGAAGCAGAAAGGAAACTCAAGGGACTCATCACAGTGCTGTTCCTTGGGTCACAAGGTTCCTAGCTGAGCTGCCTTCTTCTCTCAAAATTTCAGAGTCTTATTACATTTGTTCTGTATATAATGTCCAAGGTTTTTAGTTTTACTTATTGGGGGAATAGGTAAAAGAATGTCAACACCATGTTTCTGGAAGCAGAAGTCTCCCCTTTATGATTTTTGATGACTTCTTTATTATATATTGATCTTATATATGATCTTACATATGCTTTTTTATATGATCAGATCTACTAGTTCTGAGCTATGATATTTCATACTAATATAATGAAACTACAACTTTTAAATTTTGTGAGAGTACTTCACCTTAAATCGATCTAGCTTTATAATGTATTTTAATATCTGGTTAAATTAATATTTTTCAGCTTCCTGATGAACTTCAGTGTCAAAATGCCAAAAAATGTTGGACATCATCAAGAACAGTATTGGGAAACAAATCTTTATTATTACCTCCCTTTAAAACTAAAATGCATCTACACCATGAGCAGCTACAGTAGCAGCTGTTGCACTGCCCTTGAGTGGTGTGTTGGAATTAGAAAAGTCCCAAAATAGATAGTGCAAGTAGTTGTAGCTTAGATAATGTAGATACAGATTTACTCAATGAGTCCCCAAAGACTTGGAAAAGCGAGAGCCTTTGATACTTTAGTGATTTTTAGGACAATTAAGCAGGACTTTTCACAGTTAATGTAAAATAATGGAGCTCTGTCTGATGCCTCAATATAACAGCTCATCTTCAATTTGGAGCAATTGAGATTAGAACACATAACACACAACCTCTCAGGACAGTGACACTTAATTATGTCTTTCCACAACTGGCCTTGTCTATCCTTTAAAAACATTGGCAAATATTTCTATACCAGTGTAAGTGCAATAATTCAGATTTATCAATGTCCGATAGTTCTCTTCCGTTATAGAATTTATTGTTTAGAAATAATGTCAGCCACTTTTTTTCTTTCCAGCTCCTTTCTCCCAGTCAGCTGCTCTCCTTTTACTTTTGTGTTTTGGAATCAAATTGACAAATTCTTTTCAAGTTCCCATTTTGCCTTAGCATTCAGGGACCTCAGGTCGCTTAAATATTTTCCTGGTCATTCAGCTATTTCCCCACGTAATGGATCTGGCAACAGGGTGGAGTTCAAAGGCATAACTAACTACAAATGGGAACCTAACCATACCAGAGACTACATGTCTGTTTCACTTCCTTGCTTTAAAAAGACAGTTGAACTTTGCTTTGAAATGAAATGATAAAATTATACATTCTGCCTTTTTTTTATCCTTCTGGTTAGGATTTTGGGACACTATTGCTGAATTAGAAATGTATGTTAATATGTGCTATTGCAATCATAATTTTAAAATAAAAAGTATTCCAAAAGCCAAGCAATTAAGAATGAGTATATGTTTATGTGGGGTAAATCAGTTTTTAATAATTAGTGTTTAAAAGGTGGAAACTGAATTAATAATATCTTTCCTTTATATAATGTTAATATGGCTAAATATTTTCCATGAAGATTCAGTTACAGTGATTCAGATTTGGAGATTAAGTTTTTATTTGAGCTATTTTATGATCATCTTCCACTGAGTCTGGAGAATTTAGGTCAAGCAGTTAGAATTTACATGAAATTTATTAGAGTCTTCAATTTTTCCTTCCATGAATTATAAGATATTGTGTAATTAAAAAGCACAGTTAATATTTTGGCATTTTTGAACTTGGGAAGTATCTGCTCATACAAAATTAAAAAAGCTCATCTCAGAGCTTTTACAGTGATTGACAACATTCTTATTTATTGATATCCTTTTCATTTACATAGCTCTCAAATTTATGTTTCTGTCATTTGTTGACTGAGAAATTAATTTTCCTAAGCATGTAATACACGTGTAAATTGAATAGCTTACCTTCATTATCATTTGAATTATGATAATAATTTCTAGTAGCTATTAAGTGAATTGTGCTTCTTTATTTCTTACTATATTTATTCATTTAAATAATTAACCTGTTAGCCTCAATTATGTGTTTTCCTTTAATTTAAAATTAGTTGGACAAAGTGAATTCTCTTTTGCTTTCCTTTCCATGAGCCAATATAATTTTACTAATCTATAGAGACTAGCAGGAGCATAAGGCTCATTCTGACAATCATTGTATTTAAATTAATGATCCTGGTTTGCAAAGTTGGAGGTAGAGGAGGGAGGAGATGATGGCAAACTCTTCAAGCACATAGCAGAAAGAAGACACAAGATGAGAGTGAAGTGCCTCAGAGAAGGTGAGAACATTGAAAAATGTGGATATTCATATAAAATAGGGTGGTCTAATGAATACAGAAACAATGAAATAATGTGCCCATCCTAAGGGGAGTAAGTTCATTGTGTTACTCATCTGAAGAAACATTTTATCTAGTCATAATGACTAGATAAAAATTTAATAGATATTAGCATAACTGAACCTGCACTCACACGTGACTCCTCAAACTCATACCTACACTGAGAATGGGACCAAGAAAGATGCCTTGTTCATGATTTTAAATCAGGCTTTTGAAAGTGATTATTTCAGAACATTGGATAAAAACTTGTGAATCAAGAAAATAACCATTAAGAAGTATATGGTTTGGACCTTGTTTTTATCTTCATCAAACCAGAGAGGGCAAAATTTGAAACTAGGGGTGTGATTAAAGGAACATACACTGCCCTTCATAATAAAATAGGCTGGCAGCCACACAGATCATCAGGCAATTGGAGATATGCTTATCTTCCTCATGGATCTGGACCGTGCTGTCCCTGAGGAATAGTCATCTTTACCTGGGGTATGAATATGTGTGTTATGTTGGGTATGGTGATTAATATAACCATTACCTGCTTGACAACTGGAGGAACAAGGCCTATCTGAGGCCACACTGGTAAAGAGATGTCAAGTGAGCCCAGGCTCAAAGCAATACTCACATCCTGACAGTTCTGTAGAACATGACCACCAAAGCCACGTTGGCCCTTCTCTTGCTGGCCCTTGAGCATTTTTCTCAGGCCTGGGAGATGAACTATTGCCATGAATCAACCACTGTGTTTTGTGGAAAGGCTTCCTCAAAGAAGACGGAGATTAAAAGGAGGAAAGACTGTTATTTATGGAACAAGTAAAGTATTAGTAAGGTAGACTTGAGGATTGGGGAGTACATTTAGCAACTTGGAATAGTCACAGAGGGTAAAGGTTTATACTTGTTAGATGATGTCCTCATTGACTACAGGAAAAGTAATGTCAGAGAATTTAATTTTTTCTTTTTCAATATTCCCTGCATCTATTCCCAAGGCTTCACTAAAATCTTGTGTGCTCGTAAAAACTTGTGTGCAATGTTGTAAAGAATGAAGTGAAAGAGCAGTAAAGGGAAATATGACCTGCCTTATTCATTTCTGTCCACATTTATTACACCAGTGGGACCCATTCAAAAAGAGTGGTGATCTAGTGAAAAGAATGTATAGAAGACCATAAAAAAATTAAGCAGAGGCCAATGGCAGTGCTGGGAATGATGAAGAGAAACACATATATTGGAGGAGCAACTTTTGGGTCATCCTCTGGAAGGTGTCTGGGAGTGGGAAGTGGAATAGATTGATGTGGGCTGCACAGCTAAATAATTATCAGTGAACATTTTCCTTAGCCCCTATCCTGGTTCTTTTCAATGGTGCTTGACTTGGATAGAAATGGTTCTACTTAATGCTAAGCAAATGTAATTCTACTGTATCTTGAAGGAATCACCTCTAATGATAATTTCTTTTCTGAAATAACATTTTCTACTTTAGATATAATTTGAAATGAGTTCTTAATGATTAAAGTCTTTAGAATTTAATTTTTATAGAAGGTTGTAATTATGATTCTCTTATTTGTAGCATCTTTTCTAAAAATTGGAGGAATTAAACCTTCACAGGCTAATTTCTGTTATCTGTGATTCAGGTTACTTAGCTTTGCCCTTGGTATTATCACAAGGTGTTTCCCTGGTCCCTTGATTTATATCAGTATGTAATCTATTCTGTTGTTAAAAAACACATTTGAAAAGTTTATTTTCTAGGTCATTTCCCTTATATCCATTCTAAAGACCTTATATAACTTTGCCTTAGAGGATTTCAGTATAGCTATAACAGAAGACTTTCTTTTCTTTATAATGCTTTATCCTGTGGCCATGTGTCTGTCCTGTAACGGACATATGTTTTATTCTCCATAGCAACAATTCCAAATATAGGAATTTTATATACCCTTCAGGGCTTTGAACCACTGAAAAATTTGTATCTTAATGCAAATTTTGTACCTCAGTTCTCTGGTGAGAGGGTCTATCTATAGCTTTTATCAGATCATTGAAGTTGCCCATGACCCAAAAAAGAAAAAGAAGCCTTGCAACAGAATGTCATCTAGAATTTTTGCAGTATTCAGTGACCTATGTAAATAGGGATAGGCCAAGCTTGCTCAACACAGAGATTTGTAAGTCAAGGACATTCATTGTGATGATGAGGGTAGGGGCTGGTGCAGACAAGGCAAAAAGGAATGGCGGGGGTGGGTGGGTGGAAAATGGTCAAATCTGATGTTGATTATTTTTTTTTTCTTTTAAGTACATTTACTCAATGTTTATTGTTAGTGATACTGAAACACTTCATTCTGTGCTTGCAATTTGAGATGTAATTACAAAGATTTATTTCTAAGACAAGAAAGGTTGATATTTTTGTGCAGTTCATGAACTTTTAATGACCTCTATTTGTTTGATTCATTTTTCTTTGCCTTTTGCATTCATGTTGTGTCTTTGATTATTAACACAATAGGTGTGACTCACTAAGTATGTATAAATAAATTTAAATGTAATTTTGCTCAAAACCCCGAGCTTTCTTTTCTTTTTTCTTTTTTAAATATTTTATTGAAGTACTGTTGATTTACAATGTGTTAATTTCTGCTGTACAGCAAATGATTTGGTTATACATATATATTCTTTTTCATATTCTTTCCCATTATGGTTTATCACAGGATATTGAATATAGTTCCCTGTGCTATACAGTAGGCCCTTGTTGTTTATCCATCCTATATATACTAGTTTGCATCTGCTAATCCCAAACTTCCAATCTTTCCCTCCCCTACTCCCCCTCCCCCTTGACAACCACAAGTCTGTTCTCTATGTCTGTAAGTCTCTTTCTGTTTTGTAGATATGTTCATTTGTGCTGTATTTTAGATTCCACATATAAGTGATATCCTATGATATTCATCTTTCTCTGTCTGACTTACTTCATTTAGTATAATAATCTCTAGGTCCATCCATGTTGCTGCAAATGACATTATTTCATTGTTTTTTCTGGTTGAGTAATATTCCATTGTGCGTGTGTGTGTGTGTATATATATATATATATATATATATATATATATATATATATATATATATATATCATATCTTCTTTATCCATCCATCTGTCAATGGACATTTGGTTGTTTCCATGTCTTGACTATTGTAAACAGTGCTACTATGATCATAGGAGTGCATATATCTTTTCAAGTTATAGTTTTGTCTGGGTATATGCCCAAAAGTGTGATTGCTGGATCATGCAGTAACTCTATTTTAGTTTTTGGAGAAACCTCCACACTGTTTTCCATAGTGGCTGACCCAATTTTCATTTCCACTAACAGTGTAAGAACATTCCTTTTTCTCCACATCCTCTCCAATATTTATAGACTTTTTAATGATGGCTCTTCTGACCAGTGTGAGGTGATACCTCATTGCAGTTTTGATTTGCATTTCTCTAATAATTAGCAATGATGAGTGTCTTTTCATATGCCCATTGGACATCTGTATGTCTTCTTTGGAGAAATGTCTATTTAGGTCTTCTGTCCATTTTTCTATTGGGTTGTTTGTATTTTTTGTTGTTGAGTTGTATGAGCTGTTTGTATATTTTGGAAATTAAGCCCTTGTCAGTTGCATCATTTACAAATATTTTCTTCCAGTCTGTAGGTTGTCTTTTCGTTTTGTTTGTGGTTTTCTTTGCTGAGCAAATCTTATAAGTTTGATTAGGTCCAATTTGTTTATTTTTGCTTTTATTTCTATTGCCTTGCAAGACTGACCTAAGAAAACATTAGAATGATTTATATCAAATAATGTTTTGCTTATGTTCTCTTCTAGGTGTTTTATGGTGTCATGTCTTATATTTAAGTTTTTAAGCCATTTTGAGTTTATTTTTGTGTATGGTGTGAGGGTGTATTCTACCTGAGCTTTCTTTTCTCTTTTTTCAGATTCAGGAGAAACTTGCAAGTCATCTTTAACCATTCCATCTTACCCTATCTTACCCACCTTTCCTCTCCATGTATAATGCAAGTACCCTTGAATCCATCTCTGACTCTTCAGGTTTGTTATTGTCATTGCCTTAGTTTAGGTTGGATTATTCAGTGGCTTCCCAACTAGTCTTCTTCTTCCTTGTCTAGCACCCATGAATCCACCCAAAAATGATCCTTCTAAAATGTACCTCTGATCTTTGCAGATTCCCTGCTTAAAACCTTTCAATGGATTTTTACAACTTTCATGAAAATTTTCAAGCCATTTAGCTTTAGCACACATGAAGCTCTTCATGAAATGGATCTTACAAGTCTCTATCTTCAACTTTTACTTGTTACACTTTAGTCATAGGACCTATATGTAGCATCTGTCATGGCTCACAATACTTTATAGCCATAAAGTTTTGTTTTGTAGAAACAAAAGCAACAATAATAACTTCATCATCTTCAATAAGAGTAGCCAGCATTTGCTGATCATATATTCTGACCCTGACATTGTGTTTTGCAAATTTACATGTTATTTCATGTAATCACAACAGTTCCACCTAGTAAACTTACTACTGTTAGACCCATTTTACTAAGGGATAAGAAACTTGATGGATGCTCTTAGAGTAAGTGAAAGTGAGTCCAACCCAGGTCTCTCTGACTCTTCTCACATACAATTTTCTGTGCCTGAAATGTTTTTCCTCTTCTATATAGTAATTCTTTCTTTCAAAGCAACCCAAATATCATCTTACCTTAGGAACATTTTTTGACATCCCTCACCATTATGATTTAGATGATTTTTTTGTCTTTCTGAGGAGACTTCTAAATACCTCTATTATAATATTTTTTTATCATGTCCTAATAAATTTATTAATTTGCTTTTACTGTTTGGCCAGGTATAGGCTCCTGAGACTGCATTTGTAAATTTGTTAACAATTTTCTACAATTGGGTTATTTGAGGGCAACTGAACTCAAAGTATAGTCTCCAGACTAGCAGAATTAATCTCACCTGGGAACTTATTGGAACTACCAATCCTTTGACCTCACTTTGGATCTACTGATGTAGAAAATCTGGAGGTAGAGCCCTGCAATCGATGTTTAGATTAGCCTTCCAGGTAATTATGATTTACATAAAAATTTGAGAATCACTGTTACATTAGAGACTGATCTAATTCTACTCCAATCTAGGTTATGTTCCCCTCACATGTACCCAACCATCTCCCCCATTCTACCATGCCATGCTTACTTCTGATATAGTATTTAGGAGATTATATTATACCACACTATATAATTGTTTATCTTTCTGACAAGACTGTAATCTCCTGAGGGTAGAGATTATGATTTACCAATCATCCTATTGCCTCACTCACCTAGTATATAGTAGTTATTTAGGAAGTATTTGTTGTTGAATATAATAAGGTGCATCTGTGATGTGAACAGCTGCATTTCATCTTATTTTAAATTTTATTTATAAAATTAATTGATTAAATTGATGATAAAGATTTTATTATAATTTGTTAATGGCATAAGACAACTTAGTTTTAGGTAAGTTAGGGGAAATAAGAGACAAATACTTTTGGACTTTACTGATGCCCATGAGCATAGCATAAGAGGTTTTCTATTATTTTTGGTTTCATGATAAAATGAAATCACCATAGCTGTAAAACTTAAATCTTAGACTGGATAATATTAAGCTTACCAATGTTCTCTCAAAAATCTGTTCGAGTTCCTAGGTGAAGACAAATATACTTGGGTACATTTAAGGACAAATCAATAAATCTTATTTTAGGGAAGAAAGGATGATGCGTTTCTATTTACATTTCTACTAGTATTTTTGGCTTTTGTTTTTCACCCGTCCTATCACCCCAGGCTGGCAAGACATTACACATTGGGCCACTCACATGCTCTGATCTAAGACCCTGCTGCTTCCTTTGAGAGTCATAAGTTTTTGAAAAGTAGTGGTATGAATAACCAAAATAATAGCAGCCTTCAATTTAATTAAACTCAACATTTATGAACAACCACCTGCATCCTAAGCATGTATTTATGAATTCAGAGATGATTAAATCATACTGACTCAAATGATGTAGTTATCCTTAAGATATTCAGAGATACTTAGTGATAATATTATGACCAAGTTACTCTAAGAGCTTAATGGAGGAAGAGAAACATAGCTGAAACAATTTGAGTTGCTTTATTTGAATTACTGTATTGATTCTTATTCTTTGATCCTATTTTACTTCTGATACAGCCTTAACCCTCTCTCTTTTTTTCCCTTTCACTGTAGTTTGGCCTCTTTCTTTGTTGTGTATTGATTCGTCTTCCTTAGAGGCACTCACACTTAAAAGCTCATTTCTTTTTTGTAGATGTGTAATATTAAATTATGCAGATAATCACACAATTTCAGATCTGGTCCTTTAAAAAAAACCCTCAAGAATAAGGAAAATGGTTAAGCTGGGTTGCTGCCCAGATCACTTGATAGGCTGTGTGCTTACTCAGTTCAGGCAGATTCATGGACTGATTCAAAAGTAACCACATGTGATTCTGAGTTTTTTCTAGAAAACCACTCAGGAGGCTAAGAGGCTTGTCCTAAAACTAGGGTTACAGGAAATCAAGGCTTGTTACTTCAAGGCTAATTTCATATTCATAGGGATGCACTGTAGGGTTTTATCAGCTTATTATCCATTTGGTTTAAGACAGCAGGTGCATGGCACATGGTCCATTACAACATTCTGAATCCAGTTCTTTTGAATGAGTAAAGGCAGTGTGGGGGGATCAAAGGGATTCCAAGCATTCTTTAAAAGTGTGAAATATTTGATATGAAGGAAAACTTTAGGAGGCTTTTCCCCTTCCAACCAATTAAAGACAGTAACCAATTAAAAAAATCATAAATAAGAAATAGCAATTGGTGATTGCTATAAATAAAATACTGAATGGAGAGTAAAAAATTTGAAATAGAATTTGATATTAGAAGGGGAAGCTTTATGATCATGGTACTTAATGGCAAAATGTATACTTTTCTAGGAAAGTGTTAGGAAAATCTTTTTCTTGGATTATAGAATTTTAGAGCTGGGAAGAGATCTAAGGTATTATTTTTTGCCATTTTCATAATATATACAAGTGGAAACTGAGATTGAATCAGCTCCCTGAACAATTGTAGAATCATTGTATTTGAGAAGTGAAAGAGGTCAAAGATGTGAAAGATTAATCAAACCACCATCTGAGGTCTGAATCAGCTCTTCAATGAGTACTAGAATTTGAGGCTGAAAAGGACACTGCATGATATTTTTGTTGTTGTTGTCCTTTGATCTGAGGTGTGAAACCTCTGCATGACATCATTCTTAAGAGATTATCAAATTGCTATTTAATAATTCTTGTATTTATGGTACTTATCTTTTTTTAAAGTTGCCTTGAATGCTAAATTAGTGGATACAGAATCATTGCGCCTAGGAGAAATATGGGGTTAGGTTCCTGCCAGACTCTGGTCACAGCATTTTTGTAAACCAATCAATACATAATTTTCTTTTATGTGTTTTTCTGTTTAAAGCACCTTATTTAATATGTAATGTTGGTTCATTAACTTTGAACTCATGGCCAAAAGCATTATAACCCATGCCTCAAGGAAGTTTCTTTAATACATGTGTTTTCTTTGTAAGGCACATCACAGCCTTTTTGTGACTAGGAACGCTAGACAGCCCTTCAGCAGTATGCTTGGGGAAAATTTTAAACAGCGAAATCCCTCCAAAAAAGGACACAAATTTGAAAAATATGGCACTAAATAGACCATGAAAAGACTACTTGTTTACAGTATGAGAGCTGAAGCAGAAGGCAGGAGGGTGCCTTGTTCTACCTCAGCTGGGAATATGCGTGCAGGTGACTGAGATACAGCTCTGTGCATGCCTATGCCTGGGAATGACCATGACTGTGAAAGCACCATGAGTATTGATTTGGAAGGTACAAATAAATTTAGTGAGTAGGTGGATTCACAGATAGGGAATCTGTGAATAATGAGGTATATTTTCAACTTCAGGAAATAATATGAATTGAAGCTGACAACTCAAGTCCACCTTTGGGTATCTCTACCTTCCTGCGAAGTCTGTCCCTGGTTTCTCATTCTGTCCCCCAGGGACACAAGTAGGTATAACATTTTCATCTCCTCTAAGCTATTCAAACATCTGCAGGGAGCCACTCCTAAATCCGTTTTCCTTTTTTTCCTACTATTTTTTTTTTTTGGCCACACCATGGAAAATAGTGACCATAGATTGATCCATTGCTCTGAATCCTGTACCCCAATTCATGCAAGTTCTCTCACTGCAACAAACCTCCAAGTAGCAATCACCCAGTAAGCATAGGAAAAACGTCAGATTATAGATGATTAGTCACTTCTGTCTTTCAGGTTATCCTAGATCCCAACTATTCACTCTGGAGAGGAAAACAGCAGAGTCAGGCCTAGAATCTCCTTAAATCCTAGTTATGTGTATACTTGCTACATCGTGCTCCCAGCAAAATAGTTCTGTAAATAACATTTGGTTCCTACTTTAAATTTAACAAGAGCTCCAAAAGACTAGCCCACCCCAAACATGTTACTTGTAAAAGAGGAATTTTATGGTCATGGTACTTGATGACAAAATGTCTATTTTTCCTTTAATCTAAACTTTAGTTTTAGGTCAAACAAAAAAAAACTCCCATTTCATTGGTGTTCTTTGGTATCTGAGAAAGGGCTATAACTGCAGAGTGGAGAGGATCAACAGTGGTAGCCCAGAAGCTGGAAACTTGGGTCTTTGGGCCAGTCTGTCCTGCAGAGAGGTTTATTGAGCACATACATTGTTGCCATTCACAGGGTTTAAGTTATTATTACTTCTTTGAATTAGTGGGTATCATTTAAAAATCAAGGAATTTGACATAAAATTCTGGATTTCTGACTTGTCCTGGAAAATCAGATGACTGCACTGGGCTTACTTTCCTATAAGGGAATACTTGATGGAGTTTTGTGGTAGCCACCCCTTTAGATGGGATGTGTGCATTTTGATTTGATACTCTCCAATACGTTGTGTTGTCTCCTCAACCCTGAGGTTCTCCCTGACTCATTCCTACAGTTATTTGTTTGTGACTCCTGTATTATTAGCTAAGAGAATTGGAATCTTTCATATCCCAATGCTTTAAACTAGTTTTATTTATGCAACGTATCATAGTATTAAAAAGTGTGATGTATATTGAGCATACTATTTGAGAATCTTTTGGTGTACTATAGGTTGAATATAATATTCTTAGTAATAAGCTGGAAAGAAATTTCTAATTAAGTTTATACATCATTAAAAAGCTGTACTGTTTTGTGCTTCCTATTCTTGGCAGCTTTGGTATTGCTTATTGTCAGTTTCTTTCCTGTAGGTGAGCATTTGGAGGCAATCTTCAATACCTACCACCTTCTCAGGTGTGTTATATGAGCAATATAGAAATCATTTTGCATATTCAAAGGCATGCCTTCTGGCCACATGTTGCATAAATGCCTTGGGGGATGTAAAATCCAAAGTCCAAACGTCATTGCTTCTTTACTTCTTCTTACTCACTACGTTCAAAGCATAGCCTTTGTCCAACCACAATAAAATGCCTCCAGACAATGGACAGTGACTCAATGAATCAGCGATTAGAGGAGAAAGATCTGTACCTAAAATAACAACAGTAGTAACAGCAACAAAAACAGCCACAGCTGTAACAGCTGCAACACAATCTCAGACTCTTACCATTGGTCTCTCTCCTCCTCTATATTAACAAGTTGAGAGGGTGGGACTGCCTTCCTGGCCTCCGTAATTATATTATGTGGGAGTTTTAGGAAATTTTTCCTCTGTAAGACAGAGTTGATGTTCAAGTTGTCACAATTTTTCTTTTACTCAAATGTCACAGTGGGGGAGTGAACATTCCTTTTGATGATATAACCTGTATCCCTGTCTTCTCTGGGCCAGATATTCACTACCTTGTTTTTGACATGTACGTATATGGATTTTGTTTATTACAAGTTCAAACTTCTGCTTTGGGAATGAGTTTTAAGAATTAGTTTTGTGTTTTCACTTTAGAAATATGTGATGATGCAAATTTAACAGCTTTGTGATGCAGCTATTGCAAGTAAGTCATGTTGGTTCATGGCCATTTGCCCTTATGTGATATGATCGTTAAATACATGATTGTGATGTCAAAGACTCCTTTATCATCTTCTCTGTCATGTTGGAAATCTACCATTTGTTGTGGAAGAATTGTGACTCTAACATTTCACCAGATTGGAGCACAGATTATGTCTCACCCTCTTCTTTTCTTAAATGGGTTTTTAAATTTTTCTTCAACTGAATGATTGCTTTCTCTTCTGGGCTCCCCTAGTACCATGTGGAATTCTTTTTCTTGCAGCTGTTCTCAAATATAAAATTCAGCACCCATCATGTAAGTTATAAACCACACACATACACAGAATGATTTTTGTATTATTCTATAGTCAGAACTTTCTACTGAACTAAAGTAATCAAATATATCTAATAGTACTGTCTCTTGGGTCATTCTATTAGGAACAGTGGTCATCAGTCATATCTCTTTGTCCTCACCTGTGTAAGCCAGCTTAGGCTGTTATACTACATCCAACATCCCAATCACAATTACAGTGGTTTACAGCAAAAAGAAAGCTTCATTGCTTACTCATGCTACATGCTAATCGTGAGTCATTCATTGCCTATGGCTCAGTTTCACAACGTTTTTATTCTGGAAACTTAAGCCAACACAGCAACCCTTATGTGGAGCACTGCTGGGCCTGTGGCAGAGAGAAAGAAGAGAGTTGCTAGATTGCAGTGATTTTTAAAGCTTCTCTCTTCAGAAGTGACATATTTTACTTGGACTCATTTTTTACTGTCCAAGCAACTCACATGACCAAGCCTGACATCAGCAGGGCAGGGAAGTACAATTGTTCCACAGGGAGGGGCATAACATGTTTGGAAACAATAATAAACTCTGTCTTAGTCCACTATTTGGTAACAAAATCCAGTTATCTTCCTTCTGTACCCAAAATATATGACATATTAGAATTCTCTTCCAATGGAAATAATCTAAAAGTCCCATCCAAACAGACTCAAAGTCCAGGTTTGTATGACCGTCTCCACATCAGGTCCAAGTGTGGTTTCTCTTGAGTTGGAGGCTTATTTCTTTAAAAAAGTCACTCCTTCATGCTCCATATTCTCCTATATATCAATAGGAGAATAGGGACTGGATAATTATGACAAATAGAGTATTCCCATCTGAAAAAGAAAATAATGGGGGGTACAAAAAGTCATTGATCACAGCAATTCTGAAATCACATTGGGATAGTGTGAGGGTCCCTAACGTGAAGATGAGGAACAGTTCTCAATTAATCCCCAGTCCATTGCCCTGCAAGACTCTTAGCTCCACCATCTTGGAGGTCCTCCTACTTCCATGTATCCTCTTTTGTCATATCTAAAGAAGGAATTGGAGAGTACGCTCTGCTTGGGGTCTGAGCAGGGGTCTCAACCTGTTTCCTGCTCATTGAAATCAAAGGGACAATTTCAGTTCTCAAATAGTCACAGTCTCTCTTAGTTTAAGTTCATGATTCTTTTGCTATTACAACTATCTTAAGAACTGAGTCTGCTTTTATTAATTTGATTGATAAAATCAATATTGATCAATATCCACAATTCCTTTTGAGACATGCCCAGTCTTTCCTGACTTAGTTATGGCTACAGTATTAGTTTTCTGTCCCTACTATAATGAACTACTGCAAATTTAGGGTTAAAAGATATCCTTAATGGTAGTTAACAATAGTCTTAATAAAAATTTATTGTTATATAGTTCTAGAGGTCAGAAGTCCAAAATGGGTCTCATGGGCTAAATCAAGGTGTTGGCAGGGCTGTGTTCCTTTTAGAGGTTCTAGGGGAAAATCTGTTCCCCTGTATGTTCCAGCTTCTAAAGGCTTCTTCCTCCCTCACACTGTTGGCTAATGGCCCCCTTCCATTTTCAAAGCCAGCATCCTCATCACATTTCCTTCTCTGACTCATTTCCTCTTTCCTTTTTTTTCTTATAAGGACCTTTGTGATCACATTGGCTCATTCAGATAATACAGAATAATCTCCCCATTTAGAAGTCTTAATCATATTGCCATGTAAGGTAGTATATAGTCAGTGGGGATCAGGAGGGACATGGACACCTTTGGGGAGACATTATTCTGCCTATAACAGGTATCTTGTATTTGTCAAATGTTCACAGGAGAGCCATACCGTTAACCTCTTTTCCTTGAACAATTTTGTGAAACTGAAAAAATCTGTTGGTCGCCATCTTAATTAATGCATAGTTGTTTTTGAAAAAGGCTCTTTAATTTGGTCTTTGAAATGAAGCTGAATTTTAATCAGCCTGTTTCCAGGTTTATTGTTTACCAGTAAGGACTAAAGACAAGTTGCAGCTTGTACTTCAGTAAGGCCTAGAATTTCTAGACTCTCTTCTGGGTCCCCACCCACCCACCCAGTTCTCTTGCAAATTAGCTAATTCTTTTCTGTGTTCATCTTTTATTTATTGTACCTTGCCAAAAAGCAGCCAACAGCAGCCAATTCATGCTAGCAATATAATTTTTTCAGACTTTTGAATTTGAAGTCACAAGATGGTCAGGTATATTATCTGCCCTTCAACTTATTACAGGAGTCAGTTTTACCAAATATTTACTATTGCATAACATAGATTGTTGTCTTTCTCCAGAAAAATTTCCTTGCTGATAGCTGCAGGTCTGGTCCACATATTTTAGGGTTCTCTTCTGGCTGCACTTTACTACCTGTAATAATTTTTCTGTTTAGCTAGCTTAGACTAAAATATATTATACTAATTATACTAGCAAAGAATTTGAAAATCTCATTGGCTTTAACAAAGATTTTTTTTCTCATGTATGGTACCTGTATATCATGTTTTTTTGACTGTACCTTATATCTATATTTTTTTCACTAAGGATGCTTGTTGATGAAAATGCTGGGATTGTGTCAGAAAGAACCACGAAAAAGCCCTTCACACTTCTGCTAAGAGATAACTTGTGCCAATTCTGATGACATTTTATTGGCCAAAGAAAGCCACATGGCTAATCCTTATATTAAGCAATGACAGCTCTGAATCATGGTCCTTTCCCTTACTAACTCTATGACTCCGGGCAATGTTTCTACTTTTTTTTTTTTATATTCTGATTCCTTATATTTAAAATGGAGTTAAGAATGTCTGCCTTGAAATTGAGTTAACATGACATTGTATATTGTTTAATTACTAGCCAAGTATAAGACTTTGAAATGCATGGCGCAATAAATTGAGCAACATGAAGGATTTTACTCAGAGTAGACTTTTCCAATTTTTAATGGCAAAGAAGTATTTAAATTGATTAAAAGGAGGAAAGGAGGCATTCAGATAATGAAAAAGCATTTGGAATGACATGGGATGTAGGGATAAATAAATTCTGTATAGTACAGCCTTTTAATAATCAATTTTTAAAGGACTAGACAAGAAGTGGGAAGGGACAGAGGAATGAGTTTGATTAGATGGACATAGTATGTGATGAGTGTTTAATATCCTATTTACATTGTCCTGAGAGTAGATATGATAACTTTAAGGCAGTCAGATTAATTATTACCTAACTGGGCCTATTCCCCATGCCTCAGTTTCCCTTTTTGAAGGTAATGGTATGAGGACCAGTTGTCTTCCTACACATACTGGGATCTGCACGCTAGGTGAGGAAGGCTAAAATTAAGAATTTGGGGGCTTATAGAGGAATAATTCCCCCACCTCCTCCCTGGAAGATGGAGAGAAATCACTCTTCCTTAAGAAGGATTCTGAGTTTTTATCCTTTGGAATGTAAATATATGTCTTAGTGGGAAGAAAAGACTATTACCTCTGACATTTCACCCAAGGTTTGTTTATGGTTTTATTCTCTCCTGAAACTCCTGGAAGTTAAATCTCTCTGAAATTCTCATGATCCATTCAGTTATAATTTAGTTTTGTCTTTTAGCCCAGGTACATTTCAGTAAAATTTGCTCAGAAAGCACTAAAAGTACTAACTGTGCAGAAATATTGAAGCATTCTCTTCAGAACCCCATGATGCAGTGCAAGATGGTGCTGAGGCTGAAACGTAGTGGAAGGAGTATTTGACATGGCAATAACAACAAAACACAGATTCTTATATAAAAGAAATTTCATGGTCAAATTAAGTTTGAGTTACATTGTTTTAGAATTTGTGGAAGAAAGGATATTGGAGACAGAGATAAGTTTTGAAGCTGTGTTAGGATCTATGTTTGAGACATTAGACCTGAATAACACAAAGGACATAGAAAAAAGAGAGCAAGGAGCCAAAGACATTCCCTTTACTGTTAGAGGGAAATGGTGAGTATGTGGATAGGCACAGTTGGAAAGCTTTCAGTGATGGTCAGGTCAGTGGAGTGGCTGCAGGTAGAAGGAACAGGTTTTAAATATGTTAAAAAGTACTTTTTTTTTTTTTTCCTATGATGTGGATTGTTTTGAGAAGGACAGAAAGAGGGGAGTGAGGAAGTGAAATTGTCATGTTCCTAAAGGGTTTGAAATTGGGATAGTGCATGTCTAGGTCAGATGTGGGTCTAGGACATGGAGAATGGGGATGAGGAAAACAGTGGCTTAGAAAGGCAGGTTTGGGAACTCACAGGAACGTGGGATGAAGACATGAGAAGATAAGGAAGAATGTCATATACAACATTTGAATGATCATAGAGAATCAAGGGCCAGGAGTATAAAGGTAAATGCTAGGGGATTGGCAGACATGTAAAAGGGAAAAAAATGCAATGACATGTGAGCATTTACAAAGTGATTAGGTGAAGAAATGTAGACAGGAAAGCTAGGGTGAAAACAACTGAGTTTTGGGACTTAAAGCTACATAGGAAAACACAAACAAAATATTAAGATTTTGTAATCTTTCTCTTTTTGAGATAACATTTTTATCTTATTACTAAAGTAATACATGTTAAAAGAAGGAAACATGTTAATGGGAGAAATTTAAAGAAGAAAAAAATACTTGTAATCCCACTTCTTAGAGATTACAACTATTAATATTTCCATATTTTATCTGACCCATATGTGTTTTCAAAATGGCATATTTCACCTACATACTGGTAAGCTCCTCCTCCATCTGTCATTCAGTAACAAACAATATATTTACTCTTGCTGTTAGATGTTTTTCTATAGCATCATTTTGCACAATAATTTTTGCCTTTCCTAACAGAATTTTTGCAGATAGTCCTTCTTCTCCTGAGGTGAACAGAGTGGAAGAAATAAGAGAAGCACATAATTCACATTCTTGCAGTTCCAGGTCCAGGTCATTACATGCCAAGCCTAGTAGTGTAAGTAGATGTTTGGCTCATCACTCATGTCTGTTACAATGTTTCCCCAGAAAGATCAGGACAATACCAGACAATACCAGAATTCTTCCCTTTTGGGGGATGGGTAATATTTACAAATGTATATAGGCATTATCTATTCTAATTTCATACCAGCCCAGTAAGGTAGATATTATTATTATCATTTAAATTTTGCAGATGAGAAACTTTAAAGCTCAGAGAGGCTGAATAACTTTTCTAAAGATGTGCAATGCAAAGGTAGTGGAGCCCAAAATAAAATCCATGTTTTCTTTCTCAAAATTGCATTCTTGTCCTTTTACTCCTTACAGGAATACAAATAAAGGATTATTACTAAAATAGTCTGAGTCTCGTCTATAAAATTGGAAGGATTGCAAATGTCAAGGACCTAGTAACTCACATATTAAGAGTAATTAAAGCAGCTGGTAGAAATGGATGGAAAGCAACCATTGCAGGAGTCCAATTTGGAGGTTAAGTTCCTATTTGGCATATTTGCTAAATAATTGCATGATGTTCTCACCATTTTGCCCTCAAATATGTTTTCTGCCACTGATAATGGGTGTTTAGGTGGTGTACGAGGGGCTTGGAAGTGTACATAACTATTGTAAAGGTAGAAATTACATTACATATTCTTTCTGAACTAGATAGCTTTAGATCACATACTAATACTGCAGTAATAAAAATGTGCTTTATGTTAGTATAACAGCACATATTTATGGAACACTACTTTGAGCCAGGTACGTTCTTAGCTTTAACAAGTTTAACTCACTTTATCCTCACAGCAGTGCTTTGAGGTGGGCGCTATTATTATTTTTCCTCTTTTACAGTGATAAAAGTAAGACACAGAGAACTTAAGTTTGCCCCAAATTACGCAACAACTATACACTAGGGGCAAGGATTGAGCACAGGCAATCTGATTCCAAGGTTTAAACCCTTAACCTCTATGCCCTATTGCCTCTCTGGACACACATGATCTTAACTATTTACCTCTATGCAACTTACATTAATTTTCCCATTGTAACAGATTACTTAACCAATGTAGTTCCCATTTATAGTCAACTATAATTTCAGTACTGTTTATTCTATTCTTCTACTTGCCTGGAAGATAAATTCATTTTAGAGTATGTCATAGGGAAATATAGATATAAGAAGTATGTCAGGAACTTACCAAGAAACAAGCAGTTTTGAAGTCAATCATGTAATATGTGTGTTCAAATGCAATACACGTATTTGAGTAGTTTCCAGTCTTATTCTTCACTACTAGCCTCCAGAGTCTCTATGCTGCCACTCTTCTCACTAAGGTGATACTATCTTTCAGATGCTCAAACATTTCAACTTTGTTTTTAGTTAAGTCATTGAAATGCATGTTTGAGTATGCACATAGAGCAAATCTCTGATAGCTTTGGGGGCAGGTTAGTTAAGCTGGGCAGTCTAGCAGAGCAGGAAGATCTTAGGCTTAGGAATCAGTTTTCATTCCAGGTAGAACATTTACTACAATTCAGTGTTTGGCAGTTAATTAATCTCATTGCATTGCCCTTTGCCCATCTGTAAAATGAAGGTATTTCTGACTTCCTCATAGAGTGTTTGTGACAACAGTAACAATATTATTATTAGGACAGATTTTTCAACTGGTCAGGCTGCTTTGATTGCCAGTGCATCTATTTATGGATAGATAGTCAAATGATATAGTATTTGAGGCTTTGTGTTATAATAAAACAAATCAACTGGTAAAAGAACTTGATTTCAGAAGAACATTGAAAAAAACTTTTGAAGTTCCTCCTAATCTTTCTATGCATAGTTTAGATTCTTAATCAGTGGTCCCATACATGATCTGTCCCTTCTCTTATTATAGAACATATCACTCTTCAATGTATTTAATTTCTTCACATGTAGGTCTACTAAATATAGGTCTAACTATATCTGTGAACTCTTGGAGAGAAAGGACCAACACCCATCAATCTTCATAGCTCCGGCATCTGCCACACTGTTTGCCACAGAGTAGATGTTTATTAAATGATTGTGTAATAAATAAATGAACAAACTAATTTAAGTACTCAAGGTAGGTATCAGCTAAAACACTGCATTATATTAGATAACTTGATATCAGCTCAGTGATAATAGATTTTATTAATCATACGTAACTGAAGTAAAAAATGTTTTGGTTATTCTCATTTTCCTGAATACTTCATGAAAGCCAGGTTCTTTTAGGACATTCATGCCAAAATAACATAGTTACATCATTTTAGTAATAAGTGTATATATTTTCTATGGTGTCATATTGACAGAGTGATTCAACTGACAAAAACAATGTATAATGCTCTAATGTATTAAGCTAAAGAAAAGTTTCTTATAAAAAGAACATTGTTCCGTTATTTAAGTTGGCATTACAATTTTCTCAAAAGTTGAATCAGTGATAATCCCATTTGTGGTATAGATAATTGATGACTAAAATACTTGTTAATTGAATTATAACCTGAGAGGCAAAAATTGTATATTTTATCTTGTATAAATGAGGCAATGGTGGAAGAAAATAGTATTTCTATGATTTCATTCTGACTTGCATATGATAACACTGGAGTGTGTAATGGCTCATGTATACTTTTGTTACCCTAAAATAGGGGGTTATGGAGGAAATAGGATTTTATATCATTATCCTTTACAAAAGCCAGCTCTCAATTAATGAGATGGGATCCATTATTTTTTCCCCTGCTTTTCTCCTGTGGACCATTACCTTTGCTCTACATGAACTGAGGAGAACATTCAGGGATTTGTTACAATTTACTGAAATTTTTATAACCTGAATTGACTTTTCAAGTTCAGGCAGCAACACCCAGGATATTAAACTGACACTTCAGAATTTCCCAGGGCTGCTAGCACACATCTACTATTCATTTTTACACAGTTTATAGAGAGGCTATTTTCTAAGTCACAAGGATCTGCAGAAAGTAGTTGCTGACAGGATTTCTGAACAGAATAGTAAAGGTGTGACACATGCCACGAGATTGTCCCAGATCCTTGATGATATTGGCTATCAGGCTATTGGAAGATTCTTCAACATTACTGTCAGGGTCGTTTTCAAACTGTCTTCAGTGATGCTGAACAGTTCAAATAGGGAGGAAAAGGATGACCAAATAAGTAGCTGGAGTGGAGGTGGTATTGTTTTAGGAATGATCTAGAAGAAATTGCTTGGAATGAAGCAGAGCAGTGAGTACAGGAATGTGTTGTGGTCCAAATGTCTTTTTCCATGAGGGATATACAGTGGGATACACACTTTTACATTGGTAAGATTTTGAAAACAAGGTGAGTTTCTCAGACTAGACGTCCAAAGACATTTAAAGCTATAATGAAAACTGTGCAGTTGATAGGAAGAACAGTAGAAAATATTATTACTATTACCAGACTCATGAATAGGGAAGCTGTATGGAACAGTAGTTAAAAGTTTGAGATTTGTTTTTTACTAGTTGTATGACTTTGGGTATATCACTTAATCTCAGTGGATTTCAGTCTTCTCATTTATAAAATGATAATGAGACTAGTACCTACTTCAGATATTAGTTTTGAGCATTAAATAAAATGGTTTACTGAGAATTTCCTAAAATAACATGAAACACTTAAGAAATTTTAGTTACTATTTTATAATTAATATAATATTATGATTCTGTTGGAAAACAAAAGAGCTGTCTGTAGAGTTGTTTTCAGGTTTTAGAAAGGTCCAAAGGAGAAAATGCAAAGATCACTGAGTTTATACCGTTGTCCAAAGAACAGAAATTATATATGAGGAATACATTAAGTAATCCAAATTTATTTTGCTAACTATGGACTTATTAATATTAACAGAGCTTTTAGAGTGGTATTTTGCTTGGAACTAAGAAAATCCAATGGTTCATTTTGTTTCCTTGTGTTCTTAACGATTCTTCTATTTTTTTAAAAATAAATTTGTTATTTATTTATTTATTCTTGGCTGCATTGGGTCTTCGTTGCTGCTCACGGGGCTTTCTCTAGTTGTGGCGATCGAGGGCTACTCTTTGTTGCCGTGTGCGGGCTTTTCATTGCGGTGGCTTCTCTTGTGCGGAGCACGGGCTCTAGGAGCACGGGCTTCAGTAATTGTGGCTCGCAGACTCTAGAGTGCAGGCTCAGTAGTTGTGGCACACGGACTTAGTTGCTCTGCGGCACGTGGGATCTTCCTGGGGCAGGGATCGAACCTGTGTCCCTTGCCTTGGCAGGCAGATTCTTAGCCACTGCACCACCAGGCAAGTCCCCTTAATGATTCTTAATAACTGCATTATCTTAAATGTGCCAGCAACTTTATTATTTTATTTTTATTTTATATGGGAGCACAATTGATTAACAGTGTTGTGTTAATTTCAAGTGTACAGCGAAGTCATTCAGTTACACATATACAGGTATATATCCTTTTTCAAATTCTTTTCCCATTTAGGTTATTATAGAATATTGATCAGTGTTCCCTCTGCTACACAGTAGGTCCTTGTTTGTTATCTATGTTAAATACAGCAGTGTGTACATGTCAATCCCAAACTCCCAATCTATCCCTCTCCTCCACTCTTCCCCTCTGGTAACCATGAGTTCCTTCCCTAAATCTGTGAGTCTGTTTCTGTTTTGTAAATTAGTTCATTTGTATCATATTTTTTTAGATTCCACATATAAGCAATATCACATGATATTTGTCTTTCTCTGTCTTACTTCACTTGGTGTGTTAATTTCCAGGTCCATCCATCTTGCTGCAAATGGCATTATTTCATTCTTCTTTTAAGGCTAAGTAATATTCCATTGTATAAATGTACCACATCTTCTTTATCCATTCATCATGGCTATTGTAAAAAGTGCTGCATTGAGCAGTGGGGTGAATGCATCCTTTTGAACCATGTTTTTCTCCAGATATATGGCCAGGAGTGGGATTGCTGGATCATATGGTAGCTCTATTTTCAGTTTTTTAAGGATGCTCTGTATTGTTCTCCATAGTGGCTGTTCCAATTTACATTCCCACAAACAGTGTAGGAGGATTCCCTTTTCTCTACACCCTCTCCAGCATTTATTGTTTGTAGATTTTAGTTGATGGCCATTCTGACTGGTAAGAGGCAATATCTCATGGTACGTTTATTTGCATTTCTCTAATATTAGCAATGTTCAGCATCTTTTCGTGTGCCTCTTGGCCATCTGTATGTCTTCTTTGGAGAAATGTCTGTTTAGATCTTCTGCCCATTTTTTGATTGTGTTGTTTGTTTTTGTAATATTAAGCTGTATGAGCTGTTTGTATATTTTGGAGATTAATCCCTTGTTGGTTACTTCATTTGTAAATATTTTCTCCCATTCTGAGGGTTACCTTTTTATTTTGTTTATGGTTTCATTTGCTGTGCAAAAGCTTTTATGTTTAATTAGGTCTCATTTGTTTATTTTTGTTTTTATTTCCATTACTCTAGGAGGTGGATCAAAAAATATCTTGCTGCAATTTCTGACAGGGAGAATCCATTTTGAGTTCATTTTTGTGTATGATGTTAGGGAGTATTTTAATTTCATCCTTTTACATGTAGTTGTCCAGTGTTTCCAGAACCACTTATTGAAGAGACTGTCTTTTCTCCATTGTATATTCTTCCCTCCTTTGTCATAGATTAGGTGAACATAGGTGCATGAGTTTATCTCTGGACTTTCTATTCTGTTCCTTTGACCTATATTTCTGATTTTATGCCAGTACCACACTGTTTTGATTACTGTAGTTTTGAGGTATAGTCTGAAGTCAGAGAGCCTTATTCCTCCAGCTTTATTGTTTTTTCTCAAGATTCCTTTAGCTATTTGGGGTCTTTTGTGTCTCCATGCAAAGTTTAAGATTTTTTGTTCTAGTTCTGTGAAAAATGCCATTGGTAATTTGACAGGGATTGCATTGCCTTGGCATCTATGGATTGCCTTGCGTAGTATAGTCATTTTGACAGTATTGACTCTTTCAATCCAAGAACATAGTATATCTTTCCATCTGTCTGTGTCATCTTTGGTTTCTTTCATCATTGTCTTATAGTATTCTGAGCACAGGTCCTTTGTCTCCTTAGATAGGTTTATTACTAGGTGTTTTATTCTTTCTAATGCAATGGTAAATGGGATTGTTTCTTTAATTTTTCTTTCTGATCTTTGGTTGCTAGTGTATAGAAATGCAAGACATTTCTGTGTATTAATTTTGTATCCTGCAACTTTACCAAACTCATTGATTAGCTCTAGTAGTTTTATGGCCACATCTTTATGATTTTCTATGTATAGTATCATGTCATCTGCAAACAGTAACAGTTTAAATTCTTCTTTTCCAATTTGCATTTCTTTTTCTTCTCTGATTGCTTTGGCTAGGACTTCCAAAACTATGTTGAATACAAGTGGCAAGAGTGGACATCCTTGTCTTGTTCCTGATTTTAGAGGAAATGCTTTCAGCTTTTCACCGTTGAGTATGATGTTAGCTGTAGGTTTGTCATATATGGCCTGTATTATGTTGAGGTAAGTTCCCTCTGTACCCACTGTCTGGAGACTTTTTACCATAAATATGTGTTGAATATTGTCAAAAGCCTTTTCTACATATATTAAGGTGATCACATGATTTTTATTCTTCAGTTTGTTGATGTGGTGTATCACAATGATTGATTTGTGGATATTGAAAAACTTCTTGAAATCAGGCTTTGGTATCAGGCTGATGGTGGCTCATAGAATATTCCTTTTTTCTGAAATTCTTTGGAATAATTTCAGAAGGATATGTGTTAACCCTTCTCTAAATGTTTGATAGAATTCTCCTGTGAAGCCATCTGGTCCTGGACTTTTGTTTGTTTGGAGCTTTTTAATCATAGTTTTAATTTCAGTACTTGTGATTGGTCTTTTCATATTTTCTGTTTCTTCTTGGTTCAGTCCATGGAGATTGTATTAAGAGTTTGTCCATTTCTGCCAGGTTGTCCAATTTATTCACATATTGTTGCTTGTAGTAGTCTTTCTTGATCCTTTGTATTTCTGTGGTGTCTGTTGTAACTTCTCCTTTTTAATTTCTAATTTTATTGATTTGAACCCTTTTCCTTTTTTTCTGGATGAGTCTGGCTAAAGGTTTATCAATTTTCTTTATCTTCTCAAAGAACCAACTTTTAGTTTCATTGTTCTTTGCTACTGTTTTCTTTGTCTCTATTTCATTTATTTTTGCTCTTATCTTTATGATTTCTTTCCTTCTACTAACTTTGGGTATTGTTTGTTCCTCTTTCTCTAGTTGCTTTAGGTGTAAGTTTAGGTTGTTTATGTGAGATTTTTCTTATTTCTTGAGGCAGGATTGTAATGCAATAAATTCCCTCTTAGAACTGGTGTTGCTGCCTCCCATAGATTTTGGTTTGTTGTGTTTTTGGTTGTCATTTTTTTCTAGGTATTTTTTGATTTCCTCTTTGGTTTCTTCAGTGATTTTTTGGTTATTAAGTAGCACATTGGTTAACCTCCATGTGTTTGTATTTTTTACAGTTTTTTTTCCTGTAATTGATTTCTAATCTTGTAGCACTGTGGTCAGAAAAGATACTTGATATGATTTCAATTTTCTTAAATTTATCAAGGCTTGATTTGTGACCCAAGATGTGATCTATCCTGGAGAAAGGTCCATGAGCACTTGAGAAGAAAGTGTACTGTGCCACTTTTGGGTGGAATGTTCTATAAATATCAGTTAAGTCTATTTGGTCTATTGTATCATTTAAAGCTTGTGTTTCCTTATTTATTTTCTGTCTGCATGATCTGTCCATTGGTGTAAGTAGGGTGTTATTATTGTGTTACTGTTGATTTCCCCTTTTATGGCTGTTAGCATTTGCCTTATGTACTGGGGTACTCCTATGTTGGGTGCATAAATATTTATAATTATTATATCTTCTTGGATTGATCTCTTGATCATTATGTAGTGTCCTTCCTTGTCTCTTGTAATGGTCTTTATTTTAAGGTCTATCTTGTCTGATATGAGTATTGCTACTCCAGCATTCTTTTGATTATCATTTACATGAAATACCTTTTTCCATCCCTTCACTTTCAATCTGTATGTGTTCCTATGTATGAAGTGAGGCTCTTGTAGACAGCATATATACAGGTCTTATTTTTGTATCCATTCATCCAGTCTGTGTCTTTTGTTTGGAGCATTTAATCCATTTATATTTAAGGTAATTATTGATATGTATGTTCATGTTACCATTTTCTTAATTGTTTTGGGTTTGCTTTGTATGTCTTTTTTCTTCCTTTCCTCTTTGTTCTCTTCTCTCATGATTTAATGACTAACTTTAGTGTTGTGTTTGGATTCTTATTTCTTTTTTTGCATGTGTATATATTCTAGATTTTCAGTTTGCCAATACCATGAGGCTTTGATATAGCAGTCTGTATGTAAACAAGGTTGTTTTAAGCTTCTGGTCTTTTAATTTCAAATGCATTTCTAATATCCTGCATTTATGCTCTCCTCACAGTTGCTGGTTTTGATATCATATTTTTGTGCAGATGATTTCCTAACTTTGTTTTATATTTTTCTTACTGGTGAGTTTTTCTGTTCATAATTTTCTTATTTCTAGTAGTGGCCTTTTCTTTTACGCTTGGGAAATTCCTTTAGCATTTGTCACAAAGCTGGTCTGGTGGTGCTGAATTCTCTTAGCTTTTGTTTGTCATTAAATCTTTTGATTTCTCCTTTGAATCTGAATGAGAGCCTTGCTAGGTAGAACATTGTTGGTTGTAGCTTATTCCCTTTCATCACTTTAAATACATCATGCTGCTCCCTTCTGGAGAGTTTCTGCTGAGAAATCAGCTGATAATTTTACGGGAGTTCCCTTGTATGTTATTTGTTGCTTTTCCCTTGTTGCTATTAATGTTTTTTCTTTGCCTTTAATTTTTGCCAGTTTGATTACTATGTCTCTCTGCATGTTCCTCCTAGGGTTTATCCTTCCTGGACTCTCTGTACTTCCTGGACTTGGGTGACTGTTTCCTTTCCCATGTTAAGGAAGTGCTCATCTATTATCTCTTCGAATATTTTCTCAGGTCCTTTCTCTCTCTCTTCTCCTTCTGGGACCTCTATAATTCAAATGTTGGTGCCTTTAATGTTTTTCCAGAGACCTCTTAGACTGTCTTCATTTCTCTTCATTCTTTTTTCTTTATTCTGTTCCACAGCAGTGATTTCCACTATTCTGTCTTCCAGCTCACTTATTCATTCTTCTGCCTCAGTTACTCTGCTATTGATTCCTTCTAGTGTATTTTTCATTTCAGTTATTGTATTTTTCATCTCTGTTTGTTTATTCTTTGATTCTTCTAGGTCTTTATTAAACATTTATGTACCTTCTCAATCTGTACCTCCAATCTTTTTCTGAGATCTTGCATCATCTTCACTATCTTTACTCTGAATTATTTTTCTTGTAGATTACCTCTCTCCACTTCACTTATTGTTCTTCTGGGGTTTTATCTTGTTCCTTCATCTGGAACATATTCCTCTACCGTCTCATTTTGTCTAACTTTTTGTGATTGCAATTTCTGTTCCACAGGCTGCAGGATTGTAGTTCTTCTTGCTTTTGCTGTTTACCCTTTTGTGGATGAGATTGTCTAAGAGGCTTGTGCAGGCTGTTTGGTGGGAGGGTCTCATTCCTGCCCATTTTAGGTTAAGCTTACAATCTAGAGCAGGAGACAGATATTAAAAAGTAAGTGAATAAAAAAATATAGTTTAAAATAATTATAAATACTAAGATTAAGGTGTTTATGAAAGCCAAGCCAACATCATAAAAAAAATTCTTCACTGCCCTTTCATCTTTGTTACTCAGTCTAGGTCCAAAATTCCAGGTAGCCTTATCTATTTGGTCTAATATGATCGATTGTTATAGTAATGTCCCCAGTGAACCCCTCCTGCTCTTATTATACCCTAGTGTAGTGTTTCCCACATTGACACTTAGCTTGGTTATAAGACTTGCTATGGCCAATGGGATATAACCAGCATAGGCTTGAAAAATGCTTGTACACTGGGGCTTGCTCTTTCTTGCTGCTAGGAAATTTTCTGCTGCATGTAAAGAGGCCCTCAATAAATATCTGTTGAATGAATGAATGAATGAACATAGCTTTCATTTAAGTTAGGGAACAGACCCAAAATGTTGTATAATTTCAGGACTGACATGGTGGGGAGAAACCCATGTAGGGGATGGAACTTGAGATGATGTTTAAAGATTGTAGAGACTGGAGAGGTGAAGAGAGAGAGGATTCCAGAAGCTGATCTAAACTTGAACACTGTAAGATACCCCCATCCCCAAATATCTCATTTGCTGATATGACAAAGGGCTTAATTTCCCACCTAGAGCAATTCTTTCACTTAAGGAATTGTGTCTTTAAATTACAAATAAATTCTTTAAGAGGAGTAACAAATTTGCACTTTAAAAGTTATTGCCTCAGGCTTCCCTGGTGGCGCAGTGTTTGAGAGTCCTCCTGCCGATGCAGGGGACATGGGTTCGTGCCCCAGTCCAGGAAGATCCCACATGCCGTGGAGAGGCTGGGCCTGTGAGCCATGGCTGCTGAGCCTGCGCGTCCGGAGCCTGTGCTCCACAACGGGAGAGGCCACAACAGTGAAAGCCCCGCGTACCGCAAAAAAAAAAAGTTATTGCCTCATTAGTGCAGATGGTCTGTTCTAACCTGAGCAGGCAGCTCTCATGGTTCTATATTAATCTGGCTCATGGTAAGGAAGTGGAAGATCTGTGAGGAGCCGAGATGGGCAGGCCTGGGTGGGGCTTCCCTGAGGTGTCTCTGCTGTCCTGGAAACAGTGAGGCCTCTGGGAAGAACAAGGAAAGTATAGAAGTAGAGAGTTGCAGCAGCAGAAACTAGCACTTTTCTACAGAAGACTATATTCCCCAAAGCTATATCTTCCTTTTACAAAGAAACTAGTGATATTCCTTTGATAAAAGTGAAAATTATTGAGGTTTGAGGATTATTTTGGAGATGAGAATTTTTGAGGAGTCATTCACTTATGAAGGTGGATGGATAATTCTTATATTTCTAGAAATAAATTTCTTTAGGAAAGGTGTTTATTTCTAGGTAATAAAATAAAATAATCTTAAGATAGCATGGGAAACATTAAATTTGACTCATTCTTTAAATATAGCTGATGGTGTAAAGTAGATTTCATGGTTATTTCATCTTTGTTTTCCCAAGTGTTTAGTTAATATGGATGGCATATTATAAGCCCTCAAAAATATTTATAACTGAATGAAAATAATTGTATCCACAGTGAGTCTCTAGTATAATGAATATCTCATTTTGTAAAATTGAATATTTATTGTATTTGTGAGTGATGTGGCATTCTAAAGCATTTCTTGAGTCTGCTCCTAATGTGGAAACATACAGCAAATGTCACAGAACCATTTGGCAGAAATGGAAGCCAATGAGAATATTGTAGACAACTACAAAGAAATCCAAAATAGGAACTTCATTGATCAGAAAATGTGGAAATTCCAATAAGGAAACTGTGAAATAATAGAAAATATATTATCTATTATATTGGTCTATACATATGCCAAAATATTTATATT
Organism: Delphinus delphis; assembly: GCF_949987515.2. Lineage (NCBI taxonomy): Eukaryota > Metazoa > Chordata > Mammalia > Artiodactyla > Delphinidae > Delphinus > Delphinus delphis. Next base: position 33,364,038 of record NC_082700.1, read on the forward strand.
GGTCTCTGCCTGTTTTCTGACATAGCATTCCCAACACTTTTAATTTCCAAAGTGATAAGAGCACTAGGAGCATCTTTTGTTCTATTATTTGGCTTTTGACCCGTGTTCCTGACAAAGTGTTCCTAAATCCCTTGGAGTTCCCTAGGTGATAGGAATGTCTTTTGTTCTAATGGGGTGACTCTTGCTGGGCCCCTAGATAACTTCAGAATAACCAGGGGACTGGTTACCAGAAAGACCAAGGAATGATTAGAACCTGGGAACTTTTAGTCCCACCATCCCATCCTCTGGGAAGGGGAAAGGAGCTGGAGATTGAGTTACTGATTCATCATATTTATATAATGAAAGAGCCATAAAAATCCCAAAAGTATGGGGTTTGTAGAGCTTCCTGGTTGATGAGGACATCTATGTGCTAAGAAGGTGACCCACTCGAATTTCAAGAGAACATAAGTTCCTGCACATGGGACCATTCCAGAACTTGCCCTGTGCTTCCTCTGGCAGTTCATCTATATTCTTTATCATACTCTTATTATATGATAAACTGGTAAATGTAAGTTTCTCTCAGTTCTGTGAGCTGTGCTTACAAATGATCAAATCTAAGAAGGGGGAAATAGGAACTCCAATTTGTAGCCAAGTCAGCAGAAGTTGTGGATAACCTGGTTGCCTGTGATTGGCATCTGACGTGGAGGGCTGTCTTATGAGACTGAGCCCTTCACCTTTGGGGTCTGTGCTAACTCCAGTTAGTATCAGAATTGAATTAAATTTTAGGACACCCAACCAGTGTTGCAGAGAATTAGTTGGTGTGGGGAAAAAAACCACACATCTGATGTCAAAATATTGTGTATGAGTAAAGTGTTTCTCTTATACACAAACCAACTAATACAAAAATCATGTATGTGGTTAGAGGATGGTATATTTTCTAAAGCTAGCTTAGTCTACCATTGGTCTGACGTTTCTTTCTTGTTTTCCTTTCTATGTTATCAATAACTTTTAACAAAGTAAACAATAAGAAACCCACCTTATGTGGGTAGTTCAGTAAGCATGGTAATATAGCCTGCCACTATCAATTCTTAATAGTGTGTAAAACTGTGGTAACAAAGGCTGTCCCCAGAATGAATTGCTATGTGTCATTCCTGTGAAATGAGCCTGTGTCTGACCGTAGTGTGGGAAGGAAAGTCTGCACTTGATGACTTTCTGAGTGTCTGAGGGAAGAGCTGTTGGGTGAGTGCCTACAAATAGGCAATCTATTCCTAAATTATTTCATTAGATTTGTGATTAGATATTATTTAATCTCTGGAAACGGGTATGATGTATCTGGAGAGAGAGAAAGAGTACGTGACCTTGCAGACCTGAAAATAAATGGATTTGAGGAAATAAAACAGAAAAAGGGATCATTAGGAAAGCAGCAATCTGTTGAGAAAACTGTGAGCCAGACACTGTCATAAAGACTTGAAATGCTGCAGCAGAGGCATTTTTCTTTCTTTCTTTCTTTCTTTTTCTCTTTCTTTCTTTCTTTCTTTCTCTTTCTTTCTTTCTTTCTCTTTCTTTCTTTCTTTCTTTTTCTTTCTTTCTTTCTTTCTTTCTTTCTTTCTTTCTTTCTTTCTTTCTTCCTTTCTTTCTTCCTTTCTTTCTTCCTTCCTTCCTTCCTTCCTTCCTTCCTTTCTTTCTTCCTTCCTTCCTTCCTTTCTTTCTTTTTCTTCTTTCTTTCTTTCAAAAAAATTTATAGCGCTCTTCATTCTGAAAGGTCATGGCAATAAGGGAGATAAAGGGTTATTCTTTATGATCTCTAGTAATTTAAAATACTGTAAACAAATAAATCCTGGGGATGAGAAAATGTTTATTTGCCTTAGAAAACTTAGCAAGAATTTAGTTAATATATTGATACACCAGGTGGTTGAAATTAGAAGGCAAAGATCAGTCCTCAGGAAGCATTAATATCTTCACAAAACACTAAATACACATCCTTATTATGATAATATACATCTTCTTAAGAATAAGAAGTACTGTCTTTCAAACCTAGATGCCTGACCAACATAGGAAATAGTCAGATCATGAACATGCAATTCCTGGACACAGACACAGGTATTGCAGTTGACAAATCTGGAAAGAGGAACTGGCATAGGGCAATTCTTATCAGACCTCCGCATTTCATGTACACTTTTGACTTGAGCTACAATTTCTGATTCTAGAAGAAATATTTTCTTTCAACAAGTAGAAGAACATTTCTCTTCATTCTTGGGTAAAATTATTATGTTCATACAAATTCTACTTCAAGATCTACATATTGGAAATATACTTCTGAGCATATGTGGGGATCCTTGTGGAACAATGGAGAAGTTTTGGTATGCTGATACTCAATGAGGAAAAAATTTCCTCTCCCTCATTGTAAAAAAGGAGCAAGTGATTTTAGATTAGATAAATGCCCAGAGACAGTGATAGGGTTGTGACCACAGTAGGAATGGGAATCCAGATGGGGTGAGGGCTCAAACCAGACAACCCAAAGATCCATGGGTTCCAAACTGTCCCAACACATCAAAGTCCCCACACATGCCAAGGTTCTAACTTTGTACTTCCACAGTATATGGGTCTTATAGATGGGTTGTGTCAAGTGGAAATAGACAGATTTAAAGATTGTTGTAAGAAAGGGAAAATTTGGTCTTTATCCTTTGATTCTATAGGGAAGTTAAAATTGGCTCATTTTGAAGAACTCTATGAGATTATTGATGTGCAGGGCAATTATCAGAACTGTAGATTCTTACTGAAGCAACTCTCTAGTCTTAATTGAAGAATAAAATGCTCAGAGGTGTTGCTTCCACTTTAGGAAACAGGCTTTAACTGCACTGCTAACTGGAAAATCAACAATGGCTTCTTCATATTGTGGCTCTCTAGGCTTGACTCCTATAGAAATCCCTGAGATGGAAATCAGGGATAGGAGAGTTTACTGGCCTTTGCACAATAAATTATTATGTCTCAGTCTGGTGAATTTGGTCAATTAGAGAACCTGAGACCTCAGTTTCCTCACCTGGGAAACAAAAGCAGCGGTAAGTCAATGGTTCTGGAACTTTGGTATGTAGCAGATTTACCTGGAGACACAAACTCACTCACTAGTTTCTGATGAAGTAGGTTTGGGGAGGCCCAAGAATCTGCTTTGCAATAGGTTCCCAGGCCATGCTAATGCTGCAAATATAGAGACCACACTTTGAGAATATCCGGGGTAGACAGTGTGTGTTGTTTCCTTCACACTTACATGCTATGAGCATAATGAGGCCCAATAATTTCTGTAGTTTTCCTGCTGGAAAAGAAATTCTGCAAAAGCCATTTATCTGCCTGGAAGATATTTGTGTGCAGGAAATTTCTGAGGGATGTTTAAGGGTGTCATTTAATGGCAGCTATTGTGTCTGTTTATGTATGTCAGAGATGCATAAATTTGAGTTGAACTTTAGAAGGTTTGTCTACGGCAAGTCATTTAGAATAAATATTCACCTGAATGAAATGGTAGGAAAGTAATCCCTGAGATCAAACTCCTGTTAAAGTAGCAAACATTTTCTTTTGTAAGACAAAATAGTATTATTGCTAATAATAATTACAGTGTACATTATCTGAATCTAAATATTTAATTTAACTATCTGAAAAGTGTCATAAAAATAAACTCAGTATTTTACTCAACAATTCTATGAGGTTGGCTAAGTAGCAAATAATGCGATGCATGTTTTTTTCTGGCACTACTTAAGGACAGATTTGTTTTAGGTATCATTGTAATCAAGGATGTAATGAGCTCCTATTTTGCTTCCTGCTATCTCCTGTGGTCTTTTCAATTTATCAAAGAAATATATGGCTTGGATTATTCATGTTTGGAAAAATTTTATTTTGTCACTTTTATAATGCAATATTCATGCAATCACTTTTATGATACATAAAGTACAAATGATGCTTTTTCTTTTCTTTTCTTTTCCTTTTAAAATTTTATTGGATTATAGTCGATTTACAATGTTGTGTTAGTTTCAGGTGTACAGCAAAGTGATACAGTTATATGTATATATATATATATATATTCATTTTTTTTCAGATTCTTGTCTCATATAGTTTATCACAGAATATCGAGTATAGTTCCCTGTACTATATAGTAGGTCTTTGTTGGTTATCTATTTTATATATAGTAGTGTGTGTATGTTAATCCCAAGCTCCTGATTTATCCCTTCACCCCACGTTTCCCTTTCAGTAACCATAAGTTTGTTTTTAATATCTGTAAGTCTGTGTTTGTTTTGTAAATAAGTTCATTTGTATCATTTTTAAAAATTAGATTCCACGTATGAGTGATATCATATGATATTTGTCTTTCTCTTCTGACTTACTTCACTTAGTATGTTAATCTCTAAGTCCAGCCATGCTGCTGCAGATTGCATTATTTCATTCTTTTTATGGTTGAGTAATATTCCATTGTATACATGTACCACATCTTCTTTATCCATTCCTCTGTTGATGGACATCTAAGTTGCTTCCATATCTTGGCTATTGTAACTAGTGCTGCAGTGAACACTAGGGTGCATGTGTCTTTTCAAACTATGGTTTTATCTAGATATATGCCCAGGAGTGGGATTGCTGGATCATATGGTAGTTCTATTTTTAGTTTTTTAAGGAACCTCCATACTGTTCTCCATAGTGACTGTACCAATTTACATTCCCACCAACAGTGTAGGAGGGTTCCCTTTTCTCCACACCCTCTCCAGGATTTATTTTTCATAGATTTTTTGATTATGACCCTTCTGACAAGTTTGAGGTGATATTGCATTGTAGTTTTGATTTGCATTTCTCTGGTAATTAGTGATGTTGAGTATCTTTTCATGTGCTTTTTGGCCATCTGTATGTCTTCTTTGGAGAAATGTCTATTTAGAATCTTCTGCCCATTTTTTGACTGGGTTGTTTGTTTTTTTGACATAGAGCTGCATGAGCTGTTTGTAAATTTTGGAGATTAATCCCTTGTCAGTTGCATTGTTTGCAAATATTTTCTCCCATTCTGAGGGTTGTCTTTTTGTTTTGTTTATGGTTTCCTTTGCTGTGCAAAAGCCTTTAAGTTTAAGCCATTTGTTTATTTTTGTTTTTATTTTCATTACTCTAGGAGGTACATTGAAAAAGATCTTGCTGAGATTTATGTTTTAACTTATCTGTTGACTTCCAGTGTAGCAGTGAGAGCTTGTGCTCAAAACAGACAGACCAAGGGTCTAGTCAAAATTCCTTCCTAATTATTAGCTGTGACCCTCTTGCCGTGCATTAATTTTTATTACCTGGGAAATAGGACTAATGATAATCTACCTTGCAAAATTTCTTTGACAGTTAAATGGGATAATGCTCATCATGCCTGCTAGATAAAATTAGTTCATTAAATGTTAGCTATGATAATATCTACCCTGTTTGAGGAACTTTACATACTTTTTCTCTTTTTACAAGAAATATTAAAATAATCATTTTAATACCTATATAAGGAAGAACATAAAATCATAAAGCATCATTTATTCCTTACCTTTGTATCAGAATTTGGGTCACAAATCTGATCTCTAGTTAGAAATAAGTAAATATAGTCCATCATGAAGTCAGACATTCCATCTTTCCTTCCTTTCTTTATTTATCCATTCAAATAATAAAAATCTTTATCTTCTATTTGTTATGTCCTGGAGACACAGCTTTAAGGCACTTACTTTCTAGTAAGGAGACATAAGTAAAGAAACAAATGATTAAAACTCAGTTAATTAGATACTATCATTGACCAAACTTCTGTGAATCCAGAAGAGGGAATACATATTCTGTCTGATTATCAAAAAATACTTTTGCCAGGTGACCAAAATGAGGCTGAGGAAAGAACAATTTTTCAAGTAATAAATGCTTTAAAAGCTATTGGAGATGTGATAGAGTTTGCTATGTTAAAGAAACTGTAAGTCAATGAGTAGATAGAGAAGGGGATTGGAGGAGGAAAAGTGCAGATGTGAAAGATGATACTAGATATTCAGGGGCCAATATATGAAGGTTCTTATAAGAATTATATATAAGAATATAAGAATTATATATTATATATAATTATATATAATTATATATAATATCTAATTATATATATTATATATAATATATAATTCTTATATATAATTAGATATATAATTATATATAATATATATTATATATAACATATAATTAGAATAAGAATATATATTCTTATATATATATGTTCTTATATAATAAGAATAATAAATAAGAATAAAAGATAAAGAATATAAAATAAATATTAATAAGAATAAAAGAATAAGTAGAATTCAGACTTTGTCTTGAGAGTGATAGGAGAGTGAAGAATTTTAAGAAAAGTAATGACATGACCTGATGTGTGTTTAACAAAAATGTGGAGAAAAAATCCAACCTAATCCATGCGCTCAAAACAACAATCAGCTAAATGTACGACCTTTAATATTTCCAAAGAGACAATATCTTCAGCAGACTTTTTTTTTTTTTGCTAAAAGTTAAAGAAGTTTCTCTTTTCAGTTGTGAAAAGGAATGATAATTCTGTCAGAATATCAAGAGTAAGTCTCTTCCTTTTAAAATGTTAAAGCGGTGCTATTGTTCTGTGGCCATTTGGAAATTTAAAATGTGTCAGATATCTGCTGAAAAAAAAGGAGTAAAATGTTGACTATTATGTCAAATGCTGTGAAATTCTTTTGTAGACAAAGACTTTTTTCATGAAAGAGTTTATTTGCTGCATGTACTTAATGCTCGCTTGAAATCATAATGGTCATTTACGGCATTAGATTTTGTCCCCTGGGAAGGATTATGATATTGTAAACAAAATATTATAATTTTGAGTAAAGAAGAATGAGGAACAGATGAAGTCTTAAAAATGCAGATTATATTTTTATGCAAATATCTTTAGTTTTAAAATACTATATAAGTATTTGTCCATTAAAAGTGCTATATAAGTAGCTATGTCTAAATTGAACGAATTTTCAAATTTTCACTAGGCATCTGAAACTCTTAATAAATGTCAACTTCTCTCATTTGAAGAACTTAAAAAAGATACCTTAAAAGATTTGAAATACCAATTTTTGTTTTATGAAAATGACTTTTATAGATTTATCATCTTAAAAGTTAAAATTATATTAACACCTCGATCTCAAAATTATTATTAACAAATCTATGAAAAATAAATTTAAAAAGGCCTTTTGGTGGGTGGGTGTGATGTGTAAGCCAAACATAAGAAATTTTTGCTTATTTGTCTCCTGAAATGACTGGGAGCCCAGAAACTGTACAGTGATATTTAGGAAGTTTTGTTTGAGAAAACACTTTTTTTGTGTGTCCTGAGGTACGTTCTTTTGGGTATTTTTCAATCCTTTTCTACACAAAATCACAGGGTCTCAGGTTTATTTTAACTTGAGAATGGAATGCTACATTACTTTAATGTACGTGATAGAGATAATTTGCCACGTACTCTTTCCTTACAGGAAATTACTTTCAATGCCTTCTGCAAGTTGAGGTAAATTGGAGCCCTGAATATTTTAGGATGACTGTAGGGGCAAAAAATGCAAGAAGATGCAATAGGATTTTTATCATATCTTTAGACACCAATTTTATAGTCAGAGGCAAAAACATCACGGCTCTGAATGTGAAATTGCTTTCTTTCTTTTATGTCAAGACTATTCCTAGTGAAATAAAGTGCTCATCTAATAATACTTTGATCTGTTAATAAAGCCTGATAATTTTGTTATGCTATAGAACCATTTAATTATCAGCTATTTTAACGTGGGTAAACCAGTACATTATCAGACATGCTTTAGTTGTAATTTATAAGATATCAAGTAACATCTGGCATTTTAGAATTATTCTTCTAGGTCTGTACAACCACAGACTGCCCACACCTATAACAAATCAGAAAGATTCCAGAGACATGGTGAGGGTGGATTATGTAATCAGAAGACAAAAGTTCATGGCCTGTTTTGGCACTTATTAGAGGATGAGTTTGGGCTTGTCTCTAATTTTTTTGCTATGCATTTTGTTTATCTTAAAAACTGAAATAATGATGAAATTCTGAGTCATTTTTGAGAATAAAGTTGGGTCATTTATGTGAAATTGCTCTGTAAACTCTAGGACCCTACATAAATGTAAGGTACTATTATAATTATCACTTTGTTATTACTGCCACAATCCATTTTCTTTAAACCGTTATTACCAAGGACGAAAATTTTTATATAAAGTCTGGTTGTCCAGCCCTACTGGTTCAGATACTTTGGAGTTAGTCTTACAGAATTATTGGTTTTGTCTGATAAACCATCCAGGCTTAGGAATCAGATAATTAAAAACATCATTGTCTGAGGAACTGAGTTAAGAATACATTAGTTTTGTATTGTCACATGACAAAATCTGTGTTAGTTGTCTATTTCTGTACTACAAATTAACCCCAAATTTAACAACTTAAAATAACAAACATTTATTATCTTACAATTTCTGTGGATCTGGAATATTATGAGGGAAGCTTAGTTGGGTGCCTCTGGCTCAACGTCTCTCATTAGGTTGTAGTCAAGCTGTTGACTGAGGCAGTGGTCTCAGTTTAAGACTGAACTGAAAGAGAATAATCTGCTTTCAAGATTACTCACATGTTTATTGGCAGGTCTTGCTCCCGTGACAGGCAATTTGGGAGAGAGAGAGAAGGAGAAAAGGAGAGAGACAGGGAAAGAGACAGACACAAGACAGAGGGACAAAGAGAGAGACAGAGATAGAGAGAGCACCAATCCAAGATAGGAGCCACAGTTTTATAATCTAATCTTGTCAGTGACAGTCCATCACTTCTACCATATTCCATTAATTAGAAAAAAATCATTAAGTCCAGCCCATAGTCAAGGGGATTACACCAGGGTATGAAAAAGCAGGTACTATTAGAGACCATCTAAGTGGATGCCTGCCATAATTTGTCCTCTGGCCCCCAAACTCATGCCCTTCCCACATGCAAAATACACACCCCCACTCCCAAGGCCTGTCTCATTCTATTATCCTGGTTGAAAATCCAGCATTTTGTCTCTAAACCAGGACCAGGTATAAATGACGTTCCTTGGTTCAGTTCCTTAAGTATGGCTCCCTGAGTACAGTTCATCCTGATCTATAGACCTGTGAAACAAAACCCACAAGTTATCTTCCCCCACACCTGTGATATAATGGTGGGACAGGCTTTAGACATCATATAATCGCTTTAGACATTGTCGCTCAAAAAGGATGAAATAGGAGCCTCCAAGGAGTCTCTAGTCCATAAAAATTCTGAAATCCAACTAGGCAAATATTGGAAGTTCTTCCATTAGGCCTCAAAACTTAAGAATAATTTTCCCTGGTTCCCAGCTACAGATTCTGGGCTCTTGTTTCCACCTCCATATTTCACTTTTCATAAAAGGCAGCATATATGTGTAGTTGCGCATCTCTCCCAGGCTACTTCCTGTCAGTAAAATTCTGGGGATCCGAAGGCCTCTCCTGGTTCTATATTGTCTCTGTTCTCCTCAGGCCAAACCAGTGATATTGCTGCAAAAAATAGTTATTAAGAACTTTGTAGGTCTTCTCTATATGTTCATGGGGTTCATTTCATTCCACAAAAACTGCACAAGTGTCTTCAAGATAATACTTTCTCGCCCTTGGGCCCCTGCTGAATGCTGAGGGATAGAGCCCTGAAGCTTCACAGAAACCACTCCTTGATTTGTGAGAGCTTCATGGCAGACTCTTAGTCTGTTTTCATTTCACTTATATATACAGTTCAAGATGGTCAAACTAAGCTATATGATTTAGAGAGTCCCACAGAAATACTATAACCATACAGAAAACAAAGGCGCAAATAACAAAAATGTTAGAATAGTAGCTACTCTGGGGAAGAGGGAGAGGGATGTGGAAAGAAGCATAAGAGGGGCTTCAAAGTTGTCTTTAATCTTTTATATACTATGCTGGGGATAGATACACTGGTGTTTGTTTTACAGTTTTTATTAAGATGGATATAAATACATATATATACATGTACATGATATACTCTTTTGTCTACATGACTCATACAAAAGAGCAAAAAAGAAAAATTGTAGTCACTAAAATGCAGTTAAGTTTTCTGAAACCCAAAAAAGGCATAGGAGGATTGCATTTTAAAACTGAAGTAGAACAAAGGTCTAGGGTGAAGTTGTAATACCATTAAAAGCTTGAACTGTATACAGGTGTTAGGTGATCGAACTGAGTTAAATTAATATGCCTTGACTTTGGCATGTTTTATTAGCTATTTAATAATTTAAAAAAAATCAAAACATTCCAGGAGAGCAACATTAAACATAATATTGCCATTTATCATATCCAAAGCAGCAGTTTTCTCATTCTATTCATTTTTGTGTTCTATTTCTGCTTTGTGAAGCCCAAGAAAAAAGAGAGTTTGTGAGAAAGAATCAAACTTCTTTTATTGCAGTATTATGAGAAAATAACTTTCTCAAAGGCAACTATTTTGAATCAATGGTGAGGTTCTACAGACTTAATAAGAGAAAGAGGGGGAGAGGTTTGCTGTTTTCTATGTTCAGATGGAGAACTTGGTCAGATGGTGATATTAAAAAGATGGGAAGTGATATATGTATAGTCAAAGTTTTCTTCCTAAAACATAGTTCTGATTTGTCACTCTTTTGATTAAAATTCCTCAATTGTTTGGTGGCTCCTTGTCTACTTAGGGTAGGAGGGTTGCATCCTTCATGATGTGACACACACTTTCCCCGCATGTCCTAACTCTTGACTTCCCACCCACTTACAGCTCACAGGACTCTGCAAGCCCCCACCTCACTGCTTTCCAGGACTAAACTCTCCCTCTGCTCATGCTCAGGGCATGTTTTTCTCACTGCCTCAAAGCCCTTTCACTGGCTAATGTCTGGTTACTCTTCAGATATGAGGGAGATTAAATACAGAGAGAAAATGTTCTTGCTGTCCCCCCAAGGCTGGGAGTAGTTAGATGTTGTCTCTGATGGAATTGTATTTACCTTGCTTTCTAAGTCATTTGTTTCCCAACCTTATCTTTAAATCTCCAGGAAATTTATTTTTATGGCCTCATAGGGCCTTGTACCTGGTAAGCACCTAATAAATGTTTGTTGGGTAAACAGATAGATACATTTGGTGGATGACTGGAATAGTTTGGAGAATATTTTCATAATAAAGGAACAGAAAAATAGACTATTTTATTTTATAAAATAGTTTAGTGGAGTGATTAAGCATATGGGTTCTGGAAACTGACTGCCCAGGATGAAACGTTATTTCCATCACTTACTAACTGTAGGTTCTTGGACAATTCTTGCCACAGCTCTCTCATTTGTTAAAGGGGAATCTAGAAATAATACTAGCTTTACTGGGTTGTTGGAGTGATTAAATGAAGTAACACATGTTGTGTGCTTCCGATAGTCCTGAGACCTGGTAAGTAACTCAGTACACTTAGTATTGCTCTGGATGGCAGATCATCAAGTTCAGTTAGCACTCATAAGGGCCAACAGAAGGTGGGTCTGGGAAAGAGAAGAGCAGGGAGCCCCCACCTGTGCACTCAGCACTCTCACTTCCTCCTGTGGTACTGAACATACCACATGGACATTTTGTGTACTAGTGTTCATCTCTATTTCATTCTGAATGTCTGGGAGAGAAGGTCCACATCCTTCTTGGGACTGCTGCATTCCCAATGCCAGCACATGGATATTCCTCAACAACTATTTGCAAATGATTGGCAAGCACAATTTGATGAAATTATTTGACAGACTTTTATGGCCTGAGTTCTAACAACCTTGATCTTAAGTAACTGAGGGTCTTAAAAATTACAGACTAAGCTGAAAACTTAGATATTACAACCACCATATTCCTTAACAGCAGTTAATTGTACCTTGAAATTCTCTTACCTTGAAGTCAAGTTTAAATGTCCTTTTTGCCTGTGTGTGTGATTAGGGGTGACATGAGGTAGGATTGGGACCACCAGAGGTGACGGCAATGAAGAGCAGGGGTGAGAACTGAACTTTGCTCCCACTTCCTTGGAATGACAGTGATGTCAGCAGGAGGGGAGCCCAAGGGTTTGGTGGATGGGCCCAGGAGTGCCAGGTATCATGTGGCATACGTAACCATCACAGCTTCCCATTTCATTACCACATTCAAGAGAAACTAAAATATGAGAAAAAAGTGAGTAGGTTTAGGGAGATAAGACAGTGAATTAACACCTCACTATTTGGAAAACATCATATATAACAGCTCAGGACACAAATTTATTTGATAAATGATATCCTCAGGGGATTTTTCAAAAAAAAAAAAGTTTTTCAAAAAAAAAGAAGTTTTCCAATTAGTTTCCTTCAGATGATGTCACCTTCTCTCATAAACACACTGTGGTTTATTTCATATTTCATGTGTAGTTTTGCTACAGATTTAGACAAAGGTGAGTGAACCCAACTTTACTCTCAGGATACATATTTCAAAATGGTGTACTGGTTCTTGGATAGGTAACTTCCATCAGCCAGCCCTCAAAGTGAATAAGAAACACCTTGTTGGCTCTTTGGAACACTAATTCTTTCAGGACATTACATTTCATCTCCAGTACACTAATTGGCAATTTGGGAGCCTGAAGCAGTAATGTGTCTGCTAGAAGAGTTGTTCCCTCACAACTAGGGAGTAGTTTACTAGTAGAATCATAGAATAGCATAGTTTGAAGGAATTTTGAGCAGTCATCAATATAGGCCTTGGCCAGAGGAGCACAGGAGAGACGGGAATATTACATGCAGCTCCAATCCCAGAGGCAGCCCTGTAGCCTTGGCATCATCCTAGATTCACTCCTTTCCTCTGTTTGACCAGGAAGGAAATTCCAGGCCAATTCTGGATGGGAGCTGTCAAGTCATGATTAAGTGAGTGGGCTTTGTGTTGTCTTCTTTAATGTCAACAGACAAGTGGTGTGATCCTGACCTTGTTCATTTTTAGGGAGAACTTTCAGAAGAATTTTGTTCAACCTATTCCTAAAATGCACAAATTTAATACAAAATTTCTTGCCAGAATGGTCACAGCTATTCTTCCTAAATTACTAATGTTATATCTTCAATTAAGTCTTATTTTACTCAGAAATCATTGTAATATATTTATTGCAAATACATTTATGAAGTCAGATGGTCAGAGGTTTGAATCCAGCTCTGTCTACTAGTTCATGGCTTGAGGAAGGTTTTATAGCTTCTTCAAGACTCACTGTCCTCCTTTGTAATGTGGGAAAATAATAACAACTTACCTCAGATCTTGGTTGTGAGGATTAAGTAAGATAATACTTGTCAAGCTTTCACCACAGTTCATGTTAGGTCAGTGTACATTGTTATCGTTATCATTACATCACAGAACAGTCAGGGTTGAAGTTTACTTCATGATATAAAACATTCTTTAAAAAATTAGTAATCTGGTGCTTCCCTGGTGGTGCAGTGGTTAAGTGCCAATGCAGGGGACAGGGGTTCGAGCCCTGGTCCGGGAAGATCCCACATGCCATGGAGTAACTAAGCCCATGTGCCACAACTACTGAGCCTGTGCTCTAGAACCTGCGAGCCACAACTACTGAAGCCTGTGCACCTAGAGCCTCTGCTCAGCAACAAGAGAAGTCACCACAATAAGCCCATGCACTGCAATGAAGAGTAGCCCCCGCTCACCACAACTAGAGAAAGCCCGCACGCAGCAACGAAGACCCAACGCAGCTGAAAATAAAATAAATAAAATGAATTAATTAAAAAAAAAATTAGTGGGCCTGCCCTGGTGGCGCAGTGGTTGAGTCCGCTTGCCGATGCAGGGGACTCGGGTTCGTGCCCTGGTCCGGGAAGATCCCACATGCCGCCCATGACCCATGGTCACTGAGCCTGCACGTTCGGAGCCTGTGCTCCGCAGTGGGAGAAGCCACAACAGTGAGAGGCCCGCGTACCGCAAAAAAAAAAAAAAAAAAAAAAAAAAAAAATTAGTAATGTAAAGAAAGTCTAAGGGAAGTGTTCTAAAACAGGTGATACTTTTATTACTAATTGTTCTAATGTACCATAAAAGTATAATTCAAAAATTTACCCGTTAGTGTTACTTTATGTGCTTAAAACAAAACCATATTTCTTTGAAAGTATCTGTTAATTTTGACTTCCTATGATTTAAACAAACTTTTAACTCAGGACAAATGAGTCCTCTTTTCCAGAGATTGTCATTTATTTGTCTTTCCTTCATGCTAAAAATCCTAAGTCTCAGAATTTCAATACAAGGGTAAGAATACTGGCCTGGTTATTATAAAATTTATAAAAAAATTAAATCCTTATCTATGTTACTTTATAGCTGTGTTCTCTGAGTGAGTGTTTGAGCTCTCTGGATCCTGTTTTCTTCTTTGTAAAATAGAGATAACACTTCATAAAATTAAAAATAAAATAATTGGGTTCAGTTGGTTTAACACAAAAACTGTTAGGAGCTATTTTAATGTAAAGCAAGTTACTCTTCTGAAGTCCAAATTGCTTCTTGTGGTGAAGATGAAGTGAGGCCCCAGGAGATTAAAGGGCTGGCTTTGGCAATGTCTGAACATATCCTGGGTCTGCCACACCAGAGCTAATCAAAATGTGCTCTTGTGAATATTTTCTCTGTGAGATGCTCTGTGGGAAAGGGTTGTATGGGCAAATAACTTCAGAAATATTGCACATTACAACTACCTCACCCCTTGTAGATTCACAGGTTCATTAATTTATTTAAAAACAAGAATTCCTTCAGTAGAGAAACTTATTTAACTTTGTATAATAGTGTTTTTCAAACATATTTTACCTTGAAACTCATTGATGTCCCTCAGAAGAAAGGATATGCTAGAGAGAGGCTGATAGCTTGAGGTTGAAGGTGGTCAAATTATTCTGACACTAATTCATGACATTGCTTCTAGCAGAGCTCAGATGCCCATATATAAATTAACCCATAGAAAGAGTTCACTTATGGACTTGGTTTATCCAGGGACTGGTTTTTCTAGTGGGGGTCAGTCATAGAGATAGAGAACACGAGAAGAGAGGCATGAATGAGGAGTAGATGACTCCTCTTTTGAACTTTGTGAGTGTGGGCTATCTCTGAGACAACCAAGTGAGGATGTATGACCAGAGGTTGGGTGCACACATGTGACTCCCAAGAGAGAGATCTGTGATACAAATATAGTTGGTTTTCACTAACTGATATGTTTAATCAACAAATTTGGATATCAAAGCTTAGAGGGGTAATAGGTGTAATTGTACAGAGAGAGTGCTTTAGGTTAGAAAAAGAAAGGGATCACAACAGACCCACAAGAATCTTTAGCATTTAAAGTATAGGCAAAGGAAGGGAAAGCATCAATTGCCGATGCTTTAGTGGATAGTTCTACTCTATTTTTTCACATTATTGCTATTGATTACTAATACTTTTTCTCTTAATGAGCAGCAAAATCTCAGGAAAGTTATGATATGTCTGAAACAAAGTTGGTACAGTAGCAGCTTTGGCCGTCCAACACAGGCCTCCTGACTCATGCTGACTTAGCTCTTTTCCAACTACCTTATGTCAACATTCTCTTATGCACATGTCCCTCTCTTAGATTCTTGCCCTCATGGAATTTACAACCAAGATACTGAATACTATAAATATGAATGCTGTGGTATGGGTTATAAATCCTATAGGAGTTGGAAGAAGGTTATCAATGGGTGTTTCCATCCCTATTATAGAGCCAATAAAATCAGTAAGGGTCTTATCTAAGCTGAGAATAATAGACGTGTTACTCTGAACCATCATAAGAAGTTAGGAGAAGAAATTAGTTTTTTAGTAAAGCAAGAGATAGTTAATTTCATAGTTTGACAATCTTTTTTTTCTTTGCCTTTTGATTAATTTTAAAATTCATTTTTATAGCACAAATATTGAATTTCAATGTTTGTTTTTAAATTGGAGCTTAGTTGCTTTACAGTGTTGTATTAGTTTCTGCTGTACAGTGAAGTGAATCAGCTATATGTATACATATATCCCTTCCCTCTTGGATCTCCCTCCCACCCCACCATCCCACCCATGTTGGTCACCACAGAGCATGGAGCTGAGTTCTCTCTGCTATATAGCAGGTTCCTACTAGCTATCTATTTTACACATGGTAACAGAATAGAAATATAATAGAAAAATGTCTGTAATATACATTATATATGTATACATGTAATATTACAATGCATATATTTACACACATGTATATACATATATGTTTATACAACAGTAATAAAAATAAAATTTGATAGTCAATCTAAGAACCAAACTATGGCTGGATTTTATCTTTATCACTCACATTCACACTGTCAGTGCTTAGGGTTTGGTTTTGACCGTTTCCAAAGTAGTTATTTTCCACCCATAATAAAATGGAAATGTTTGGGTTTGCTGCAAAAATGTTGAAGATGTTTATGCTGGACAAAGTGTGTGTCTCTTCAGTAAGAAACATCAGATCTAAAACAGTTGTTTTGGTGTTTTTAACTGTCTCAGACAAAGTGCATGCTGATCTAATTAATACTGCAAAAGACATTTTTTAAAAGGAAAAAATAGCTGGGCTTGTTATTGTACATTGTCATACATTAGTAATAACAAGACAATTAATTTTGAAGAAAAGAAAAATGTATCAGTAATTGTCAGTCCTTGATAAACATTGTGCCAAGCAATTCCAACTATTTAGAGACCAGTCTTTTTTTTTTTAATTTTTAAAAAATGTTTAACATCTTTATTGGAGTAAAATTGCTTTACAATGGTGTGTTAGTTTCTGCTTTATAACAAAGTGAATCAGCTATACATATACATATATCCCCATATCTCTTCCCTCTTGCATCTCCCTCCCTCCCACCCTCTCTATCCCACCCCTCTAGGTGGTCACAAAGCACTGGGCTGATCTCCCTGTGCTATGTGGCTGCTTCCCACTAGCTATCTATTTTACATTTGGTAGTATATATAAGTCCATGCCACTCTCTCACTTTGTCCCAGTTTACCCTTCCTCCTCCCCGTGTCCTCGAGTCCATTCTCTACATCTGCGTAAGTCAGAAGGAGAAAAACAAATACCATATACTAACACATATATATGGAATCTAAAAACAATAAAAAAGGTTCTGAAGAAACTAGGGGCAGGACAGGAATAGAGGCCAGTCTTTAATGTTACTTTGTATTTCCCTTACCCCTTGCATAGTTTTCCTTCAACCAGTGTAAGCTTTCTCAGAACACTATAATCCCAATTCCCAACTGTAGCAGTTTCCTATGGCTGTTATAATAAAGTACCATACACTGGATGGATTAAAACAACAGAAGTTGATGGTCTCACAGTTTCGGAGGCTTGAAGTCTGAAATAAGGTGTGGTCGGTCAGGACCATGTTCTCTCTGATTTCTTTAGGGGGAAGTCTTTCCTTGCCTCTTCTAACTTCTGGAGTTTGCTGGCAATCCTTGGTGTTCTTGGCTTATAGATGCATTAGTCAGTCATATGGCTATCTTCTCCAAGTATCTTAACATTGTTTTCCCTCTGTTGTGTATGTCTGTGTGTCCAAATTTCTCCTTTTTTATTAGGACACCAGTAATATTAGGGCTTATTCTAACAACCTCATTTTAATTTGATTTCCTCTGTTGACACCCTAGTTCCAAATAAGCTCATATTCTGTGGTACTGGGACTTTGGGCTTAAACGTATCTCTTTTGGGGGAGACATAATTCAACCCATGACACCAATTTTAAAAATTTTGCCTATACACAAAAACAGACATATAGAACAATGGAACAGAATAGAGAGCCAAGAAATAAACCCACACACCTACAGTTAATTAATCTTTGACAAAGTAGGCAAAAATATGCAATGGAGTAAAGACAGTCTCTTCAGTAAGTGGTATTGGGAAAGCTGAGCAGCCTTATGAAAATCAATGAAGTTAGAACACTGCTTCACACCATATACAAAAATAAACTCAAAATGGTTTAAAGACTTAAATATAAGACATGACACCATAAAACTCCTAGAGGAGAACTCAGGCAAAATATTCTTAGCAGATTTTTCTTATATCAGTCTTCCAAGGCAAAAGAATTGAAAGAAAAAGTAAACAAATCGATCTAACCCAATTTATAAGCTTTTGCATAGCAAAGGAAACCATAAACAAAATGAAAAGACAACCTACTAACTGGGTGAAAATATTTGTAAACTATGAGACTAACAAAGGATTAATTTCCAAAATATACAAACAGTTCATACAACTCAGTATCAAAAAAACAAACAACCTAATCAAAAAATGAGCAGAAGATCTAAACAGACATTTCTCTGAAGAAGATATACAGATAGCCAACAGGCACATGAAAAGATGCTCCACATTGCTAATTATTAGAGAAATGCAAATTAAAACTACAATGAGGTACCACCTCACACTGGTCAGAATGGTTAACATCAAAAAGTCTACAAATAATAAATTCTGGAGAGGCTGTGGAGAAAAGGAAACCCTCCTACACTGTTGCTGAGAATGTAAATTGGTGCAGCCTCTATGGAAAACAGTATGGAGTTTCCTTAAAAAACTAAAAGTAGAGTTACTATATGATTCAGCAATCCCACTCCTGAGCATATATCTGGAAAACTCTAATTCAAAAAGATACATGCACCCCGATGTTCATAGCAGCACTATTCACAATAGCCAAGACATGGAAACAACCTAAATGTCCACTGATAGATGAATGTATAAAGAAGATATGATATGATATATATATATATATATATATATATATATATATATATATATATATACACACAATGGAATATTACTCAGTCATAATAAAATATGAAATAATGCCATTTGAGGCAACATGGACGGACCTAGAGATTATCACGTTAAGTGAAGTAAGCCAGACAGAGAAAGACAAATATTATATAATCACTTGTGTGTGGAATCTAAAAATTAGTACAAATGAACTAATTTACAAAATAGAAACAGACTTTAGACATAGAAAACAAACTTATGGTTGCCAAAGTGGAAAGGGGGGGAGGAGAGATAAATTAGGAGTGTGTCATTAACATATACACACTACTGTATATAAAATAGATAAACAAAAAGGATTTACTGTAAAGCACAGGGAACTATATTCAATATCTTGTAATAACTTATACTGGAAAAGAATCAGAAAAAAAGTATGTATAACTGAATCACTTTTCTGTATACCAGAAACTAACACAATATTGTAAATCAACTATACTTCAATAAAAAAATTTTGCCTATAGAGGTAATGGGATCCTTTTCCTCTGCTTCCCAGATCCTCCTCCTAACTGAAGAAAGTCTGGCACATTACCTGACTTTCCCACTTAGCTACTCTGTCATTCCAATAAGGAAGAAAGTAGAAACTTTCTTTAGCTTTTTCATGTGAGTTGTTACCTCCTTGTTGGGATAGTGATTGTCATCTTTGAATATTGGAACACTCTCAGGAGCTTTTGTAATCATTCTAGGCTGCAATCTGGGCATAAATTTTTTTTAAATGTTTCCAGGTGATTCTAATATGTAAATAAGTCTCTACATTAAAAATAGTCTTGAATTTATATTTTATTGACTTCATATTCTTTAGATACTTTGCTTAAGATTACTATTTCGTCTTATAGGTATTTCCTCTTACATTCTAGAGCCTTATGAAATGCTACAGCATATGCGTTTTAGTGTATGAGTACTAGTGAAAAGCCCTAGATAGATAACACAGGGAAGAAAAGATAATCTGATATGCAAGAAAAATCACATTGGCTATGGGAGAAATGTTTATGTTCTAGTTACAAGGAGGCCAAAACCAATTAACCATTTGCCTATTGGCTTTAGAAGTGGGTTTCCTTGAGTCAAAGAGAAAGACAAATACATAAAATCAGGCCCTGAAGGGTATAGAGATGTTGGAGATCAACAGGCCTAGGTATGGTCCCATGAATCTGGTAATGAGAAGAGAAAATACAAAAGAAACACACATGTCCCTTTATAGTAAAATCTGAACAGAGGCTAAGAGGGTTATTCTTTTCAAAAATGAGTATGTTTTAAATTTATCTTGGCTTAGAGAATAAGAGCACTAAAACAGACATTTGGGAAATAAATCAGCTTATTATGTCTAAGGGATTTACTGGAGTAACACTCTATGCACTGTTTTCCATGTTTGCTCCCAACATTTATTTCCTCCTTTGAATGGGAGTGTGTGTGTGTGTGTGTGTGTGTGTGTGTGTGTGTCAACACCCTAAAGCTATCATTGGCCATATTCCAACACTGTCTTAATTTACCCTCCTTTTCTACACAATTGAAAAGAGTAAATAAAATATATTGAACCAAATAATATTATTTTGAAGTATTTGCCCAAGGCTATGTGCATTATATTCTGTATTTAAACAATGATTTAGGAGAAGGCAGCTCTGAAAATGTAGGGTCAAAGCAGGACAGAAACCCATCTCAGAACAATGGTTGAAGCATAGTTTTACTTGATTGATGAACTAGAATATTGGTGAAGATTTTCTAACACTTTTTAACACTTCTACCCCATGGTATATAACATATTTATGTCAATTATAGTCATAATTCCCAAAACTATTGGGTTATTTAAAAATAACACTGTAGACATTTAAGTTATGATTTATTTAAAGAAGGCCTTTGCACAATAAAGTTTATTTAGTTAGGTTAGTTCTGAATTATTTTTAAGATAATTTTATTGCAAAGGAGAATGCATTGGAAAGTCTTCTGATTAAACTACAGACAAAAAATAAGATAGCAGGTAACTTCCAGGAAGAGGTATATTAATAAAATGCTGGAAAACCTCTGAAGAACTATATTCTCTAGAGGGATATGACCATATACTAGACATATTAGCCTTTAAAGTCACTTTTTACAAAAGTTTAAATAGAGATCTATTAGAAAGGCTGTTTTGAACCCTGGAATTCAAATACAACCTTTTGTATTGTTAAACCTTCTTGAAGTACAAAGAGAAAGGAATAAAGAGAAAATTATTTCATCTTAAATTTAGCCCTGTGTATTTTTTCTTTTTAACTCACCTGCCTTTTATGTATACTGCCTATGAACTATTATAGATAATACAAAATAGCTGTTTGAAATAATCCTTATGTATAGGAGTCTGTAGTATATATGAAGTGACTTTATATGTAAAATATCATTTTTAGGAAAATACTGCAGAGAAAGCATGCCATTAATCTTGAAGTAAGAATGTTAACTCCATGACAGCAGGAATCATGTTTACCTTATTTCTATATCTGAAGCACTTAACATAGTGCCTTGTGCATTGTGGGTATTTAATAAATATTTCTGGAGTATCTGGAAGGAAATGGGCAGGCAAAATTGGGATGAGGAGATTTTAGATGTCTTGGGAAGGAGGACTGCAATTTGAATTGGAATGAACTGGAAAACCAGCTAAAAGCAAACTGGAAAAACTGAAAATTGAAGTGAACCTTGAAGAATGCATAAGATTGGGACCAAAAAAAGTGGAATGTGTATGGGTATGTATATATGGGGGTGCATGTATGCTGATATGTGTGTATAGAAACAATATGAAAAAAAATCAAAATCGCAGGTATGGACATGCTATTGAAGGAAATAACCATGCATCTGTGGAAGATCTTTTGGAAGTTAGATAGGAAATAAAGCTGAATAGGATGGGTGAAACCAATCTATCAGAAAGTCTTGTTCTTCTCCTTTAGACATTTGAGCTTTGCACTAAAATCAGTGAAGACACCCTCTCCCAGACAAATATATGTATGACCTACCATTATCAGTTTTATGAAGAAATATTTATACTATTAACATATTTGAAATTTGGATTGCCCATGAACAGATGATATTGTAAGAGAAAGTTTGGCAAATATACTTACACTTTTCTCTGCCTTAATTATGTAAGTTCATAGTCTCAGTTTTTTCCCAATGTCATAGTTGTAGTTAGTATTTTATTGTATATATCATCCAATAAGTAGAAATATGACACTTTCGTTTTTCTTCCTTAAGATTTTTTTACATTTTAAGTCAATTTTCCAGACTCTACTAGACTAGTCTTTTTTATTCTGCCCAGAAGATTAAAAATCCTGAGGTGAGTGGTTTTTTTTCTTTTTCTTTTTTTTGTCAACCTGCATTATCTGTAATGTTAAACAACTCATTACTTCAGGGATATTACTTATTTTCTGGTAAAGAAACCCTGAATTATTTATTGAGTGTTACTAGACATTTTTTCTAGGTCCTGGAGACACAGTCACTGACAAAATTTCAGCCCTTTGGGATCTTACATTTCAGTGAAAAGACAATAACAAATATTTTCAAAGTTAATGATAGATGCATAGAGGAAATTAAATAGTTAAGGATGTTATTGAAATTTTAAATAAGGTGGTCAGGATAAGCATAAGTAAAAAGCTGAAAGGAATTAAAGGAATGAAGTCTGTGGATATTTAGAGGAAGAATATTTGAGGGATAAACCTCAGCAAAGGGAAGACCCTCAAGCAGAACCATACTTGATGTGCTCCCAGAAGAGCAAGGAGATACATTTGTGAGAAAAGTAAGAAATAATTTTGGGAAGAATTGTGGGAAGGTAAACCATGTGAGAACTTTTAGCCATTGTAAAGAATTTGGCTTTAATTTGAAATGAATTGGGAAGTCATTGGGTAGTTTTGAGCAAAGCAATGACATGATCTGTCTTGAATTTTACCAGGAATGTTTCTGCTTCCTTGTTGAGAAAGGATTGTGCAGGTGTAAAGGTAGAAGAAGGGACACCAGCTAGGAGGGTAATGTAATGATCTAGGAAAAAAGGATGGTGCTTGGACTAGATTGGCAGTGAAGGTGGTGAGAAGTGGTTATATTCTGGATAGATTTCAAAGGTGGAGTCATTGGATTTGATGGACTAAAATCAATGGAACAGAAAAAGAGAAGAGCCAAAGATGATTAAGATTTCTGCCCCAAACAACTGAAAGAATTGAACTGTCATTAATTAAAGTGGGAAAGGCGGAGGGAGAGGCAGTTTTGTAGGGAAGATCAAAAGCTTATTTTTGGATCTATTTAATCTGAGATGCTGTTAAACTAATTTAGATGGAATTAGTTAAATAGAAATTTGCAGAGTACGTACCAGAGATACAAATTTGGCTGTGCCAGTATGGCGATGTGATTAAACCATAAGGTTGGATAAAATCACCCAAGGAGTAGAGTATTAGAAAACAAAAGAGAAGAGGCTCAAGGACTGACTTTCAAGGACCTCTAACTTTGAGAATTAGAGAAAATGAGAAGAAGCTACAAAGGAGAATGAGGATGAGTAGCTTCGAAAATGAAGGAACCTGGAAGCTGATTGTAGAATCACATGTTTTAAGGATGTTAAATACTGCTGCTAGGTCAAGCTAGGTAAGACTGGAGAATCGACCATTGGAATTAGAACGGGGAAATCATTGTGGTAGAGTGATGGGGGCCAGAAGTATGACTGCAGTAGGTTAAAGAGAGAAGAGGAAGAGATGAATTGAAGACAGTGAGTATGAACAACTTTTACAAGGAAATTATTGGCTAATTTCTGATTATAATATGTGAATCATAAGTATAAAACATTAATAAAAATTAGTTACTAATATTTTTTAATATACTGCAATGTTTACCTTCAAATGAATGTTATAACCTACAAAGTAATCATTTTAGATGGCCTTACTTCCTTCCCAAGGACTCTTGGATTATCGATTAAAATAATTTTGAAAAAAAAAATTTTTGCATTCCTAGAACAAAAGAATATTTGAAATGTCCTTGCTTGGCACCTGCAATAAACACTGTGCTTTCTTTCACCACACACACACACACACACACACACACACACACACACACACACACAAGAATATTTGAAATAGAAAGTACCTGAGAGACATCTCTACAAGCTCATTCTGTCACATTTTCCCCTCTACTCTCTGATTCCTATTTACGTGGCACCCATAATTATTGATGAAGCATTCAGGAGCTCAGATAATTAAAAAAAATAATATCTTAATGCAGATGAGTGAATAAAAGGCGATTTTGAGTGTCTTAATTCCCAGTTCTCATCTTTACCAAATGCTTCATAGAATGTGGATATTAACATATTGGAGGCCACAAAAGAATTTTCTAGATTTCCAGTCCACAAATAATGACCAAAATGAATACTTAGAAATGTGGTGGCAGTCAGCCTTTCAGTACCACCCTGTTCTCAGATTTCCAAGAACCACAAAGGGAAGGTTAGGAGAAGGGGCTCAAAATATCCACAGACATTTTAGCACTGTATAGATAGAAACTGGTGACAGAAAATGGTTAAGAAAATATAAAATATTTTAATGTATTTAACACAACTATATGTAAACAAAATTACAGATGATTTTTCTCATAAGATTCTCTAATTTTAATATATACAAAATTAATATCCTTTTGTCAAACATTAAATTGCATTATATGGCATGGATTTAAATTAAGAAACATGCTAATAAAATAACATTTGTAAAATGAATATATGCTTCCTGTAATTTCCATTTTCACATCACTCACTCATTCTATTTTAGAATAGAACATATTATCTATCCTTTGATTTTACTAATTCGTATATATAGATGTTCTGAATTATAATATGTATTTTGAAACTAAATTGGGATTTGCTAAAAATAACATTTTAATATCTTTTGCAGTTCCTCAAGCATCTGTCAGATGCCTTGTTATACACAGATTTTATGTCAGATCCATCTATAACATTGTTTTTGATTGACATGAAAGATTTTTATACTTGAGATCATTTTATTATTATATGTATTTATTTTGAAAGTCTGGGATTAAATAAATAGTTCTACATTTGGTATTAATATTCTTCACACTTTTTATAGTAGTTGAGGACTAATGTTGCATATAATTTAAGAACTTGCTTAATATGTTTTGCAATTTTACTTAGTGTTTTACCATGGATCTGAGATCTTTAGGCAGATTCTAGCTAATACCTCTTTCTAGAGACTCCTCAAAACCATGGGAAGAGAAAGAGAAATTCTTCCAATTATTAAGGACACTTGAAAACAGTCTAACTGGAGAGGTAATGGTAGAATAGGATTTCTTGATATTTGGTTAAGGGTTAAAAATAGCTAGAAGACTTTACTCTGGCCATAATGCAGCAGCTTGTACCAGACTTGCCCTTCTACCTGTAACTATAAGACTAAACACAATGATCCAACTGTTTTCAAGATCTTTGAGATAAGAGGAAAACAGGAGACAAGTCTACGTTTGCAAAGACTGATTGGGGCGCATTCCCTACTGCAGCACAGGAAGATGAAGTCCAGGCAAAGCATGGTGGCCTCATTGAATGGAGGAGGCAGATGTTAGAGTTTAGGGCTGCTGAAGTGGCTGGTATTTGTAAGGCAGGGTGCTAGAAAGGAGGGAGCTGTACAGAGGGGAGAATCAGAAGTCTATGCGGGGCTTGCTGCCAGCTCTTGGCCAAAGGCAGGGGTGCCACATACAGGGTAGGTCTCCATGTGTCCTAACCAGCAGTAGCTGCTGGTGACCTGAGAGCAGAACTGAGATATCAGAGGTTGCTGGGGTTTCAAACTATGGAAAGACCTTCCAGAGCTCCACAGGCATTTAGTTGAGACCCCAGAGATGCCAACCCTTTGGAGAAAGGACAACCCACTACTGTATGGATAGGACTAAGGACAAACCTGTGATAGTTTCAAAGCAGAAAACCAAGTCTAACATGATTGAAAAAAGCTGCCAGTAATTTAACTACTGCCAACAACAATCTCACAGCCTTTAAAAGAGTCAACATCATCAATATTCCTTACAATATTCAACATATAATAAAAAAAATAACCTGACATGCTTAGAAAATTCAATTAAAAGAAAAACTCAATTGAAAATGGGCAAAACACTTGAACACTTTACAAAAGAATGTGCTTGAATTGCCCATCAGCACTTTAAAATATACTTAACGTAACTAGTCATCAGGAAAATGCAAAATAAAATCATGATTAAACACCATTTTATACCACTTAGAATGTCTAACATTAAAAAGACTGAAAATGTCAAATTGTAGGAAACTGGATTGTTCATACATTGTTAGTAGGAATGCAAAGTGGTATAACTGTTCTTCATTGGAGAATTGCTGTGCAGTTTCTTATGAAGTTAATCATTCATCTATTCTATAACACAGCAATTCTACATAAATGTCCAGGAGAAATGGAAATGTATCTCCAAACAAGTATTGATACACAGATGTTTGTAAAAGCTTTAGCTCAGTAGCTAAAATCTGTAAAAACCCCAAAACATTTATTAACTGGAGAATAAATTGGTATATTGAAAAAATGGAATACTACTTTAAAAATTGAACACAAAACCATGGGTGAGACTCAAAAACAGTATTAGGTAAGTCTGTTTCCATCCATGAGGGAGTAAGAGGCTACAGAACCACAGGGTAAACAACTAGAAAGAGCTCTTTTCATACTGTGGCATGGGACCATGATCCCTGGGAGAAGGGATATGAAAAATGTAATCCTCCAAATTGAAACAGCTTTCTGCCTGGAGAAAATTTTCATTCTGTGGTGCAGGGAGTGAAGAACCAAACTGAGCTTGGCAATTTTGCTGAGTTGAGGAGATAAAGTTCAGAATCTGCAGAAGTCAAGATGGCTACAATTTGTGGGGTCAGGTACTCGACAAAAGGGAGCTACAGAAAGAAAAGGGTCTAGAAATCTGTAAAGGTGTCCCCTTAATGTTTGACTGAATATGCATGCTTAGGATAATGCTCCAGGGCCAGGAAAAGAGCAACTTCCAGAAAAGAATAATTTCTGGACGAGGGAGGCATATAAACTGAGCAATTTCATAGAATGGGATTTAGAGTAGATTAGACTCTGCAAATGAAAAGGTTTGTGAAGAAGTCTGTCAACCTAGAATTGTAAACCCCAAGAAGTATTTTTCAAAGATGAAAGTGAACTATAAATTTTTTTCAAAGAAAAATAAAGCTGAGAGAATTCACTGGCAGCCGACTATACTACAAGAAATGTTTGTTTGTTTTTTAAGTTCTTCAAGCAGAAGGAAAGTAATACCAGATAGAAAGTTGAATCTACACAAAGACCAAAAGAGAATGGAAATATGTAGATAGGATAAATAAAGAGACTTTTGCGTTATTGTAAAAATGTCTTAAAAGATAATTGACAGTTAAAAGCATAAATAATAATGTAAACAGTGTTGGGTTTTTAGTATTCATCTTCATTAATTTTCTCCTGGATGTGCACACATGGTACTCTAACCCAGAGATATAGTTCTTATTAATTACCCCACAGTAAATAATTAGGGTGTTGATGCCCACCCCATCTTGTCCCAGGCAAGACATGATTACCCCAAAGTAACACAATGAAAGTGGTGTCAAATATTCTACAAGAGTAGCTGGACACTGTATGGACGAGGGATGAAGAAAAATGATTTTTCTTTGCTTATAAAAAGGAAAAAAAATAATTAATGCTCCATTAGGAGATTAGGAGAGTTGGTAGCAACAAATTCTCTGTACAATAGCCTTATGTAGAAGTGTACACTTAAGATCTATGCATTTCACTGCATGCAAATCTTATCTTAACAAAAAGTAGCTAGAAAAGAGAAACAAAACCTTTATTTTATCTTAATTTTCAAGTAATAAGTAATAGGGAGCTTTCTATCTGATGGCTAATAAGGAGAATTTGTGGATTATATAAGAAATTTTTATTTTACCGGGTAAGAAAATACATTATTTATATATTTCACACTTCTATTGTTGGTTCTACCTCCTTGATTGGCATTTTAAATATTTGCAAGGATTATAGTATCTCTAACAGTATGGAAAATCATAGATCTTGAACATTGGCATGACAAAATAGTCATTGAATATAAAATACAATCACAACAACAAAACTCAACTTTTTAGTTACTTTGATGAATAATTTTCTATCAAAGCTATTGTGGGAGAGAAGAATGGGGTTTGAAATCTTGGATTTGACCTATGCCTTCATTATTTTCTAGTAGTATGTCACTGGGTGAGTTACTTCTCTAGATCTCATTTTCTTATCAGTAAAACTGAGATTATATTCTTAATCTTATAAAGCTGTTGTGAATAATATGTGACAGTACAAATACATATAAAGCAGAACAAAAATATGACTAATGCATAAATCAGTTGGAGTCCATTGAGCCATATAATTTGAACTGTTATGTACACAGATATTTTTTGAATCTGAGTTTTTCTGTTGAAGTTTAGGCCTTCATCACATCTTCTTTACTGTTTAAATAATTAACTGGTTTCTTTATCTCCAGTCTTCTCCCATGTTCTATCCTCCATCATGCTTTCAGATAGACAAAAAAAGTCTGTGTATAAAATATGTATTGAAAATAAACAGCTGCAACCATGTCATATTAATAGTAAAACTTTCTTGCCCAGTGGCTTCTCACTAAGCTCTGGAGAAAGCCCCAATTCTCTCCTTCTTGTGGTATATATGAGCTCAATTCTACCTGTCTGTCTACCTTCCTAGCCTTCACTTCCACCATCCCCACCTTTCCATAGGACTGCTTCATGGCATGCTAATTTTTTCCTCTGTGTTTGCCTCCTCTGTTTCTTGTCCACTGGACAAATCCTAAATATGTTTTAATACTCAGAACAAAGGTAATTCCATTGAAGGATTACTTAATCCTCTCTTGATTTGGAGAAAAAGTTAAATATACTTTCATCTATGCCCAGTCAAATATCTTGCACATATCTCTATTAATCACTTAGTATTTTGTATCAAACTTTACTTATCTTCCCCCATGCTACACTCTGAATATGTGAGTATGAATCTTTGTTATATTCTTTTTTCAGTTGCACCTATAGAATGTCACACACATATGTAGCATGTTCTCAGTAAACACTTGATGAATGGGTGGATGAATAGCTAGAAAAGGTATATATCAGATTTTTGTTTCATTTACGTGGCTTGTTTCTAGTTAAGGGACTAACCTTTTCTGTTCATAACACACTTTTAAAAACACCTTTGAAATAATGAGAAATTTATTTATCAGACACTTAACTAGAGAAAAATCTTTGAAAGTGTACTGTTTCAAAAGAGGGAGATGTTTGCTGAGACAAGGAAATAAGAAAGATTATTGTTTTCAGTAAATATGTGCTTTCCTTTCCTCAAGATTGTTTTGTCAAAATTATTCAGCTAGATTTTATCTGGAGGCTAATTAGGTAGACGCCAACAGACCAAGCTCACCTCAGCCATGGCACCCTTTTTCAGAGGGTACAATAGAAGCCAACTTATCTAGGAAGACAGTCTCTGTTGGACAAATTGCTCTTCTTATTTCATGGTCTTTAAATATACAAAGTTACTGATTTCTTTAAGGAGGATTTTTGACTCCCCAAAATATCATTAGGCTATGATAATGAAAAACTAAACTTCATTTAAAACTCCTTGTGACTCCTCAACCCCTTTGGTCTTACTTTTAAAACCTCATACATTTTAAAATCTAGAAGGAGCTGTAGGCTTAAATTGGGAAAGTCTGACTCAGAGACGGCTAATGTGTGTCTAGAGAGTACACCTTATCTCCCTGTGCCTTTGTCAGACACCCTTGGTGGATCTCAGTACTCTTTCCTTTTGGGTGCAGACTCATATTCAAAATTCTTCAAAACTCACAACTCCAGGCAGCCACCATCGATCTTTCTCCAGTGGAAAAGAGGAGGACATTCTTTTGTCATCCAAATTATAGAGAGCTAATCATTCCTTTCTATAACATGGAATTATGTAATTTACAGTTTGTAGTCACCAGAGTCATGCTGTGGGCAGCATAGGCTGTACTAAGATTACTGATTCTGGTTCAAGGCTACCTGGTTTCAAATCTAAACTCTGACTAGGTTGTGTGACCTTGAGATAACTTCAACTGCAACACTGGGAATAATAATAACACCTACATCATAGGATTGTTGAGGGAACTTTATAAATTTCTAAATAGAAGGTAATTATTTCTTATAGTAAGCATTGAATAAGTGTTTGTTAAGTAAGATTATCAGTTCTAGCTGTAAGTCATGACTTTCCTGAAGAGAATCACCCTTGGATTGAGGAAAAAACAAGATGATGGATTTTTTTGTCTGTATCATAGAACCCATGTAAATTTATGTCTTAAGAAAATACTTTAAAATCTTTTTGCGAACTGAATTCCAAACAAATGTCATCAACGTGCAGGAGTCCAGCTATTTCAGTAAAAGTGATTAAAGGACTGAAGAAACTAATGTTTAAAAATGACACCTGAAAGCTAAATATTTTTGCAAAGAGTTGCATTCAGTGAGTAAATGGACAAAGAAAATATGGCAAGATTGAAGCAAGGAAAAACATCAAATGTCAGGAAAGAAGTACAACTGAATAATTTATTGGGCTATGTAGTTGAACCCACTCCTCAAGCAGGACAGAATCTTCTAGCATTTAGATACATTGTAATGCTGAAGATATAGGAATAATTTGCAAGAAAGATACTTTCCTGTTTGTTATGATGTGTTCCCTATGTGAGGTGCTCAATAAGTATTTGGATATTTAGTGATTCTTTTGGGGTTCATCATCAGAGTTCATATATGACCTTTGAGCAAAAGTAGACAGATTGGAAAAAAACTAGCAGAGATAGCACTTTGAAAAGGGATTAATTTTTTTTCTTATTCAATTTGGTTACATTTTGGTCTCTTAGGAATCCAGGTGTCTAAAAAGGTTACCATAATAGTTATAAGAATTAAAAATGTATATTTTAAAACTCAAGATGAGAATGAAAGCAATATGGAAAGAATAGCTAAGGAAATGAATTGTAGACCTGCTTTATACTGTCCAGCTTTCAAAGAATTTAAGAAAATATTTAAATAAGGTAGTATGGGAAGCCTTTTCAGTGTATGCCTCTTTAGAATACATAATCTTACACCTATTATAGATTTTTTCATCTGTACTGTGGCTTTTTGATGGCACTTGTTTTTTTTAAATAAATGACCACATAATTCAGAAAATACATTTTACGATTGATTTTAAGACAGGGCCAAATGGCCTTGACCAAGAATTATCTTGAATTCCAAACATACATTTACACAAGGATTTTTCATTATTTTCACTAATGGTATGGTTAGCCTTTGTAAATGGGTTATTTTTATGGATTTAATATAGTCTTTTAATGTTAGAACTTTTATGTCCTTTAAATCAATTGGCTCTACTTCTACCTGTGAGTGAAAGTCTTCTTTCAGAAGAGAAACAATTCTTCAGCTTGCTAAAAGCTCTATAATATAAATTATTGCCCTGACGAAAGCAAGCTGGGTCCCTGTGTTAGTCCAGATCCTTTGAGAAATAGATGGCAAGACAGCATTATACATGTAAGAGATTTCTTAGGGGAAATGCTTGTGAGACAAAATGGGGAAGGAACTAGGAGAAGCTGAGAGAACATTAGACTGTGGTGCAGGTGTGACCTTGTGAAGGAGAGAAATAAAGAAGGAAGTCTCGATGTAAGAATCTTAAACTGCCGTACTGTTCAGATAGAATTCAGCAAGGCGAATGGGGAGCCCACAAGCCAAACATCCCCATTGGAAGAGTCCCCCATCTCTTAGGAGTAGATCTGCTTTAGGAGGCTTGCCTTGTTCTATCATTGTCTGGGAGCATCACTGGAAAGGTAGCTTTAGTGCAAAAGTGGTAATGGATTTCAGAGCATGGCAGCTGGAACTGTGGGTCAGTTATGCTCCCTCTGGGGGGATTTTTCATGGTCACTGTCATCTTCCAAGGTGAAACATCTCTCCATTGCCAGGGGACAACTAGACTCATTATTTATATCTATTTGCACCTCACACTTATGAAATTTGGACAATTAGCATTTATGAATCAGTTACTTTCTATCAAGCACTTTTGTATATTTAATCCTGTTCACATTTACACTAGATATAAATATGCCAACGCTGATGATAAAAAATTGAAACTTAGGGATTCTGTCCTCCTTGGATAATACCTCTGGCTCTTATCTTTCATTTTTTATTAAAAGTTTTCTGTGAATGGTATTTCTGAGATTGCCCTCTCTTCTTATCAAGGAAATGATCTCTGTTAATGTGACAATAGGTGTTAATGGGCACACTCCATTTCCTGACAAAATGCTCTTTTATGTCTGAGGCTTTTGTACAGCAGAAGCACATCCGTGATTATTTGTTTTTTGTTTAATGCTCAGTGTATTGAAAATATAAATGTAATAAACAGAGCATTTAAAACCATTTGTAGATTTTAAAAATGGATTGTATATTTTAAATTCCATTAAAATCTTAAACTATTATTATGAAATTATTACAACTGATTCATATACCTTAAACAGAAGGCAAAGGACACAGAAGCAGTTATCACTAAATTAATTACCTCATTTATATTCAAACCAATTCTGTGACTTAATAAATTTTTTATTAGTTCTCTATTTGTTTGCATAGCTTTCAAGTATCATAGCTATGCTTACTTTGATATCGTTTAAACATTTTACTGATGTTACCTTCATATAATTCCAAAGTTGTAGTTACCTTATTGACTTAAAGGAATAAAGGATATCTTCTCTAAAGAGTCAGGTTTTGGATTCTTGGTTGGGACCGGATCTGCCTTGCTTCTCCCAAGGGGATTCAAAATTGAGCCATTGATCTTCAAATGGAGCATGTTTTTGTAATGTCATTCACGGTTAGGTCAATAATACTTTTTTTTCAAGTTTATGCCTTTGACATATGTTTTCGTTATTTGCAACCTGCTACCTCCTTTGTTTCATCATTATGATATGTTGACCTTATTAAAAATATGTGTGGCTTATCAGTTTTTGTGCCATTTAGATTCTCTAAATTTCATAGGATATTAAGGATTGAGTGAGCTGACCTAGCCCTTGTTTATAGTATATTTATTTTATTAATCACCTTAGAACACATGGCTGAAGCCTATTTTGTCATTGGCCTGATTGTCTTGAATGCCCCTTTCTTTTTTTCTTCAACTCCTTGTGATGTATGACCAACAGACCTGATCAGTGTTTTCCATTCTTGGTAATCCCTACCCTTTCCAAGACTATCTTATTTATTCACTATTACTTTTACTTCCCTGTGTGAACAAAGAACGTTGTCTGCCATTTCTTTTTTTTTTTTTTTTTTTTGATCCATGGATACTTTATTAGAGAAGAAATTAACCATTCATATTAGAGACTACAGAAGGAAATTAACTTAATCTTGCAATTCTAGAACAACATTCACAATAAGGAATTCTCAAGTTTTCATAGAATGAGGGGGACAAAAAGGAGAAAGAGAAAATCATTTAGAACAGTGTTTCCCAAATTTGGCTACTTTCACAGATATATTCTTGGAAGTAGGGGATACAAGTTTTCTATGTAACATTTAAAATTTTATGTTTTACTTTTGTTTATAATCTAAACAAACTAATACACACTTGTTCAGGATTCCCTGGACAACCATCTTACATAACAGAGTTGCCACATGATGGTAGCATCTGCATTTATACCTCTGATCCCTGTGGCCCAAAATGAAGACCAACCATGCTTAACTTTTCAGTGGCGTCTCTCAGACTGGGTGCTCAGACCCTTCACGGAATTGTTGAATATTTCCTATGAGATCTATGAGTTGTCACAGTTCAGAACACTGGTTCACAGCAGTGATTCTCAAAGTAGGAGGGGGTAGGAGGTGGAGTGGGGATGGTGGCTAGGGAGACACCCTCTGAAAAAGCATATTCAAAATATCTATTGATTTCTTAATACAAATTCTATAAAGTCAAACTCAACAAAATAATCTTTGGACAGTAGCAGAAAACCAACTATAGATTCAACCCAGGGGGTCTGGGATATACTTGGTTGAGAAACACTGGTGTTGAGGTAGTGGAGCCCCAGCATGTGGAGAATACATAGTAAGGAACATGTGCCAAAGAAAAGGAACATCTTTTGGGTCAGTGAGTGAATCCTAAGCATATCTTGTCTTGGTCTTTTGGAACTCAAAGGGCCAGTCCACAAGAAACCCGAGACATCCATCGAACTTCTCAGACCTGTTGTTTTGGGCAAGTTGGTCCACTTTTAATACTAAGTCAAAAGAAAAAAAAAAGCTGGTTTTGCCCCCAACTTTATTTGCATTAACATATTTCAAAATTTTAAGTAAACAGTTGCTGTAGCTGTGTAAATATAGCCCCAGGTCCGTTCACCAGGAAGTGCTGTCATTATCTGCAACGCCATCCAGCTCTCAAGGGGGATATCAGCCTGGGGTCTGCTCTATAATTATTGCAGAGCTCTAATTTGCTTTAGCCGTGTCAACAGCTCCCCTTTCTCATGCATATTTACTAGATCACTGCATCCACCTATGCACTCTTTACCGATGAAGACCCGAGGTACCGTTCTGGCTCCTGTGAGCTGTTGCAAATAATCTTGAATATCGTTGGTGTCACCGTGGGCTGTGATATCAAGTTCCAAAAGCCCTTGTTTGAAGGGCAGTTGGCTGAGGAGCTCCTGGGCCCTTCTGCAGTAGGGGCAGGTGGGTATGATGAACACAACCACCTTCCCAGGCTGGATTTTGCTGTTCACAAATGCTTGAGCCATGATGACAGGCTGCTATCTCCTGGAGAGGAAACCTCAATTGCTGGTATTGCTCGGGAGTAATGCCTGCCATTTCAGTAAACAAAGAATGTTGTGGCCATAGCTATCGGCCAATGCAGCTGTGCACCTTGAGAGGATTCAGAATGGAGGCAGACAGAATATTGATCCTAGATAGTTAAAATGCATATCAAAGGAATGATTTCAGTAAGCCCAGACTCTTGCATTTTCCTATATGTAGAAAAGTAGTAAAATCATTAAGTTGAGATGTCTGTTTTTGTGATTAGCAGTAATCATTTGATGTTTGACTACATTTTTTATTTTCAGCAAAAACTCCTATATATCCTGGTTCCTCCCTTACCACTTTGGAACAGTTCCTCAGAGCTATCTGAGAGGCTGTATTCTGGGTTACAGTCCTCAGTAAGGACTGAATAAAACATAATTCTCAACTTTTAGGTTATGAATATTTTCAGCTGACACCTGGGTTTGTAAAGAGAAGCACATACAAGTCTATAATTTAGAAATATATAATTAACAGAATAAATACATCAAATGTGCATATACACACACGGCTTTCTTTATTAAAATAGTCATCCAAACTTACTTGCCTTTTTTTCTACAACCATTTATCTGTACAATTTATATTAACTTTTCTCATTTGAATCTCACCATGTAATAATGTACTAATGTCATTTTACAGATTCATCTTGTCCCAGAACTTATACTAGGAGGTATATTAGTTATTACTTGGCCAAAGGAATCACTTTTAAGTTGATTTCATTTCCCTTACAGCTGTGACTCTTTCTATTCACTAGTATCACTAGGATATTCTGAAATTGTCAGTTACCCTCAACAGAATTCTTGTTTCTTTTAGTGGAGACTGCTATTAGAGAAACAATCGACAAAAGAAGGTACACATGAGAGTTAACGAGAACCAAAAATAATGTTTCTACTACTATTGAGCCAATTTTAGCGACAGAACTTGAAAAAGTATCCTATTTATGGTTATGAGTTTTATTGATCTTTTCAATTTAACTTGTTATCATAGCCTGCTTTTTGCATAGTTTTTTTCATTCACACTTGATTTGTCCTCTTGAGTAAGGTAATTGCATTTTATTACAGCCTTCTGCCTTCAATGAAGGCAGAATTCTGATATTAGGAACTTCAGCAGTAGTGCTTCACACATGCTTCATGAGTTAAATGTCAGCATCATTCAACCATAGATAGTAATTTTAGTATCACAGCAGACTTAATGCACAGGAAGGAATAGCAGCTTCTCATCCCCCCAAAACATGCCATGTTGGTAGCTGTCTACTTCACTGATAAGAGCCCATACTATCAATACAAAGCCAGCACAGTAGGTATCTTAAACATACAGAAGTTTCAAAATTCCTTGATATTGAAGGAAAAGACTTTCTTCATTTTGGAGTCTTAGAACTTAGTGCTTGCACATGGACCTGCTTTCTCCTCTGATTAGTTTTGTTCCTTGGTGAACAACACAGGATGGAAGTAGAAGATAGACTGTGTGTGAATGTGGAGACATCTGTGTCTAGAATCTACCAAAGGATACCAGGGAGAGTATAGACATAAATCCTAACTGCAGCTGATGGATTAGTAAGGGGCCAAATAATTGAATGGAGAGGAGTTGGAGAGAAGGAATTGAAGAATAGGTAGATAAATTCAAAAAGAAAAAAAGAGCAGCAATATGGCTGTATAGTCTCTCAAAGCTGGATCACAAAGTTGTAATGAATACATAGCTAAAACAACCTGGGATGGCCAAAAGAGCCAAATGATTTCTGTAAATACTTTTCCCAGCATTAAATCTAAAACCTACTTAATTAAGGACCATCAATTTCTTCTAAACAATTATATATATACAAGCAGTCCCTGACTTTCAGACATTCTTAAAATCTACATTTTCATACATCAAACATGGAAAAATCGTTCGTATGCTGAATTTGGACATTTATATGGCAGCTGGGAAAAGAACATTTTGAGCTGTTGTGAGGTGCCAGTGCTTGCCAAGCAAGTTTGGTCTTTAAGAATTGTTATCTTGTCCACATAGTAGTATTTACATTATTGTTTGAATTTGAAATTTCCTTTACCTTTCTTTAGGTTGGAAAAAGGAAAAAATAAAATTGCTAATGATAGTCCTCATGAGAATAGGCCTCATCTATGGACTATAATTGGCAGAAGGCTGTTGAGAGAACAGCAAATCTGTAGCTTCACTGAAAGCTCAGTGGACCTAAATTAAGAAAGAAAATGATGATGGAAAAACATGAGCAAAATGCCAGAAATATATTGTCAAATACTCTGAATAAAATAGATATTTAACTAGGGATTTCATAAATTTTTTTTAGCTCTTTGGGACTGGAATCACTCTTTTAACATGGGAACTGGTGATTGGACTTTCATATACCTTTTTAAAGATGCTTTTAGCATATTATTTCTGAAAGCAAGGAATTGCCCATACCTGAAAGGGAACTTATAAGCTAGTGGTCCCAAGAAAATGAACATTTTATCACATTTTCTGGCACATAGAATGTGCTCAGTTACGTTTATTGGAAAAACAAATGAATGAGGTTGCACCATCATTTCTCCTACAAAACACTACAAGTTAAAAATTGAGTAACCAACTAAATTGCGAACCTCATTTTCTTGCTAACCCAGAAAGTCTGAACCTGTTGTCTAGCAGTTTTAGTTTTGACTTAACCACATCACAGGGCCTCAGCTCTCCTCTTAACCATTATTTGTCAGGACAGCTACAGTCAGGCTACATCTTTTCCTATATTGACTCTCATCATGTATTCAACTTGCATTTGAAAAATGTATACAATGACATAAATAACCAGGTATTTCTCCCCTTTAGGAGAGAATCTGAATAAGCCTCTAATCTTACTTGTCATTTTAGCCATGGAGTTGGGAAGTCATATTCTTTAAGACATAAGTCTTCTCTGTTAGTTAACACAGCTTGAGGTAAATAACCAGAGGCAATAGGAAACAATTTAGAAAGATTAGGTTCTTAGGGAGCCCTTCTCTTTGGAGGACTCTCAGAAGAGGATAAAAGCCATCTTTATCATTTTCCTTTTTCTTATTTTGTTAGAAATTTTTACATATTTGGATTAGTCACACTCAGAGATGACATACACTACTGATTATTTATTAGTACCAGTAGTGGAAACATGAGATCTTAAATTCTTGTATTTTCACAGTGGCAACAAAATTAAACAATGCTTGTTACAAATATATTTATAGAGGGACAGTACTTTAATGGAATTACATTTGTGTTTGTATCCAGTGACAAATTATTTTCACCTCTTCATTTCTGTTTTTTCTTTGTTTGTTCCAGGAAATAACTTTCTGTGAAATGATTTAGGTTGATATATATCAAAGTATCAACAAGTCCATCTACTCTGCAAGCCCTGTGTTACCTAAAGACAATTCCTTAACGATGAGAGCTGGAGGAGAAATAAATTATTTAGTGTGTTGGCAGAAACTTAGTCATAATTGAACTATTTGGTGATTGAAACTATCTAGTAAGAAACATGACTCAATTTCTAGACATGTTATATAGTTTCACTTATTTGCTTGTTCAATTATAAATTATTTTTTATTGAGTTGTGTCACCCACCTATCTACTTATTAATTTTTGTAGAATATCAAAATTGGATTGTTTGCTTCAAGTATGAAAGTAAGATGAAAAATAGAACAAATTAGGGAGCTGAAACTGACCCAGATAGTTTAAGTGGTTTATCTAAATATGCACAGACATTTCATGGCTGACTTCGGTTTATTTGACTCTCAGGCTGACCCATTATATAATACCACACTACAGAGGGCAGGGTCACAACAACGTGTAGGAGGGTAAAAGGGAGAGTAACATTTTATGCTTTGAGTTTTAGTTTCACTAGGAATGTCTCCTCAAGGCAAAACAGAAGAGACATAAATAGCATAAGCTTTGGAGAAGGACAGACCTTGGCTCTGACTGGGTAAACTAAAATTTTAGTCTTTTGGATTTTGCAAGCTGGTAAAATAATTTCTTCCTAAATTTTTTTTTCACCATCTGACACCAAAACCTTTACCCAGTTGATTATTCAGTCTTTTCTTCTTGCTTGGGAATTGTCTCTCGGATACAGAATGGCCTTCCAGCCCATTAGGCAGCACTGATGGTGTCGCAGCCGTACCCTGATCACGTGTTTGTAGAACAATGATGCTGAAGTTCCTTCCTAAAATTTTTGAAGAGCTTTGTTTAGTTATTTATTCAACAAATCTTTATGAACATCTACTATTTGCAAGACATTGTACCAACAATTGCAAGTAGAGTACTCTAAATATGAGTGAGACATGATCACTGTACAGGATCACCTCATCTAGTACACTTTTTTGTTTTTCACAGTTAATTCCATATTTAACTAGTTGCTATAAAGTTATTGGTAAAAGAAATAGTGTGATTTGGGGCCAGCAAATGTATTTGAAATAAAGAAAGATAAATGTGAAAGGAATATAGAAACTAGTAACGAAAGTTTTAAATTATTTAAAACAATGATTAAACAGATTAAAACTGCACTGAGTGTGTTTATATTTATCA
Source organism: Delphinus delphis (assembly GCF_949987515.2). NCBI lineage: Eukaryota > Metazoa > Chordata > Mammalia > Artiodactyla > Delphinidae > Delphinus > Delphinus delphis. The sequence goes on from NC_082700.1 coordinate 33,403,166, forward strand.
TACAAAATTGCACATGTCTAAACCACAATATGTTTTATCTGCAATTCAGATTATGTTTATTAGGTGGAGTCTAAGTAGGCAAGTAAAGGGGATCGTTTGAAAATTGATGCATGTAATTCCCAAGATGTTTTTATAAAAAGCAGCATCGTTATGGTTTGAAGTCTAAGTTTTCCACAGAAATAAAGTCTGCAATGAATGTTTTTGGTGAAAATGCTATTACAAGTGAAAATCACTTGCTTATTTTAGAGCTTCTTCTTAAAATGTGTCATTATTAAAGTCTCTTGGTACATATTCAAATATTTAAAGGAAAAAATAATCTGCAGTGCACCTGGTTGTATATAATTGTCCTTGATTCTAATAGCAAAATTAGCAGAATTGCTCTTTAAAGACGTTCACATTATAGTCACTGATCTTCTTGCTATTAATAGTTTTAAGCAGCTAAATAGCACTTTTATGGTGGCCTGCTTAAAAATATATATTTGAAATTTGCATATGTTTTACATTATGAATTAGAAAGACTTGTAGAATTAGATATTCACCTCCATCCTCCCTTAGTCATTATATACCATACAAAGCTCCTTCCTCCTATAGAGCTGTAACAACCTCTGAGGCTAATATACTCTTGTTTGAGTAAAAGTAAATGTGTAAAGACATGCTAGTAGTAATATAGTTAAGATTCTGATATATTTTCACTTCTTTCTGGGAAAAAAATTATTCTGGTCAAGATGGGTACTTCCACACACCTCCCAATGGCTGGCTAGTTTTCTCATCTCTGTTTTACTTCTGAGTTGAATAATGGTAATATGTGGTGGAGGTGCAGCAGGAGCAGGATGGATAACAAATTAGAAGGTGAAGCAAGTGGTAGCCAGTGTAACTATGTAAAGTAGGGGTGAGGAGTAGGGAGCATCGGGTGTCACCTCTCAATTTGTCCACAGGACCCTGATAGCAATATGTTCCCATAGCATCTAGTTTTATTATTCAGATATAATTGAGTTATAACAGTATGTAAGTTTAAGGTGTACAAGAAGTTAATATGATGCATTTATATATGGCAAAATGATCACCACCATAGCATTAGTTCGTACCTCCAACCTGTCACATAACTACCATTTCTTTCTTTTTTTTGGTGAAAACATTTAAAACTTACTCTCTTAGCAACTTGCAAGTATATAATACAGTATTAAAGATTAATAAAGATTATTAACTTTAATCTCCATGCTATACATTAGATCGCCAAAACGTATTCATCTTCTGAATGGAAGTTTGAATCCTTTGATCAATATTATCTCCATTTCCCATATTCCTTAGCCCTGGTAATCACCACTGTGTTTTGTTTCTATGAGTTTGGCTTTTTAAGATTCCACATGTGATACATACAAGTATTTGTCTTTCTCTATCTGACTTAGTTCACTTAGCATAATACCTTCAAATTTCATCCATGTTGTTGCAAATGGCAGAAATACCTTCTTTCTCATGGCTGAATAATATTCCAGTGGGGTGTGTATGTGTGTATTTATTCATATCTTCTTCATTCATTCATCTACTGATGGATACTTAGGATGTTTCCATGTCTTGGCTATTTTGCAATGAGCATGGGAGTGCAGATATCTGTCCTAGATAGTGATTTCGTTTCCTTTGGATATATACCCAGAAGTGGGATTGTTGTTATAATGTCCATATTACCCAAAGTCATCTATAGATTCAATGTAATCCTTATCAAAATGGCATTTTTCATAGAAATAGAAAAGGCAGTCCTAAAATTTGTGAGGAATCCCAAAAGCCAAAGCAATCCTGAGAAAGAACAAAGCCAGAGGCATCACACTTCCTGATTTCAAACCTTATTAAAAAGCTATAGTAATCAAAACAGTAACGTACTGGCATAAAAATGGACCCATAGACCAATGAACCATAATAAAGAGCCCAGAAATAAATACCACATGTATGATAAGCTAATATTTGACAAGGCAGTCAATAATATGCAAGGGGGAAAGAATAGTCTCTTCAATAAATGGTGTCGAAGGAAAACTGGATAACCTACTTTATACCACTCACAAAATATTAACTTGAAATGGATTAAATAATTAAACATAAAACCTGAAACCATAAAACATATGGGGAAAAACTACTTGACATTGCTCATTGCAATGATTTTTTGAATATGACCAAAAGTACAAGCAACAAAGGCAAAAATAAACTAGTGGGACTACATCAAACTAAGTTTATGCACAGCAAAGGAAACACCAACAAAATAAAAAGGCAACCTGTGGAAAGGGAAATAAATATTTACAAATTGTACATCTGATAAGGGACTAATATCCACAATATACAAGGAACTTATAAAATTCAATAGCAAAAACCCAAATAATTTGATTAAAAAATGGTAGAGAAACTGAAGAGACATTTTTCCAAAGAAGACATACAAATGATCAACAGGTATATGAAAAGATACTCAGTATCATTAATCATCTGGAAAATGCAAAAAGCAACCATGATGAGGTATCACCTCACATCTGTTAGAATGGTTACATCAGAAAGACAAGAAATAACAAGTGTTGGTGAGGATGTGGAGAAAGGGAACATTGGTGGGAATGTAAATTGATGCAGCCACTGTGGGAAATGGTATGGAGTTCCTTCAAAAAAGTTTTAAAAAGCACCCAGTTTTAGTTGCTGTGAAAAGAACAGTAATTTGTCAATAACCTTGTACCCTTTGAAATTTTTGTCCTGCAACTTGAAGAGCTCTTATCAAACCATTTCATGCACTGTTCAGATTATCCTGACAGATATGGCACAATGAACTCTATTACCTGGAAGATAATCAAAAGAACTAGAAGACCATCTGGTGATCTCTGTTATTTCAACTAACTAGTTATTTGACAGTTCAGTTCACCAGTCAGAACCATTTGACCATTAACTAAGTTTACTGCTGTGAGGAAGTCATTCAGCTTCTTTTGGCCTCAGTTTTCTTTTCTGTTAAATGACGGCTTTGTATTTTAGTTCAAATGTTTTTTAAAATACCTTCAAGATCCCAGATTATATGGATGCTTCTTTTCCTTGCAAGTTTCCAAGAACCTTCTCTCCTTAGCCTAGACTTGGTGGAGACTATTGCTGGGTTAGTGGCATTGTATCTTCAGTGATTCTTTTTTAAAATACAGAATTCTAGAGATTCTTAACCGGTAGGTATAGAGCAAGACTATTTGAAATAGCCCCACTATATTAAGATATATTTAAAAATAGTACTCCAGGTGAGTGTGAGACATATCTGAATTTGGGAAACAACTGAACCATTATAAGTTGTGCCATGCATTTGCCAGACCTGAGTGATGTCACAGCAGCCTCCCTGAACTGACAGGGCTGCAGAGAATGCTTTGGAGAGTTATGTGTAATCAGTTCAACTTATCCTAGGGCCTTTAAGTATTCAACTAGTAAATTCACATTATATCATTTTTTAAAAGGCAAGTATATTCCCCACATGACTTAACTACTTTAAATATCAATCCAGGTTTGAAAAAGGAATCAATTATATGACTGTAGCTTTAAGGTTGGAGAAATAGAGTGGTAGCTGGTAATTTAACATCCGAGGAGACTAAATGGGTTAGAGCTGATTTAAAATCGGCAAAGGCAGCAGGGACAGATGGCTTCAGCACCACATTTTATGTGTTTTTAAGGGGAAAAATGTTCTATATCTACATGAGACATTTTAATTTTCTTTTCAAAATGCAGAGCTACTTCCTAAAGCATAATGACACATTCCAGAACAGCATAGACGTGTTAGTCCCCAAGAAATGAGATTCATTCTTTATCTATGGGACAAATACAGGCCCAGCAGCTACAAGTCAAATTTTCCCCAAGGTCCCATTAACATCCTTCAAAACAAACTTGAAGAAGGGAAAGGGCATTTCACTTTTGTGACAATTTAAATCAAACTTCACTTCTAGAATGGTCAGCAAGAACCGGGTGAGGAAGAAATTGTGTGTGTGTGTGTGTGTGTGTGTGTGTGTGTGTGTGTGTGTGATGAGAGTGTTTCCAAACGAGATCACATTTGTGGTTACCAGAAGTGGGGGGGGGGGGGAAGGAGAAGTTGGATGAAGGTGGTCAAAAGGTACAAACTTCTAGTTATAAATAAGTACTAGGGATGTAATGTACAACATGATAAATATAATCAACACTGCTCTATATTACATATGAAAGTTTTTAAGAGAGTAAATCCTGAGTTCTCATCACAAGAAAAAAAATTTTTTCTGTCTTTAAAATTTTGTATCTATATGAGATGATGGATATTCACTAAATTTATTGTGATAATCATTTCATGATACCTGTAAGTCAAATCATTATGCTGTACACCTTAAACTTATACAGTGCTGTATGTCAATTATACCTCAATAAAACTGGAAGAAATAACACAAATAAATATTTTAGAAAGAAAAAATATTTCCTTGGAAATGAACAAATCTCCCTTCAAGGGGCTCTGCCCTCAGTAATTATAAACGGAAAGTCCTGACCTGCTTTAGAGGGTCCTGGCTCTCCTTAACTTAAAATACTAGTAATTATTTAAAAATTAAAAACTACCTTAATTTTCACTAACACAATTATATTTATAATGTGTTTTAAGAAATATTTGATATTTTAGTGTTACTCTTGAAAAGAACACTTTAACTCCTGTCTAAACCTTATTTTCTCTTTCTGAGTCTAAACTTTTTCAACTATTTCTTTAACAACATTCTCTCTGTCTTCAGCTCTCTTCTCTACCTGATTTGTCACCAGTGGCCCCTTAATTGAAAAGTCTGCAGAATGCCTTAGGTTCTTATATTATGTGGCCTCTCACAGTATTCAATGATGCAACCAAGCCTTTGTTCCTAAAAGTTTCTCATCCCTTGACATTTCTTCAATGACTCTTTCCATTCCTCTCTGAATGAAACTCTTCAATTTCATTTGTTTCTTTTTCTCTATTCATTCTTTAGAGCTGATCTCTCCTAAGTTTGACTTTCATTTCTCACATCATATATTCCCCCTGAACAATCTTATCTGCCCTCATGGTTTCAGATATAGCTTATAAGCAGAAAATTTTCAAGTTGGTAGTATTGGCTCCAGGGGGCCTTTTTTTGTCCTGAGTGTACTAGAACATTCCACTGGAACATTCCACATGGAAATCCTATATTACCTCATTCTTCACATGTCTGAAAGTAAAATTGCTTCTTTTCCATAAATCTGCTTCTTTTTTCATTCCTTATTTTTGCCTATAGGACCACCATCTTCTTATCCCACTCCCCAGTCTTCCTCCATCTTACCATGGTATCATTAGCTACCAAGATTCTGGAGCGAAAAATTAAGGTCACATCTTTTCTGTCCTGAGTTCATCAGTAAGGGCTACCTTGGAAAAAATAATCTAAATATTGCCACTTCTCTCTACATTTGCAACTAACACCTGAGAAACTTAAATCTAGAGCTTAGAACCAATTGAGGCATAAAATGTAGGAGATAATCCAATAGAAATAAAAAATATTTTTATTACTCCTAATGCAGTTTGAAAATCTTGGCTTAGACACAGAGCAAAAATTAATATCTCTAAAGTTTCCCCCAAGTTTAAGACTTTATCACAAACAATTTGAATTTAAGTCTCTTTCTCACATCTTCCTCCTATCTTTAAAGGACAGAATGGAGAGAGACAGAGAGATAGAGATAGAGATAGAGAGAGAGAGAGATCAAGTATGTACACATAGCTCTTTACAACACTATCTCAATTCATTTCTCTGCAAGAGCAGGGACTAGTGTTGCTTGTTCAGCTGGGCATTTCTAGCAACTTAAAGAATGCCGTATATATTGATAGCTGATAAATATGTTGAATGAATGAAAAAGAATGTGAAATTTCATATGTTTCTTTGCCTGGACCTAATTGTTTGCTGATCTTGATGCTCTATTACATATTTTTTAGTATCACTATTAAAATAGTTTTCTTTCTATATAACCATAATTTCCTTTCTACATGTATGTCTCCCCAACTATTGTGACTTGAGTATTGTGTTCCCCCAAATACATATGTTAAAGCCCTAACCCCCAAACTGATGGTATGAAGAAGTGGGGCCTTTAAGAGGTAATTAGGTTTAGACTGAGTCATGAGGGTGCAGCCCTCACGATGGGGTTATTGCCCTTATAAAAAGAGACCAGAGAGCTTGCTCTCTTGTGCTTTCTGCCATGTGAAGACACAGCAAGAAGATGGCCATCTGCAAACCAGGAGGAGGGCCCTCACCAGTCATCTAATCTGTCAGCACCTTGATCTTGGCCTTCTCAACTCCCAGAACTGTGAGAAATCAATGCTTGTTTAAGCCACTTGGTCTGTGGTACTTGTTATAGTAGCCTAAACAGACTAAGACACTGAATAAACTGAAGCTATGTTAGAGTAGGCCCAGTGTCACTCATCTTGCTTTGCTGGAGGCCTGGTCAGTTCTTGGCATACATCCATTTTTTCACTTACCTCTTCTTCATTCAAAAGGTGTTCTTCATTCACAGTGCCTGCTATGTTACAGGCAATACTTTATGCTCTGGAATATAAAAGTAGCTAAGGAACAATCTCCGAATTTGGCAAGCATATAGACTAATAGAAGAATTAGTCTATAAGTAAATAACTAAAAACTCTTCTGCTATGAGAGAAGATTGTGGATGGCACTACAAAGTAGGGAATGTGTTCAATTTGTGTTTGTTGAGTTAAAACAGATGAATAAATAGCATTTTCTAAATATTTTGTTTCATTGTTAGCTTATTTTTATAATAAAAATATATCTTACTTTTACATATGAAAATATATTGAGTAACTGCATGGAAATCTTTAGACTTACTAATTTTAACTTTTGCCCAAGTTAGGCACTATAATTCAGATATCTAACTCTTTTAACTTTTTTGCAATGAAATAAAAAATAATAATTTAATATTTTATGTCTTATTATGCGACTCATGTTGTTGTACTGTCTTCTCCACAGCCCTCATTTTATTTGAAAAAAGAAGCCATGTCTTGACAAATGACAAATGATTTGATAGTTTGCTCAATTTCAGTCTATAGACTCATTTAAATTCAAAATGTCTTTGAACTAGATACTTGTTAGTATTCTTCCAAATCTGAGATTCTATGACTCTAAGATACACAGAGAAACTTTTAGACCAGGTTAATAGTACGTAGTAGGAATTGGTGCAGTGATTCTTTTTTTCAGTATTTTTCTGTTTCTTTGTTCTTACAGTTACTATGCTCCTTTAATATTGACCTCTTTCCAGTTGAAATAAAAGCTGCCTGTTCAACAATGATACTATCAAAAGTGTACATGTAGTGTTTTCCCTTATGGCCTCCCAGCTGTAGAAGTATGTGGACCCCTTTTTAGGCAAATGTTGCTGCCAGTGCACTGTAAATGCTCTTTGAGCTAGGTTGTGGTCACTTCTTTTGGACTACCTCTCAAGAAGGTCAACAACATTGATTCTAACTTGGATCTATAAGAGTTTTAGTTTTGTTAATGATTGCACAGGCATTTTTGACCCTGCTTTTGAGGAACAGTGTTGGAGGCCTGTTTGATATTGTAGGGAATGAGACTGAACTCTGTTGGGTATGGCTGCTGCTGGGAATAATGGTTTCTGATCATCAAAGGCCAGTGGGACACTTTTAATATTGGTATTCATCACCCAGGCTAGGAGCTGGCCCTTGTGAAATTTCTAGTTCCAGGCTGAGAAATTCCAGAGTTGTTCCCCATCTCCTGTGGCACAGAGCTACAAAACTCTTCAGATTTGGAATTTTTATTAATCAACATGGTTAGAATGAGTGTTAGTTGTGAACCACTGGGACCATCAGTCATATCACTTTTTTTTTACCATGTCTAACCATCATCTTATATTTGCTTCCAGTAGCTGACCTTATAAATCTTAATTAAAGGCTTTCTCAGACACTGAGTTTAAGCTGTCAACTATTATAGCTTCCTTGAAATGTTCATATCCATTAAAACCTTATCAAGATGCAACATCTATTACCTTTGTAGCTCATGTTGCATTTATCTCTACAAGTGTCATTAATCTGGGGAGGGTGGATATACACCACCAGCATAACTTTCCCTGACAGGTGGTGGTAAGCAACAATGGCTGGCTTTTTTCTTCCCACAGCCTTAGTTTTATCTTATAATGTCCTAGAACTGTGGTATGCTAGGTACAGGATGTCTAGAATAGGTCAAAAGAGACAAACTTTTGTTCTCATTCTGAGGCATGAAGGGATATTTTTCTTAGATATTTCATGATATTTTTCTTAGATCATTCACATTTTAAGAGGCAACCTGAAATAATAAGTTTAATTTATTGGCATGATCTAGCTAAAAATTTGCAAGTTTAAGAAAAAAATCCTTATCTAAATTCATGAACAAAAGGAATGTGTGCTGATTCTAAATTGTGCTTCTGGTATTTTCTTTTAGAAGCAGATGTAACTTAAACCCAGTATGTCTGCCTTGGCTTTATTGTACAGTGTTTTAGGTATTTACTTTCTATAACTGGATTGACTAGGAAATGAACCTGAGAAGGTGAGAATTTCAGATGAAGATCTAAAAGTATGACTAAGTGAGAGATTTAAAAGTAGAGAGCTCAAAATTATGTAAAATAAACCTTCAGAATACTGCAACATCAAATATTACAGCTGCAGTGGCACCAATAAAAAACATTGTCAAGTTCTTTAGTCATGGGGAATAAAAGGATCAGATAGTGTACTCAGATGTAAATCAGTGACATGTTCCAGCACCAAACAACTTAGATACTATTAAAGTTTCATGGTTGCTGCCAGGCAAGTTGCAGTAAGGGTTAAAACACTTACCGGTTATGACACTCTGTCTTGATAACCCTGTTAATCCTTCAGAGGCACTAGAGGAAATAGCTAACAACTGAGAACAAGTTATAACTAATATGGATGTGTTTCATCCAGTTGCAATCCCTTCTCAATTATTCAAGGAGCTTTTTCAACTAAAATCTTTCAGATCCTCTTGTGTATCATTCACCTGCAAGAGTGTTTGCTGTATCTCTGCTGATTCCAAAGGGGCAGCAGGTAAATATCAATTCCTCCTCTCCTCTTCTGTTCAACTATAATCAGAAGCACTTCCAGGGCGGGGCTTTCTTGTTCACTTGCTTCACCTACGTGACTAGTACGAGACACAGGGCTCTACATAGAGGGATTTGTAAATACAGTTGATAATATTGGTGGAAATATTTCTGAGGACACATTTTGTGAATGAGGGAGTAAGAAGACTTCATTTTCATTCTTTGGAAAGAGTATGATCTTAAGACTTAAATATGCATTACCTAATCTAATACGTCTATCTTTTAGTGATGTTTTTAACAGAAAGAAGGCTGCCATATTTCTCTGTAATCATGTTGTTTATGCTTGTAGAAAATACATAAATTGTATTGTTTCTCTTAAATTTCAGAATAATTGCTATGTTTTAATAGCTATTTCACTGTTTTCAAAACATTTTTAAAGAGATCTTTACATAATGCTAGGAGAGGTGTCTATACAGAGGCAGTAAATACATACAATGTATTATACTATCTTTATGTAATAGAGTTATATTAGTTTTATTTAAAGAATAATTACTGTATAAATACTACTGTTACCTCCTTCATTTATTTATTCATTCAGTCAACAAGGATTCATTCTAAGTTCTGGGTGTAGCAGTGAATAAAAGTGCTCCTTTCCTTCATAGAATTAATATGCTAGTGGGTAGGAAACATATGATAACCAAAATAAATAAAACATATAGAATGTAAATTATGGTAATTTCTGAGGAAAATATAAAGCAGATGAGGGTGATAGCTTCAGGTACAGTAGTTTTACACAGGGTAGTCCAAAAAGGCTTTATTAAGAAGATGACATTTGATTCAAGACCTGAAGGAGGTGAGGAATCTCACCATTCAGCTCTCTGGGGGATGAACATCCTGGGCTGTGGACCAGGAAGCACTGAGAGGTAAGAGCTATTTGACAACTAGCAGAGACAACCAGCAGAGGCTGGTGTGGCTGGGGCCGAGTGAGAAGGTGGAGAGTAGAAGAGGTAAGATCAGATAGGCAAGGAAGGTGGTTGTGTAACACCATGTTGTCCATTTCAAGAACTTTTTCTTTTATTCCAAATGAGGTGGGAAGCCACTGGATGGTTCTGAATGTAGATTATATAGGCTGAAAATATGGTACATTTTAATAATTTAGAATAACTAAATATAGTAGCTTATTAAATCAACAGAGTTATTAAGGAAGGGAAGACTGTTTAAAACCAAAATCTTAATTCTTTGGAATTCTTGGGTATGAAGCTTTATTATAAACTTCCCCTGGTATTACTATCAGAAATAGATTATATAGAATCTCTTATATATTTTATGCACAACTTAGATGTAATAAAATTTTAAAGACCTGCCATATACAGATAATATTGTTATTTTGTTCCTTTATTTTAATAGGCATAATGTGGATCAAAATATGGAGGATCCTAAATGGAGTGCAGTAGATGATCTAAAAGAGGGGACCCTCACAGACTCAAGTATAATAGAAGCCCATTTTCTTTCCTGGGTGCTGGCTTAGACATTAGCACCAGCAGCCCCCTTTGGAAAGGATTGCTAATGATTTGATAAGAGCAACTGAAAAGTGTGGCCAGTAGTCAATCCAGAAGTTTTACATTTTGGAGGGAAGAACTTTGGAATCATAGGAATCTATATTCTTCTATCCACTAAGTCTGTGACAATGAGTGAATTCCTTAACTTTCTTGAACTATAGTTTTCTCCTCTCTAAAAAATGGAAATAATAATTTATTTCATTATGTTGTGAAGATTCTTTTAAAAAAATAATGTAAATGAAAGCTCCCTGCACAGTACTGGCACTGCAAAGCAAACAACAGATTTCAGTTTATTTATTCTTCTCATTCTGACCATCTTAAAAAAATTTTTGTTTTAAAGTTTTGTTTATTGATGTATAATTAACATACCACATTCCATTAGTTTCAAGTATACAACAACGATTCAAATTTGTATACATTGCAAAATGGTGACATAGTAAGTCTACTTATCATCTGTTATCATAAAACATTATGGAATTTTTTTTTCTTGTGATGAGAGAAACTTTCATATTTGTAATACAATATTATGGATTATAGTGACCATGCTGTATATTACATCCCATGACTTATTATTTTAAAACTGTAAATTTATATCTCTTGATCCTACGCCCTCCATCTGACAACCACAAATCTGTTCTCTGTATCTATAAATTTTATTTTACTTTTGTTCATTTGTTTTATTTTAAAATTCCATATATGAGTACAATCTTACAATACTTGTCTTTCTCTTTCTGACTTATTTCACTCAACATAAAACTATCAAGATCCATCCATGTTGTCCCAAATGGCAAGATTTCATTATTTTTATTGGCTAGTAGTATTCATATATATATATATGCACGCCACATCTTTTTTATCCATTCATCTGTTGATGGACACTTAGGTTCCTTCTGTACCTTGACTATTGTAAATAATGCTGCTATGAACATTGGTGTGCATGTAACTTTTCAAGCTATTGTTTTTGATTTCTTCAGATATATACCTGGAAGTGGAATTCCTGGATCATATGGTAGTTCTATTTTTAGTTCTTTTAGAAAACTTCATAATGCTTTCTATAGTGACTGTACCAATTTACATTCCCACCAACAGTGAACTAGTCTTCCCTTTTCCCTACATCCTCACTAACATTTGTTATTTGTTGTCTTTTTGATGATGGTTATTCTGACATGTAGGAGGTAATATCTCATTGTGCTTTTGATTTGCATTTCCCTGATGATTAGTGATGTTGAGCATCTTTTCATGTGTCTGTTGGCCATCTGTATGTCTTCTTTGGAAAAATGTCTATTCAGATCCTCTGCCCATTTTTATATCATATTGATGGGTTTTTTTGTTATTGAGTTGTATGAGTCCTTCATATATTTTGGATATTAACCCCTTATCAGATATATGATTTGCAAATATCTTCTCTCATTAAGTAGGTTGTCTTTATATTTTGTTGATGGTTTCTTTCACTGTGTGGAAACTTTTTCATTTGATGTCCTAATTTTTATTTTAGCCTTTGTTGCCATTGTCTTTTGGGGTCAGATTCAAAAAATTATCACCAAGTGTGATGTCAAGCAGCTTTCTGCCTGTTTTCTTTCAGGAGTTTTATGGTTTCTGCCCTTAAATTCAAGTCTTTAGTCAATTTTGAGTTTATTTTATATATAGTGTAAGATAGTGGTCCAGTTTCATTCTTCTGCATGTGGTTGTCCAGTTTTTCCAACATCATTTATTGAAGAAACTGTCCTTTCTCCATTGTATATTCTTGTCTCCTTTGTCATAAATTAATTGGCCATATGTGTGTTGGGTTTATTTCTGGGCCATCTATCCTGTTCCATTAATCCATGTGTCTGTTTTTATGACAGTATCATACTATTTTGATTATTGTAGCTTTGTAATATAGCTTGAAAACTGGGAGCATGTTGCCTCCAGTTTTGTTCTTCTTTCTCAAGATTGCTTTGGCTATTTGGGATCTTTGGTGGTTCCATACACATTTTAGGATTGTCTATTCTATTTTTGTGAAAAATGTCATTGGAATTTTGACAGAGATTGCATTGAATCTGTAGATTGCTTTGGGTAATACGGACATTTTTTTCAATGCTAATTCTTCTACCCATGAGTACTGAATATTTTCCTATTCATTTGTGTTTTCCTCATGTTCTTTCATCAATGTCTTATACAGGTCATTCACCTCCTTGGTTAAATTTATTCCTAGAAAGTTTTTTTTGATGAAATTGTAAAGGGTATTGTTTTCTAAATTGTAGTCAGAAAATATGTTTGATATGATTTTCGTCTTCTTAAATTTATTGAGACTTGCTTGTGGCCTACTCGCAATCTATCCTGGAGAGTGTTCCATGTGCACTTGAAAAAATGTGTATTCTGCTGTTTTTGGATAGAATGCCCTATGTAGTCCAACTGGTCTAATATCTCATTTGACTACTGTTTCCTTACTGATTTTCTGTCTGGATGATCTGTCCATTGATATAAATGGGGTGTTAAAGTCCCCTACTATTATTGTGTTGTGTCAATTTCCCCCTTTATGTCTGCTATTATTTGCTCCTGTATTGGGTGCATATACGTTAATGAGTATAATATTCTTTTCTTGTATTGATCCCTTTATCATTATAGAATGTCCTTCTTTGTCTTTTGTTACAAACTTTGTTTTAAAGTCTACTTTGTCTGATATGAGTATTGCTACCTGAGCTTTCTTGTCATTTCTGTTTACATGAAATATCTTTTTCCATCTCCCCACTTTCAATCTGTATGTGTCTTTAGCTCTGAAGTGAGTCTCTTGTAAGTGGCATATAGATGGGTCTTGTTTTTTTATCCAATCAGCCACCCTATGTCTTTCGGTTGGAGAATTTAGTCCATTAACATTTAAAGTGATTATTGATAGTTATCTACTAATTGCCATTTTGTTACTTGTTTCCTGGTTGTTTTTGCAGTTCTTCTCCATTCATTTCTTCTTTTAGTTTCTTCTCTTTTGGTTTAATGATTTTCTTTAGTTTGATGCTTATATTTCTTTCTCTCCATGTTTTTCCCTTCACTGTTTATATAGTTAGAGTTAATTTTACAATTTTTTTTGTCTTTTAATCTTTGTACTAGCTTATTTAAATGGTTGATACACAGCCTTTACTATATATTTGCCTTTTCTAGTGGGATTTTTCCTTTCATGTATATTCTTGTTCCTTCTTGTAGCCCTTTGTTTTCCACTTACAGAATACTCATTAACATTTCTTACAAGATCAGTTAAGTATGAATGAACTCTTAGTTTTTCTTGTCACAGAAACTCTTGATCTCGCCTTCAATTCTAAATGATAATCTTGATGGATAGATTATGCTAGGTTTCAGATTTTTCCCTTTCAGCACTTTAAATATATCATGCCACACCCTTCTGGCCTGCAAAATTTCTGCTGAAAAATCAGCTGATAGCCTTATTGGAGTTCCCTTGTTATGACTCTGTTTTTCTCTTGCTAATTTAGAATTCTACCTTTATCTTTAAGGTTTGCTATTTTAATTATGATATGTCTTGATGCTGGTCTGTTTAGGTTCATCTTGTTTGAAACCATCTGTGCTTCTGTACTTGGATATCTGTTACCTTCTTCAGGTTCAGGAAATTTTCAGCCATAATCTCATCAAATACATTTTTGACCTCTTTCTCTCTCTTCTCCCTATAGTACCCCTATAATGTGAATTTTGTATGCTTGATGTTGTCCCAGAGGTCCCTTAAACAGTTTCACTTTTTAAAATTTATCTTTTTGATGTTCTGATTGTGTGTTTCCCGTTATTCTATTTTCTGTATTACTTATGCATTCTTCTCTATCACCTAGTACGCTGTTCATTCCTTCTAGAGTGCTTTTCATTTCAGTTATTGTATTCTTTAGTTCTGACTGGTTCTTTTTTATATTTTCTTGTCCCCTCAGTGTTCATCCATTCTTTTTCCTGATTCAGTTAGTATTTTCATTTCTAATGCTTTGAACTCTTTACCTGGTCCGTAATTTATTTCTATTTTATTAGTTGTTTTTCAGGCTTTTTTTCTTTTATTTGAAATAAATTCATCTGCCTTCTCATTTTGCTTAACTTTCTCTGTGCCTATGAAATTAGGTGAAACAATTACCTATTGCAGTCTTGAAAGGGTCTTCTTGTGTAGGAGTGTACCTATACAGTCTGTGCCCAGTGGCTTTAATGGGAGAACTGGATCTAAGGTGACCACAAGTCACATCTTCCCCTATACAGTGCTGGCAGCTATCACCTTGGTAGGAGTTGGAGCTGGAGATGGAGGGGCTAAAGCCAGACCCAAGTGTGAACTGTGGCTTCTCTTCTGTTCAGTGGCCAACAGCACTATACTGGGGGTAGGGGTGGGTCCCAAGTTGGTAGAGAAGAAACCCTAAGGGTTGGGTTTGACCTGTCTCCATTTCCTCTAAGTGTGTGCTCTGCTCCCCCTCCCAGCACTGAAATCTTCAGCCTAGAAGGGAGCAATGCTGGAGCAAGAGGGGCTGGAGTGAGCCCTCAGTGTGGAGCAGAGTGTGACTCTGGTGGTTCTGGCACCAGTCAGAGTTCCAGACTAGTCCTGATCCATTGCCCCCATAGGCACCAACAGTGGCCACCCTGGCCCTGTTCAGATGTTGTTCCAGGTCTGAGCTGTCTCTTTCCTTCACATCTGTGCACTCCCCTCAGCTGCAGCAGCCCTTGCCCTAGTATGGAGCTTCACTGTGGAGCAAGAGGAGCTGGAGAGGGCCCTCGCCTCAGGCTGGGGTGTGTGCCAAGGTAGTCGCAGCAAATTTCAATCTGCTTCCTCTGGCTTGTTCCCAGGAGTAAGCAAGCAAGTGGACACTCTTCATGAGCAGAGTCTTGGTATCTTACAGGTCCTTTGTCAGTCTCAGTTCAAACCAGCAAAGGAGAGTCAATGCCCTGGTGCTGGACCCCAGGGCTAGGGAGCCCATGGTTCAAACAGCCACTCCTCAGGGAAGATCTATGAGCCCATGTAACCCCCCTGTTCTTCTGTGTCCCCTCCCAGTGGTGCAAGTCCCAACATGATAGCTTCTCTTCCCTTCCTACCCAATTCTGTATGGATCTTTCTTATAGCCTTGGTTGTGTAAGAGTCTTTCTGCCAGTCTCCAGTTTGTTTTCAGTGAAAATTTCTCCACATGTAGATGTATTTTTGTTGTGAGCATGGGGAGAGATGAGCTCCACATTCTCCTACTCCATTTTCTTGATTCCATCCCAGGCTGAAATTTCTTTATTTATTTTCTGTCTGGATGATCTATTCATTGATGTAATTTGGGTATTAAAATCTACTACAATTGTATTACTGGAAATTTCTCCCTTTAAGTCTGCTAATATATGCTTTATGTAATTAGGTACTCCTAGGTTGGGTGCATATATATTAACAAATGTTATATCTTTTTGTTGGATTCACTATTTAACATTATGTATTGTCTACATTTTTCTTTTATTAGTCTATTTGAAGTGTATTTTTTCCAAGATAAGTATAGCTACACCAACTTTCTCTTGGTTTCCATTTGCATCAAATATATTTTTTCCATCCATTCACTTTCAGTCTGTGTGTATCCTTATATCTGAGGTGAGCCTCTTGTAGGGAGCATATAGATGGGTCTTTTAAAATTTAATCTATTTAGGGGAGGAGCTTCAAGATGGTAGAAGAGTAAGACATGGAGATCACCTTCCTCCCCACAAATACAACAGAAATACATCTACATGTGGAACAACTCCTACAGAACACCTACTGAATGCTGACAGAAGACCTCAGACCTCCCAAAAGGCAAGAAACTCCCCACGTACCTGGGTAGGGCAAAAGAAAAGACAGAGACAAAAGAATAGGGATGGGACGAGCACTAGTGGGAGGGAGCTGTGAAGGAGGAAATGTTTCCACACACTAGGAAGCCCCTTTGCAGGCGGAGAATGTGGGTGGTGGAGTGGGAAGCTTCGGAGCCACAGAGGAGACCGCAGCAACAGGGGTGTGGAGGGCAAAACGGAGAGATTCCCACACAGAGGATCGGTGCTGACCAGCACTCATCAGCCCAAGAGGCTTGTCTGCTCACCTGCCAGGGAAGGTGGGGGCTGGGAGCTGAGGCTCCAGCTTCAGGGTATCCCATGGAGACGATTGGGGTTGGCTGCATGAACCCAGCCTGAAGGGGGTTAGTGTACTACAGCTAGCCAGGAGGGAGTCCGGAGAAAAGTCTGGAGCTAGCAAAGAGACAAAAGACATTTTCTTGCCTCTTTGTTTCCTGGTGCACAAGGAGAGGGGATTAAGAGCGCAGCTTAAACGAGATCCAGAAACGGGCACAAGCCACAGCTATCAGCGCAGACCCCAGAGACGGGCATGAGACTCTAAGGCTGCTGCTGCAGCCAGCAAGAAGCCTGTGTGCAAGCACAGGAAACTATCCACACCTCCCATCCTGGGAGCTTGTGCAGCCCACCACTGCCAGGGTCCCGTGATCCAGGGACAGTTTCCCCAGGAGAACACACAGTGCACCTCAGGCTCTTGAAACGTCACACTGACCTCTGCCACTGCAGTGTTGCCCCACACTCTGTACCCCTCCCTCCAACCAGCCTGAGTGAGCCAGAGCTCCCGAAGCAGCTGCTCCTTTAACCCTACACTGTCTGAGTGGGTAACCGACACCCTCAGGTGATGCACATGCAGAGGCGGGACCATATCCAAAGCTGAACCCCGGGAGCTGTGAGAACAAGGAAGAGAAAGGGAAATTTCTCCCAGCAGCCTAAGGAGCAGTGGATTAAATCTTCAAAATCAACTTGATGTACCCTGTATCTGTGGAATACCAGAATAGACAACGAATCATCCCAGATTGAGGAGGTGGAATTTGGGAGCAATGATATATATATATTTTTCACTCTTTCTCTTTTTGTGAGTGTGTATGTGTATGTTTCTGTGTGTGATTTTCTCTGTATAGCTTTGTTTCCAACATTTGTCCTAAGGTTCTATCCGTCCCTTTTTTTTTCTAAATAATTATTTTTTAATTTAATAACTTTATTACACTTTATTTTATTTTACTGTATCTTCTTTCTTTCTTTCTTTTTTGCTTCCTTCCCTCCTTCTTCCCTCCCTCTCTCTGTCCCTCCTTTCTTTCCTTTCCTTCTTTTCTTCTTTCTTTCTTCCTTCTTTCCTTCCCTCTTTTCTTTCTTTCTTTCTTTCTTTCTTTTTCTTTCTTTCTTCCTACTTCTACTAATACTTTCTCTCTACTTTTTCTCCCTTTTATTCTGAGCCGTGTAGATGAAAGGCTCTTATTTTACCATTTGTCCTAGGGTTCTCTCTGTCTTGTTTTTCTTGTGTTTTTCTTTTTTTTTTAGCATGGTTTTTAGCACTTGTTATCATTGGTGGATTAGTTTTTTGGTTTCGTTGCTCTTTTCTTTCTTTTGTTTTTTTGAATTACTCTTTAATTTTTTTTAATAATTATTCTTTATTTTAATAACTATTTTATCTTATTTTATTTCATTTTATTTTATTTTGTTTTATTTTATCTTCTTTCATTCTTTCTTTTTTTTCTCCCTTTTTTCTGAGCTGTTTGGATGACAGGCTCTTGGTGCTCCAGGCATGTGTCAGGGCTGTGCCTCTCAGGTGGGAGAGCCAAGTTCTCCCAGCTTCATGCAATATCAAATGGCGAAAAACTCCCAGAGATCTTCATCTCAATGCCAAGATCCAGCTCCACTAAATGACCAGCAAGCTACAGTGCTGGACGCCCTATGCCAAACAACTAGCAAGATAGGAATGCAACCCCACCAATTAGCACAGACACTGCTTAAAATCATAATAAGGTCACAGATGCCCCAAAGCACACCACCAGACGTGGACCTGTCCACCAGAAAGACAAGATCCAGCCTCATCCACCAGAACACAGACACTAGTCCCCTGCACCAGGAAGGCTAAACAACTCACTGAACCAACTTTAGCCACTGGGGGCAGACACCAAAAACAACAGGAACTAGGAACCTGCAACCTGTGAAAGGAAATCTCAAAAACAGTAAGATAAGCAAAATGAGAAGACAGAGAAACACACAGCAGATGAAGGAGCAAGCTAAAAACCCACCAGACCTAACAAATGAAGTGGAAATAGGCAGTCTACCTGAAAAAGAATTCAGAATAATGATAGTAAAGATGATCCAAAATCTTGGAAAGAGAATTGAAAAAATACAAGAAATGTTTAACAAAGAGCTAGAAGAACTAAAGAGCAAGCAAACAGAGATGGACAACACAATAAATGAAATTAGAAATTCCCTAGAAGGGATCAATAGCAGAATAACTGAGGCAGAAGAATGGACAAGTGACCTGGAAGATAAAATAATGGAAATAACTATTGCAGAGCAGAATAAAGAAAAAAGAATGAAAAGAATTGAGGACAGTCTCAGAGACCTCTGGGATAATATTAAACACACCAACATTCAAATTATAATGGTCCCAGAAGAAGAAGAGAAAAAGAAAGGGACTGAGAAATTATTTGAAGACATTATAGTTGAAAATTTCCCTAATATGGGAAAGGGAATAGTCAATCAAGTTGAGGAAGAACAGAGAGTCCCATACAGGATAAATCCAAGGAGAAACACACCAAGACACATATTAATCAAACTATCAAAAATTAAATACAAAGAAAAAAATATTAAAAGCAGCAAGGGAAAACCAACAAATAACATACAAGGGAATCCCTATAAGGTTAACAGCTGATATTTCAGCAGAAATTCTGCAAGCCAGAAGGGAGTGGCAGGACGTATTTAAAGTGATGAAAGGGAAAAACTTACAATCAAGATTACTCTATCCAGCAGGGATCTCATTCAGATTTGATGGAGAAATTAAGACCTTTACAGACAAGCAAAAGCTAAGAGAATTCAGCACCACCAAACCAGCTTTACAAAAAATCCTAAAGGAACTTGTCTAGGCGAGGAACACATGAGAAGGAAAAGACCTACAAAAACAAACCCAAGACAATTAAGAAAATGGTAATAGGAGCATACATATGGATAATTACTTTAAATATAAATGGATTAAATGCTCCGACCAAAAGACATAGACTGGCTGAATGAATACAAAAACAAGATCTGTATATATGCTATCTACAGGAGACACACATCAGACCTATGGACATATACAGACTGAAAGTGAGAGAGAGGAAAAAGATACTCCATACAAATGGAAATCAAAAGAAAGCTGCAATAGCAATACACATATCAGAGAAAATAGACTTTAAAAAAAAGACTGTTACAAGAGACACAGAAGGACACTACATAATGATCAAGGGATCAATCCAAGAAGAAGATATAATAATTGTAAATATTTATGTACCCAACATAGGAGCACCTCAATACATAAGACAAATACCAACAACCATAAAAGGGGAAATCAACAGTAACACAATCATAGTAGGGGACTTCAACACCCCACTTTCACCAAGGGACAGATCATCCAAAATGAAAATAAATAAGGAAACACAAGCTTTAAATGATACCTTAAACAAAATGGACTTAATTGATATTTATAGGACATTCCATCCAAAACATCAGAATACACTTTCTTCTCAAGTGCTCATGGAACATTCTCCAGGATAGATCATATCTTGGGTCACAAATGAACCCTTGGTAAATTTAGGAAAATTGAAATCATACCAGGTATCTTTTCTGATCACAGCACTGTGAGACTAGAAATCATATCAGGTATCTTTTCTGATCACAGCACTGTGAGACTTTCTTCTCAAGTGCTCATGGAACATTCTCCAGGATAGATCATATCTTGGGTCACAAATGAACCCTTGGTAAATTTAGGAAAATTGAAATCATATCAGGTATCTTTTCTGATCACAGCACTGTGAGACTAGATATTAATTAAAGGGAAAAATCTGTAAAAAATACAAACACATGGAGGCTAAGCAACACAGTACTTAATAACTAAGAGATCACGGAAGAAATCAAAGAGGAAATCAAAAAATACCTAGAAACAAATGACAATGAAAACACAACGACCCAATACATATGGGACGCAGCAAAAGCAGTTCTAAGAGGGAATTTTATAGCAATACAATCCTACCTTAAGAAACAGAAACATCTCAAATAAACAACCTAACCTTACACCTAAAGCAATTAGAGAAAGAAGAACAAAAACACCCCAAAGTTGATCTTCCATGGGGGCGTAGTGGTTGAGAGTCTGCCTGCTGATGCAGGGGACACGGGTTCGTGCCCCGGTCAGGAAGATCCCACATGCTGCAGAGCGGCTGGGCCCATGAGCCATGGCCACTGAGTCTGCACGTCTGGAGCCTGTGTTCCACAACAGGAGAGGCCACAACAGTGAGAGGCCCACATACCGGAAAAACAAAACAAAACAAAAAAACAAAAACAAAAAAAAAAAAAACAAAGTTAGTAGAAGGAAAGAAATCATAAAGATCATATCAGAAATAAATGAAAAAGAAATGAAGAAAACAATAACAAAGATCAATAAAACTAAAAGCTGGTTCTTTGAGTAGATAAACAAGATCAATAAACCATGAGCCAGACTCATCAAGAAAAAAATGAAGAAAACTAAAATCAATAGAATTAGAAATGAAAAGGAGAAGTAACAACTGACTCTGCAGAAATACTAAGTATCATGAGAGATTATTGCAAGTAACTATATGCCAATAAAATGGACAACCTGGAAGAAATGGAAAAATTCTTAGAAATGCACAACCTTCTAAGACTGAACCAGGAAGAAATAGAAAATATGAACAGACCAAACACAAGTACTGAAATTGAAACTGTGATTAAAAATCTTCCAAACAAACAAAAGCCCAGGACCAAATGCCTTCACAGACGAATTCTATCAAACATTTAGAGAAGAGATAACACCTCTCCTTCTCAAACTCTTCCAAAATATAGCAGAGGGAGGAAAACTCCCAAACTCATTCTACAAGGCCACCATCACCATGAAACCAAAACAAGACAAAGATGTCACAAAGAAAGAAAACTACAGACCAATATCACTGATGAACATAGATGCAAATATCCTCAACAAAATACTAGCAAACAGAATCCAACAGCACATTAAAAGGATCATATACCATGATCAATTGGGGTTTATCCCAGGAATGTAAGAATTTTTCAGTATACGCAAATCAATGTGATACACCATATTAACAAATTGATGGAGAAAACCATATGATCATTTCAATACATGCAGAGAAATCTTTTGACAAAATTCAACACCCATTTATGATAAAAACCCTCCAGAAAGTAGGCAAAGACAGAACTTTCCCCAACATGATAAAGCCCATACATGACAAACCCACAGCCAACATCATCCTCAATGGTGAAAAACTGAAACCGTTTCCACTATGATCAGGAAAAAGACAAGGTTGCCCACCCTCACCACTATTATTCAACATAGTTTTGGAAGTTTTAGCCACAGCAATCAGAGAAGAAAAAGAAATAAAAGGAATCTAAATCAGAAAAGAAGTAAAGCTGCCACTGTTTGCAGATGACATGATACTATACATAGAGAATCCTAATGATGCTACCACAAAACTATGAGAGTTAATCAATGAATTTGGTAAAGTAGCAGGATACAAACTTAATGCACTGAAATTCCTTGCATTCCTATCCACTAATGATGAA
This sequence comes from Delphinus delphis, assembly GCF_949987515.2. Lineage (NCBI taxonomy): Eukaryota > Metazoa > Chordata > Mammalia > Artiodactyla > Delphinidae > Delphinus > Delphinus delphis. Next base: position 33,425,359 of record NC_082700.1, read on the forward strand.
AAATCTGAAAGAGAAATTAAGAAAACACTCCCATTTACCATTGCAACAAAAAGAATAAAATACCTAGGAGTAAACCTACCTAAGGTGACAAAAGACCTTTATGCAGAAAATTATGACACCGATTAAAGAAATTAAAGATGATACAAATAGGTGGAGAGATATACCATGTCCTTGGATTAGAAGAATGGACATTGTGAAAATGACTATAGTACCCAAAGCCATCTACAGATTCAATGCAATCCCTATCAAATTACCAATGGCATTTTTCACAGAACTAGAACAAAATATTTCACAATTTGTATGGAAACACAAAAGACCCCCAAACAGCCAAAGCAATCTTGAGAAAGAAAAACAGAGCTGGAAGAATAAGGCTCCTGAAGTCAGACAATACTACAAAGCCACAGTAATCAAGACAGTATAGTACTGGCACAGAAACAGAAATATAAATCAATGGAACAGTATAGAATGCCCAGAGGTAAACCCACACACATATGGTCACCTTATCTTTGATAAAGGAGGCAAGAATATACAATGGAGAAAAGACAGCCTCTTCAATAAGTGGTGCTGGGAAAACTGGACAGCTACATGTAAAAGAATGACATTAGAACACTCCCTAACACCATACACAAAAATAAACTCAAAAATGGATTAAAGATCTAAATATAAGACCAGACACTATAAAACTCTTAGAGGAAAACATAGGCAGAACACTCTATGACATAAATCACAGCAAGATCCTTTTTGACCCACCTTCTAGAGAAATGGAAATAAAAACAAAAATAAACAAATGAGACCTAATGAAACTTAAACACTTTTGCACATCAAAGGAAACCATAAACAAGACCAAAAGACAACCCTCAGAATGGGAGAAAATATTTGCAAATGAAGCAACTGACAAAGGCTTAATTTCCAAAATTTAGAAGCAGCTCATGCAGCTCAATACCAAAAAAACAAACAACCCATTTCAAAAATGGGCAAAAGACCGAAATAGACATTTCTCCAAAGAAGATATACAGATTGCCAACAAACACATAAAAGAATGCTCAACATCATTAATTATTAGAGAAATGCAAGTCAGAACTTCAATGTGGTATCATCTCACACCAGTCAGAATGGCCATCATCAAAAGATCTACAAACAATTAATGCTGGAGAGGGTGTGGAGAAAAGGACACCCTCTTGCACTGTTGGTGGGAATGTAAATTGATACAGCCACTATGGAGAACAGTATGGAAGTTCCTTAAAAATCTACAAATAGAACTACCATACGACCCGGCAATCCCACTACTGGGCATATACCCTGAGAAAACCATAATTCAAAAAGCGTCATGTATGAAAATGTTCATTGCAGCTCTATTTACAATAGCCCAGACATGGAAGCAACCTAAGTGTCCATCAACAGATGAATGGATAAAGAATATTTGGCACATATATACAACGGCATATTACTCAGCCTTAAAAAGAAATGAAACTGAGTTATCTGTAGTGAGATGGATGGACCTAGAGTCTGTCATACAGAGTGAAGTAAGTCAGAAAGAGAAAAACAAATACCATATGCTATCACATATATATGGAATCAAAAAAAAATAGTCGTGAAAAACCTAGGGGCAAGATGGGAATGAAGATGCAGACCTACTAGATAATGGACTTGAGGACATGGGGAGGGAGAAGGGTAATCTGGGACAAAGTGAGAGAGTGGCATGGACATATATACACTGCCAAATGTAAAACTGATAGCTAGTGTGAAGCAGCCACATAGCACAGGGAGATCAGCTCCATGCTATGTGACCACCCAGAGGGGTGGGATTGGGAGGGTGAGAGGGAGGGCAATGCAAGCGAGAGGAGATATGGGGATATATGTATATGTATAGCTGATTCACTTTGTTATAAAGCAGAAAATAACACACCATTGTAAAGCAATTATACTCCAATAAAGATGTAAAAAAAAAAAGAGAGGATTGAAAGTAAAAGAGAAAAAAATTTAATCCATTTAGCCACTGTATGTCTTTGTATTGGAATATTTAGTCCATTAACAGTTAAAGTAATTATTGATAGGTATGTCCTTATTACCATTTTGTTCATTGTTTTCTGGCTGTTAAGTAGTTCGTCTCTGTTCCCTTCTTATTTTGCTTTTCTGCTTTGTGGTTTGATAGTTTTCTGTAGTGTTATGCTTAGATTCCTTTCTCATTGTTTTTTGTGTATTTATTATAGGTTTTTGCTTTGTGGTTACCATGAAGCTCACATATATGACTCTATTTTAAGTTGATAACAAGTTAAGTTTGAACGTATTCCAAAACTCAGCATTTTTACTCTCCACTCCCTGTATTTTATGGTTTTGATGTGACATTTTACATCTTTTTATTTTGTGTGTCCCTTAACTAATTCTTATAGCTATTTTTACTATTTTTGTTTTTTAATGCTTTTACCTGAATGTTTGTTTCATTTCCTATGTTACTGACATTTTCAGCCATTATTTCTTCAAATAACTTTTCTGCCCCTTTCTCTCTTCTTCTGGGACACCTATAATGCAAATGCTATTCTATTTGATGTTGTCTCATAAGCCCCTTAAGCTAGCTTCACTGTTTTAAACTCTTTTCTCTTTTTGCTGCTCTATTTGGGTGAGTTCCACTGCCCTGTCTTCCAGATCACTGATTCTTTCTTTGCTTTATGCAGTCTGTTTTTCTACCCTTCCAGTGTATTTTTCAGTCCTGTTAATGTATTCTTCAGCTCTGTGACTTGTGTTAGATATTTACTTATATTTTATCTCTCTTTGCTGAAGTATTCTCTGTGTTCATTCGTTCTTCTCTGGAGTACAGTGAGTATCTTTATGGCCATTACTTTAACTCTGTATCAGGTAAATTACTTATCTTCATTTCATTTAGTATTTTTTCTGTGATTTTAGCTTGTTCTTTCATTTGGAACATATTTTTCTACTTCCCATTTTATTGATTCTCTGTGTTTGTTTCTATGTATTAGGCAAGATAACTATCTCTCCCATTCTTAAAGGAATGGCCTTGTGTAGGAGATGAACCTTATTATTTAGCTTTGTCCAGTTTTTGGTTGTCTCTCAAATTGTCTCTCCTATTGTTTAAGACCTATGGGGCCCAGAAATGCAATTTCCCCTTGCCACCACAGCCTGATGCTCAAGGGGCATCCCCTTTGTGGGCTGCATAAGCCTACCACCTCTGGAGGGACCCCACAAGCATCTTGGAGGGTGGAGTGCTTGCCCATTACCCTTGGCAGGACCTTGGGAGTAGTGCAGGGAGTGGAGCACTCACCTGTCTGCACTAGCTGGTTATAGTGAGAATGTAAAAATGGTATCCACCAGCAGTGGTGCTAGCAAGATAGAGGGAGAAGGTAAAATTTCTCCTGCCAACACTTCTGTCCCTGGAGACAGTCCTATATAGGCTTCTTACCCTCTTACAGACACTTTAAGATTAGCCATTAAGTCTCCTTCACACATGATCTAGGCTCTTTTCAAACTGGTGCTTTTGCACTGTATTCCAGGGTGAGTGACTCTGCATGAGCCCTTCAAGAGTCAGATCTTTATTCCCTATAGAGAACAGAGTGTTTTGATGTAGGCACCATTGTTTTTCAAAGTCAGATGGTTAGGGAGCTCACCTTTCCAGTGCAGGTCCCAAGCGTTGGGATGCCTTATGTGGAACACAAACCCCTCATTACTCAGGAAGATGCTCTATATTTGTGAGATCTCTCCCACTTGTTGGTTGCTGTGTCAAGGGTGGGGTTTTGGTAACACTGTATCTCTGCCTCTATTGTCTCAATGTGTCCCTTCCTTTCTTTTTTATGGAGTAGCTGTTAGCTAGTTCTCAGGTTCCTTTCAGAGGGAATTGTTCCATATGTAGCTGTAGATATTTTGTGTAAATGGGAGGAGGTGAGTTCAGGATCTTCCTATGCCACCGTCTTGAACCACATCTCTCTTTACAACTTTATTTAATCTTGTGATGGGGCATTATTATCTCCTTTTTTTCTTCCCACTTTATTAAGATACAATTGACTTAAAATATTGTATAAGTTTAAGATGTACAATGTAATGATTTTATAGATGTATATGTTGCAAAATGATTATAATAAAGCTAGCTAACACATATATCACCCCAAGTATTTACAAGTTATTTTGTTTTGGAGAATTTTAAAAATATAGTCTCTTGGTAACTTTCAAATATAAAATGTAGTATTGTGAACCATAGTCACCATGCTACATGTTATATCCTCAAGACTCATTCATCTTATAATTGAAGTTTGTAGCCTTTGACCACCTCTACCCATTTCCCTCACTGTCAGCCCCCCGCCTCTGGCAACCACCAATCTGTTCTATGAGTTTGGTTTATGTCTTTATTAAATTTTATTGAAATATAGTTGATTTACAATGTTGTGTTAATTTCAGATGTACAGCAAAGTGATTCAGTTATACATATATATATATATATATATATATATATATAAATATATATAAATATATATATTCTTTTTCTACATTTTCTTCCATTATAGGTTAATACAAGATATTGAGTACAGGGCTTCCCTGGTGGCACAGTGGTTGAGAGTCCACCTGCCGATGCAGGAGACACGGGTTCATGCCCTGGTCTGGGAAGATCCCACATGCCTCGGAGCAGCTGAGCCCGTGAGCCATGGCCACTGAGTCTGCGTGTCCGGAACCTGTGCTCCGCAACGGGAGAGGCCACAACAGTGAGAGGCCCGCGTACAGCAAAAAAAAAAAAAAAAGATATTGAGTACAGTTCTCTGTGCTATAGAGTAGGTCCTCATTTGTGTCTATTTTATATATAGTAGTGTATATATTTTAATCCTAAATTCCTAATTTATCCCTCCTCACCCTTTCCCCTTTGCTAACCATGAGTTTGCTTTCTATATCTATGAGTCTATTTCTGTTTTGTAAATAAGTTCATTTGTATCATTTTTTAGATTCCACATATAAGTGATATCATGTGATATTTTTCCTTGTCTGGCTTACTTCACTTAGTATGATAATCTCTAAGTCCACCAATGTTGCTGCAAATGGCATTATTTCATTCTTTTTTACAACTGAGCAATATTCCATTGCATATATATATACCACATCTTCTTTATACATTCCTCTGTGATGGGCGTTTAGGTTGTTTCAATGTCTTGGCTATTGTAAATAGTGTTGCTATGAACAATGGGGTCCATGCATCTTTTTGAATTATGGTTTTCTCCAGATATATACTTAAGAGTGGGATTGCAGGATCATATGGTAGTTCTATTTTTTTAGTTTCTTAAGGACTCCATACTGTTCTCCATAGTGGGTATACCAGTTTACGTTCCCACCAACAGTGTAAGAGGGTTCCTTTTTCTCCACATCATCTCCAGATTTATTGTTTGGAGACTTTTTGATGATGGACATTCTGACTGGTATGAGGTGAAACCTCATTGTAATTTTGATTTACATTTCTGTAATAATTAGCAATGTTAAGCATCTTTTCCTATGCCTCTTGAACATCTGGAAGTCTTCTTTGAAGAAATGTGTATTTAGCTCTTCTGCCCATTTTTTAATTGATTTTTTCCCTTTTTTTTGATATTGAGCTGTATGAGCTGTTTGTATGTTTTGGAGATTAATCCCTTGTTGGTTGCATCATTTACAAATATTTTTTTCCCATTCTGTAGGTTGTCTTTTTGTTTTGTGTATTGTTTCCTTTACTGTGAAAAAGCTTTTAAGTTTAATTAGGCCTCATTTATTTATTTTTGTTTTTATTTCTGTTACTTTAGGAGACATCTAAAAAAAATATTGCTGTGATTTATGTCAAAGAGTGTTCTATGTTTTCCTCTATAAGAGTTTTATTGTATCCAGTTTACATTTAGGTCTTTAATCCTTTTGAGTTTAGTTTTCTGTATGGTGTTAGGGAAAGTTCTAATTTCATTCTTTTATGTGTAGCTGTCCAGTTTTCCCAGCACCACTTATTTGAAGAGATTGTCTTTTCTCCATTGTATATTCTTACCTGCTTAATCATAGATTAATTGACCATAGACGCATGCATTTATTTCTGGGCTTTGTATTCTGTTCCATTGTACCATACTCTTTTGATTACTGTAGCTCTCTAGTATAGTGTGAAGTCAGGGAGTCTGAATCCTCAAGTTCCCTTTTTCTTTCTCAGGTTTGCTTTGGCTATTCAGGGTCTTTTGTCTTTCCATAAAAATCGTAAAGTTTTTTGTTCTACTGTGAAAAATGTCATTGATAATTTGATAGGAATTGCATTGAATCTGTAGATTGCCTTGGGTAGAATAGTCATTTTGATAAATATTGATTCTTCCAATCCAAGAACATGGTATATTTTTCCATCTGTTTGTGTCATCTTTGATTACTTTCATCAGTGTCTTAGAGTTTTTGGAGTACAAATCTTGTCCTCCTTAGGTAGGTTTATTCCTAGGTATTTTATTCTTTTCAATGCAATAGTAAATGGGATGGTTTCCTTAATTTCTCTTTCTTATCTTTCATTGCTAGTGTGTAGAAATGCAACAGATTTCTGTGTATTAATTTTGTATCCTGCAACTTTACTGAATTCACTGATGAGCCCTCTTAGTTTTCTGGTAACATCTTTAGAATTTTCCATGTATCCATCTGCAAACAGTGACAGATATACTTCTTTTCCAATTGGATTCCTTTTATTTCTTTTTCTTCTCTGATTACTGTGGCTAGGACTATGACTTTGGTTTTTAAAGATTCTATATATAAGTGAAATCATACAGTATTTGTCTTTCTTTGTCTGAGTGATTTCTCGTAGCATAATGCTCTCAGAGTGCATCCATGTTGCCACAAATGACAGGATTTCCTTCTTCTTTATGGCTGAAAAATATTCATCTATATCTATACTTATATCTTCCATATTTTCTTTATCCATTCATACATTAATGGCCACTTAGGTTGTTTCCATGTTTTGGCTATTTTAAATAATACTGCAATGAACATAGGGTACAGATATCTCTCCTTGACAGTGATTTTGTTTCCTTTGGAATTATACCCTGAAGTGGAATTGCTAGATCATAGGGTGGTTCTATTATTTAACTTTTTGAGTAATCTCCATACTGTTTTTTATATTGGCTATACAAATTTACACTCCCACCAACAGTATTCAAAAGTTCCCTTTTTTCCCACATTCTTGTCAGCACTTGTTATTTCCTTTCTTTTTGATAATAGGCATTCTAACAGGTGTGAGGTGATAGCTCATTATAGTTTTAATTTGTATTTCCCAGGTGATTAGTGATGTTGAACATCTTTTCATGTATCTGCTAGCAATTAGACATTTTAATATCTTCTTTGGAAAAATGGCTATTGAGGTTATTTGTCCATTTTTAATTGGATTATTATTATTTTTACTATTGTATTTATGAGTCCATTATATATTTTAGATATTAACTCCTTACCAGATATTTCCAATTATTTTCAATTATTTTCTCCCATTTCATTCATCGTGATCACATTGATTCTTCACTTTTCATATGCTTTTTGAGAACTATGGCATTTATGTCTGGAAGGAAAAATAATGGTCTTCTATTCCAACAATCTGTCTGAAACTTAGCTGCCAACTAAATTCAAATTATAGTTTTGTCAGTTTTGAACAGCACCAGAGATTGAGAACTTAACTACTTTTATGAGTTTGTCCATCTCACTTTTGGAAAATTGAAACAGTCTACTTTAGCATTAACTTTGTATTCATTAGGCCAAAGTCTATCTTCTGAGGCCAGTCAGAAAATAAAATCTAGTATCTTTTAGACACAACAGTTTTACAAAGTTTGAAGGCATCTAAGATATTGGCAGAATTTCCTCTTCTGGCAAGTATCTTCTCCTTCAGCTCATCTTTGTACAATGTGGCTTTGATTCTCTTCATCTTCTTGGTGACTCTCTTTTGAATGTACTGCAGTTTACCTCACTTCTTGAAGTGTGTAGCTTCAATGTGGTTTGATATAGAGGCATAATAGAATGGAATTATTATTTCCCTTGATCTGGACCAAATATTTTATTATTGCAGCCAAGAATTGCATTAGCTCCTTTGGCATCCACTACTCAATGTTGATTTATATCAAGCTCCCTGTCACTTAATCCTACTGAGACATTTAAATTTATATTCTTGCTAAGTTATGCCTCTGAGAGCCATATGTTTAGTTGATATTTGGAATAAAGAAAGTGGTTTTACATTTTTTTCTAATAAAATTTTATCTAACAAGGGCATTGTTCCATTTTGGGGGGTCTTTCTGAATCCTATTCCATCATCTTTCAGGAATTAATAGCTTTACAACTGAGCTCAAATAGCTAGTAATGTTCTTTTAAGGATTAGTCTTTCAAACATTGCCTTCTGAAAGAAGTTTTAAGTGACAGTTAATCATAGAGGTTAAAAGAGCAGATATGGGTAGCAGCCACGCCTGATTTCAAGGCACTTTCCAGCTGAATTCATTCACTTAGTTAACAGATTGAGCTATGTAACACACCATCCTAGGCACCTAAGACACATCAGGGAATAAAATAGACAAAAATATTTGTCCTTTAGGAGCTTAGAGCCTAACAGGAGAAGAAATCTTGGAAAAGTAAGATATACTCTACAAACCTAAGTTTTCTCAACTGAAAATTGGGGATAAATGTACGATTTCATAAGATGGTATATTTGTAAGGGTTCACCAGAGAAACAGAACCAAAAGAATGTATATATAGTTTAGGGTGTATATATATGTATGTATGTATGTGTGTGTGTATAGATATATATGTATCTATATATATAAGATGAGTTTAATATATGTGAATAATTTATTATAAGGAACTAGCTCATGTGATTATGGAAGCTGACAAGTCTCTAGATCAGCAGTCAGCAAGCTAGAGATCGAGAAGAGTCAATAGTGTAGTTCCAGTCTAAAAGCTGACAGGTTCAAAACCCAGGAAGAGCCAATGTTTCAGTTTTTATCTGAAATCAGGAAAAAGTTAATGTCCCAATTTGAAGGTAGTCAGGCAAGAGTAATTCTCTCTTACTTGGGGAAAAGTCAGTCTTTTTGCTCTATTTAGTCCTTCAACTGATTGGTTGGGGCCCACCCACATTGGGGAGGGCAATTTGCTTTACTCAGTCTACCAATTTAAATGCTAGTATCCAAACACATCCTCACAGAAATGTCTACAATTACATGTGACCAAATATCTGGGCATCCTGTGGTCCAGTCAAGTTAACATAAAATTAACCATCACAAATAGTGATGAGGATTACAGGAATTACTGTACATAAAGGGTTTAGCATACTGAGCTCTCAAGAAATGATAGTTATTATGTGCATGAATTATTTTTTCAAACCACCTCTTCAATATTAACAATGGAATCATAGCTCCCTAATGCTGACACAGTAGTTTTGGCACTCTACTGGAGTGAGGCTCCATTTGCTCTTTGATATTGGGAAGCAATCAAGTTCATGTAGCATATGGCTGCTAATAGTTATTTCTCTGCTAGTGCGCATTTCAAGAAGCTGTGAAAACTTAGTTTCTGTCTCACCTGTGTGAGGCAGGGAATCAACTACAGACACCTTGCTGCCATCTGGACAAGCCTACAGTGATGAAATAGTAATGAAGGTGTCTGGTTCTTTCAATATTTTTTGGCCATATTTCCTTTTCCAAGAAAATATAAGATATAGAAAGGTTTAAGAAAGACTGGAAAGTAGGAGTTTTTTTTTTTTTAATACCTCTCCTTCAAACTCACTGCAAGAGTAGTTTATTTTACTTACAACTAGCTCAGTAATTAACTATAGTTTCAGGGTAGGACTGGCTCATAATACTGCCAAATAATTCATACATGTAAAAATGGCAGTTGTCTCATTTATTTGCTACACCAACACTTGTCAAACTAAGCAATAGATTTCAGCTCTGTTAAATGTTATTTAAATGTGAGGGATCTAAAATGAAATTGAAGCACCCTGCATCTGATAATAAATCAAATATGAATTTAATACTTTACTCAAAGTTAGCATGGTTAGTAAAGCTTGAAAGTAAAAATGACAGATTTTATGCTTTGACTGCAATGAGGGTTTAATTGGAATTCTGATTGTCTTTTAAAGGTTGAGATCTAATGAATTTTAAGAATTACATATGAGAAAAGTATTTTGGAGTAAATTATGTTGAGCTATGTTAGTAGTGAAAATATTTTAAAGAAAAATTACTTCTAGGGGAAAAACATGTATTTCCAATTCATAAGCTTTATATTTTGTTTTAATTTTTATTACAAAAAATTTCAACCTTATCAAGGATAGAAAGAAGAGTGACATCATATTTCCATTGCCTACATTAAAATAAAAAAAGTATATAAAAGTATTTTGTAATATTTGCCTTATATATTTTTTTGAACTTCAGTTTTAAACTTCTGTCTGCATTTTTAAGGCATATCTTAATTAGACATAAAAGAAATCCTACCTTTTCTCAGTGGATTGCTGTAAGTGTGGAACAATTAAAGGCAGAAAATATTTTACCTTTTTTTTCCCTAGCCACAGGTACACACCCACCACAGTTGAGCAATATATGGAAATTGGTAGACTCTACTGCCATTTCTTAATGATTACTGAGGAACTAGACTGTTTCTACAGTTTTCTCTGGATGTTTTCTCTAATTGCCTACCCATAAACATACATTCTTCCCAAATAGGTGAGTGTGTGTAATAAGACTCTCAATAAGCAGAAGCAAGATATAATGCTATTCTAGGAAAGAATTTGACAAAGATAGTTCCTGTGTACAGAAGGCAAATGAGATTTAGCTGACTGTGAACATAGAAGAATTTATGGCTTCTAGTGGAGGGTGAGGTGGCATCGTGAGGGCCACACGGATGACATAAATCCTGGGTCTCATTCTTACTAGTCATGTGCCTATGGGCAAATCACAGCTTAGCTAATTAGGTGTCTCCACATGTGTAATACAATTATAATAATGTCTACCTCACAGAATTGTTTTCAGGCTTAGCTACATAGGTAAAGATTTGTTTTGAATACTCAGTACTAGCAGCTAGTTGAGGTTGTTTTTTGAAAGTGCTAGGCAGGGTTTCTCAACTTTGGAACTATATTGACATTTTGGATCAGATGATTCTTTGTTGTTGTTCTGTGCATTGTAGATATTTAGGAGCATCTGTGACCTCTACCCACTAGATGCCAATAGAATTTCTACCTAAACCCTCCTTCTTATGTTTAACCCTCTTGTCCTTTCCTTAAGCTGGATGGAAAATATCACTCGTTAATATATGGCTGTCTAGACTTGAACACTGTTAGATCCTTCTTCTTGACTGTAAAGGCCATGAGAAGCTAGAATACATTACTGGGGGAATTTGAATGTGATAAAGTTAACTTTTCTTCAATGTGACAATCAGTTGGCATTTATTTCAAATCATCATAGTCTCTGATACCAAGTTTATCTTTAAATGAGAAGCATTTATTCATGCTATATCCCTTCCATATAGACTTTTTTAAATGTGGGGATTAATTTGGAATTCATACTATTTTCCCAAGGATCAGCAAAAAAAATCAATTCTAAAATATTTATTAAACACAAAGATCATGGGGCTAATTATTTAGGGAGGTCAGAGAAGGCCTAGGGAGATCCATGTGGGTATTGATGGGTTTCTTTTGGTGACTTAGGTGTTTATCTTTACTCTTCATCTTTTAAGTAGAGTTGCCAGATTTAGTTAATAAAAATACAGGATGTACAGTTAAATATGAACTTCATATAAACAAAGAATAATTTTTAGTATAAATATATCCCAAAGACTGTACATGTATAATAAAATATTATTTGTTGCTTATCTGAAATTTAAATTTAAATGGACATCCTATATTTTATCTGGCAACCCTAGTTATAATGGGAGCACACGTGGATTAATCCTGAAGTTAATGTAGCTTAAATTTTTAGGGCTCCTCACTTGAAGGCTTTTTTTTTTTAAGCTAAAGTTGTATTTGTAATTTGCAGTTTTTTCTTTAAAGAGTCTTTTCCCTAATTATATAAACCTTAGGCTCCACAAAACCTTGATCTCCTCCTGCAGGGTAATAAACAAGAGAGAGTGCAGACAAGGTGAAGGAACAAATAAATTTAGTAGGCTTGAGAGGATGATTGACGCCCTTGTCACATTTGGAAATTATTTTCCAGGAGACAATTAAACAATCACTGGGCCTTGAGGCATCTTTATAGTTGAAATTTCATTGTTACTATGTAGGCAAGAGACAGAGCAATAAGTTTTATATTGTGTTGATATTGGCTCAGAGTGAGTAATCTAAATCATCTGAGAAATTTAGTGAAACTTATTTTTCCACGGATACAGTCAGCAAGTAAAGAATCAACAGTTTCTTTTTGATTCACCAAATGAATTCACCTCTTCAGATATTGTAGACTTTCATGCTTAAAGGAAATTTCAAAACAAAAATGAGAAAAGTGAAAGAGAAGTGGCATCTAGAGGACCATATCTGGCTTGGTGTTAAGGTCCATCTAAGGAAAGGCAGAGCTCAACTTTTGTCTCTCTTGTTGATGTAATGTGCTGCTTTGTGTGATAAATTACAGAAGAAATGACTGAACTTTGGTGTGTTTAAGAGACCATGAGGGTGATAATCCTTTTTAATCACTCCAGACATTGCCTGGTTCTCAGAGCCTACAGTATGGGGTCATTGAAGGGTTCTTGACAGGCTTTTCAGATCAAATTTGTGGCTTCAGGGAGGACACAAAGTGTGTAGAGAATCCCCTCTCAGTGTCTGATATCCATTAAGTAATTGTGTAAGGAAGTTCTCAACTCCTCTTTATTGAAGAAATTACTTCAGTAAATGTTGCTTGTATGTCTCCCGTATGCCAGACATTGTGCTAGGAATAGGATTACTTTGAGTTTTCAGTATTCACCTGTGAACTGATTGAGTTAGCAAGTGCTTTCAAAGTACTTACTTAGGCTTTTAGACTATGTAAGTGAACAACACATATTTAGAAAAATAGAGCTCTCTCTACCCTATGAGTAATATGGTACTGGATGATGTTCTTGATTTTTCATTCCTTTGTCTGTGCCATGTTCATGCCTCCCACTAGTATATGTGAAATATATACCACAGCCCTATTGACTGTACTTGACCTTGTGACCTGCTTTGGCCACTGGAATGTCAGTGGGCAGGATACAGCAGAAGCTTCAGATGTGTTTGTGTGGTTTGTCTTGTCTTGTTGTACTACTGGTCATAGAAGAATGATGAAAACACACATGAGAGAAAAATCAGTGGTTATGGTTTAAGCCATTGAGACTTAGAGTTGTTTTTTATGCAGCACTAGAATGGTGATAGTTGATTAATACAGGCAGTAAGACAGATATACACATAATATAACATAAGTTAGGTTGAGATATTTTTATGAAGAGATACAGAATACAACATGATTTTCAGTGGTGGAAAATTATACCTTTGACTGGTATCAGCAAATGCTTAGGAGAATCAATGTCTGAGCCAGGCCTTGAACAATTTCAACAGGCAAAAATGTCATGGGGATTAATGAATTGTTCAAGTAATCTGCATCTGTGGATGGTGCAGAATTGGTTCATCTATCAAAGATCTTTCTGTCCTAGGAAATTGAATATGGTGTGACATCCCAGGGAAGCTGTAAAACATGCCTGAGTGTGTTAGGAGTCCCTATTTGACTCAAGCCTCCAAAGCTATCTCAGAGTCTCTCCAAGATCTTCCTTTTATTCATGGATGGGGGCTGGCAGGGAGTACCAAATAACCCAATGCTCTTTGCTCATATACCCCAGCAATCTGCAGCCAGCCAACAGAGCAGCCAAAAGCTTCCTTGGCCCATTCTGTTCCATCTAGAGAACCACCAGTTCTCTCAGATTCAACAATCATTTATTCAATGCTTCTGTCCTGTTGTTTCTTCTTCATATAGTTTCTTCCTTATTCTGAACAGAGACTTTTTGACATCAGTGTTACCATTTCCATTTTATTAGTGATGGAACCAAGAACCAGAGAGGTTAAATGACATGTCACACATCAGCTGAATGACTGGTTTACACCAGATCATTAGCTACCCAGTCTTTAACAGGAACCTGGTCTTATTCAAGATCATTATGGAAATTGCCTAGAAACAACTTCAAACTTCAAAAACAACTTCAAGGTGTTTCAATCACCTTTACACATAAAAATAGTAATTATGAAAACTAGGTTTGTTAAGTAAACTTAGATTTTCCAAGGAAAGCTCCAGAAATGAGTGGAGTAATATTATCCTGAGCTAATCTGTGCTCATTGGTTTTGCTTCCAAAAATTCTAGCCCACATAAGTCTCAATTCACCTATTAAATTATTGGAACTTGGCCTAAAATTTGATTAGTTTTCAAATCATTTTTACAATTAGAGAGTAAAGAAAATTATTCACCATTGATCTGATGACTTATTCATTCCTAGAGTCATCAATCTGCTCTATTTATTTGCTCCCAGTCACAGTGCAAGAGTTTCATTCATTATATTCTATAATGTTTTATTCTTCTTCGCCTCACAAATAATATCTCTCCCTATGCAGGCTGCTGTAAGCATTATCTGTTAAAGCCTACCTTAAAATAGAAATTCAGAGCCTGGAAGCAGGGGATCCTTTATAGGTAGCCTAGGACTTTGAAATTAGTTTTTCCCTATGATTCAACAAGCCTTCAATCTTGTGACCTTGATTTAATGTTTATTGAGCTCCCACAAAGTGCTAAGCCTTCAGGATGCTGGATAAATTCTATATTTTGGATTAAGTTTTCACCTGATTTAATTTGTCTTGTTTATATTTATTGAAGTACCAGCAATATTGTTGCAGGTATACTGATAGATCCATTTCATGTGCAGCAGGGTCAAGTAATGACGGAAAAGAAAAACTCACACACACTCATGCACACAACTATGAATGTTCTGCAGAAACATTGACTTGCCTATTGATTCCATAGAACCTACAGCTCACCTTTTTCCTTCTACTGGGAAGACTATAAGAGACTGAGGATGCTTTGGTGTCCAATTTTATTCTAGAATGTTAATAACGACAGTTGAGACTACACAGCTTTCTTATTATTATGCCAATCAACAAAACTATTTCAGTCCCATTTTGAAAATGGCAGGTGACAGGTACTTCTAGATGCTGGTGATAAAGTAGTGAACAATGATAAACAACATCTTTATTATGCTTAAATTCTGAAAGATACAGAAAAACAAGTATATAATAAAAGATAGGTATAAAATTTTTTCACAAAATTATGATTGATTAATGTGATAAAGTGACTGTGTGGTTAAATTAGGTGGCAAAAATAAAATCTAAAAGAAGAGAAGGAACCAGCCCTGCAAAGACCTCAGGTAAGAGCATTCCAGGTAGAGAAAACAGCTAAGGCCAAGCACTAAAGCAAAAACAAACTGGTTGTGTTTAAGGAATAGTAGAGGCTGGAGCACAGTGAGAGAGACAGAACCATGGAGCAAGATGAGCTAGACTGGTAGGCAGGGTCCAGGCTGCATAGGGTGGACCAACCAGGTGAAGAAATTTAGTTTTTGTTCTGGTGCAATGGGAATTCCTTGAAGAGTTCTAAATGGAATGATGATATGTTTTGAATGAAGTTATTGTATTTTACAAATCACTCTGCTCCTTTGACAGGTGGATTATAGTGAAGCAAGCAATGGAACATAGAAACCAGTTAAGAGGGTCTTTTAATGGTTCACTCAATAGGCAATAATGGCTTGAATATGATATTTGTGGAAATGAGAGAGTATATACATGGGCTCTGAATATGTCTTTGAGGTTGAATTGATAGGATTTGTCAGTGTATTATATGGCTGGGCATGTGTGTATGTGCACATGCTGATGCACACGCATGTGAGAGCATGCACACTTTGAGATGGGCACAGTTAAGAGTGAACAAAGATAATTCCTAAACTTTCAGCTGGAACGATTGTGGGACAGTTAGTGAAGTGTGTAGAAAACCGAAACACTAGCATCACAGTACCCAAAAAGTCAATGCATTTCAGGGGCCAAATACGTCCCAAACTGTGGAGGTCAAATAAATTTAAAGAGAAGTTAATATAGGTGGGAGATGGAGGTCATTGCAGATCTTAATGTAAAAAAAAAAAAAAAAAAGTCTTCAAGGAATGTTGGAGGCAATGCCCTCCTTCTCTACTTCCTCATTTGTCTTATAGGATGTAGTTAAAACCAAGTTTAGAGGGGGAATTTATAGACTTAAAAGCACATATTAGAGAAGAAGCTAAAAGTGATTAGTTGAGCATCCATTTAAAGAATTTAGAAAAATGAACAAGGAAACAAGTCTAAGGAAAGCAGAGGAAGGAAATGATAAAAGAACAGAAATTAAAGAATTCAAAAGGCGTTCTTGCGGCAGAAAGAATAAACAAAGGTAAAATTTGTTCCTTAAAGCTAAAGATATTGACACACTTACAGTGAGACTGACAAAGGAAAAAAAAAAAAAAAAACAAAGGAACAAGTGACCAATATTAGGAATGAAAATATATTGCAAACACACTAAAAAGAGAAGGAAGGTATTTTGAACACCTCTGTTTTGTAAACTTGAATATTTTGATGAAATAAATAAATTTATAGACATAAGTATAGAAAAATTAATGTTCCTTAACTATTGAAGAAATCAAATATTTGAAAACTAATGTGCAAATAAAACTTTACAGATGATGAAATAATGAATTATCTCACTGAGTTTAGGAACATGGCAATGATACACACTTTCACTGTTTTTAACTATAACTCTGTTCTGTCTTATTTAGTACAGTAATTAAGAAACAACCATAACCAAGGATTGGGATGGAAGAAATAAAACTTTCATTAATAGAGATTAAATGATTGTATACACAGAAATTCCAAAATAATTCATAAGTAAATTATGAGAAACAATAAGGAAATTTATCAAGATTGTATGTCCAAGGCCAATAGTCACAAATGTTTTCTGAAAACCAGAAGCAAACAGAGGCAACCATGGGGAATATTAAAAATTCACAAAAGCAGCCGAGGAGATGTTGTCAACACCCCAGCCAGAGCAGAAGTAGGAGATACTGAGTCAATGAAAATGGAGACGAAGCTCTGAGCTAGTGGGGCCGCCATTTTCAAACCAAGGAAGGTGATGCAGCTGCCAGGAGCCGAGATTAAGTCATGGTTTGGGCGAACTTCTCTGGAGAGGATCCATCTGCTGAGTAGCCCATTTTAAACTTTTTCAAAATTATTCAGAGATGGTTCCTGATTCTAGTGCAGTTGCCAATATGAAGATTTTTTTCTCGTCTCTTTCCTGCTGACTATATCAAATTCATTAAGATGCCTTGATTGTAAGACAAGGTACTCCATTATTTTATGCACTAATAATAGTGATACATGCTAATTAAGCAATGACACATGTTTTATTTTCAAAGTAGAATTTTGTTGTTTACTCATTGAAGGAGTTCTCTTAGATTTATTTGGTCACAAAATTTTAAAAAATATATCACTCTTGTGCATATCTAAAGCCAAAAGTTACAAGTAAAGAAAATTGGTAAATATTCCTAAAACTTGCTCACATTTGGAGGCCAACTCTTTTGTATCACATTTCAGCTTACCAGTGTCCTCTGTATTTTTGCACATGGTTTTATAACATATGCCATTAAAAGCACTGTAACTTTTCTTAAAAGCACTTTGAAGTTTTCTTCCAAGTTACTAACTTACAACTTCTGAGGCTGTTATTTTTTTATTTGACTAATTTATAGCTTTATTTTATCTTCACTGAATCATGTATCACTAGGCATTAAACAGCTTCTGTTCAAAATCAGCATTAAATTTCCGACACACTGATGTTTTCTCTCTTAATGATCCTTTTACATGATTGGTTGATATCAGTCATACCAGCCCTTGGTTGTTTTGAAATGTCTTTCATTGATTTTGATGAATTTTGCACTTTGTCTTGCCTTCAGTTGTATTGCTTGGCCTATAGTACCAACAGTATACAATTCATTTGAATGTATGGCAATATATACTATTATGACCTAGTTTGCATGCACATACATAGACAATGGCAATTTGTAACGATTCTGCCTGGTCCACACAGTTATAAAATCCATTGGTCTCATAAATGTTAGAATGTTAAAAGTTGCGTTTTTCAATCCATACCAGACATATTTATTGCTTCTGTTCTAGCTCCCTTTGCATAGGAAGAGTTCCACATGTAACAACATATTTATTGCTTTGCAATGACATTATTACCTTATTTACCAAACATGTATTAGCTATTTTATGTAACAGAAACACATAGCAAAGCAGAATCTGTTAACTTTCCCAGTTTTCCTTACAACTAGTAATTGGCCATGTGAAAATTCTGTCCAATGAGATATAAATGGATTTCTGCTCATGTTTTCTGGGAAAGGTTTTGCATTCCAAAGTGACATATGAAGCTGGTACAGTACCTACCCCACTTATCTGGCTTTGAATATAGACATGTTGTCTGGAGCTTCTGTGTCATCTTGCAACCACTGGGAAACATGTATGTGAATAAGAGCCAATACAAGATGGCAGAACAGAATGAAAATATACTGGGGTCAAGGTAGTTTCAATGAACAGACAAAGTAATTCCAGCAACTGCCCACCTCTATTTTTATGTGAGAAAAAGAAACTTTTCTTTGTTTAAGCCTCTATTAGTTGTAGTATCAGTTATCCATAGTTAACTGTTTTGCTAATACAACTTGTCTTTTGAACATGTTCAAAGCACTGGGTTTCTGCCTTGGTTTCCACTCTTAAATATAACCATGTGCTGTGCCTTGTTCCTCCTTCTTCCTTGGACCCATTCTTCCTGAATTACTCTTATAACTCCTCTTCTTTGGGAGGTTTTTCCATACCAACTTGGTAGTCTTAGACTCTCCAGGTCTTGCCTGCTGCAGTTACCCAAGTCCTGTGTATTGACAGCCAGCTCAATTCCCTGTCACACTGATCCATTCATCTGATTGGAAGCATTGGGATTAGCCATTTCCAGAGTTGTTTTATACTTCTCAACTTCACTGCATATCGTTTTCTTACTTGTAAGGAATAATCTCTCATGAAATTTATTTCAACTGACCAACACCAGTATGTGCAATCTGTTTTGCCTTCTCTGGAATACTGAGTGAGCAAGATGCCCCCAAATAAGATTGTAGTGGAGAGTCTTAGATTCAATACAGAAAGAATTTCTTCAGGTAGGGTTGAAATAAGTCTCTAAGGTGGACCACTAAGGTGGCTATTCCTGGGAGAAACACCAGAAAGCAGAGGAGATTGAGCTTCTGGTGTGGGCAAAACAAATTTCATTGCCTTCAGGTCAGAGCGGATCAACATTCATGGTGGGCTTTATTGTTGTTCCATGACCTGGGGACAAATTCTTGGTGTGTAACTCTTCCAATCAAACCTCTCAGGCAATAGGTAAATGCACAATGGTAACTTCTTACATTTGCTGACTAAAATTGGAATTTACAGTTTTAAATTTAATTTCACAGAACATATGTTGAGATATTTATTTCAGTTTTCTGCTAAGAAAATCAAAATTCTCTTGACATTTTTCTAATTTTCTTCTGTTAATAAAGAGGAAAATTTGAGAAAATAATATAACTCTGAGAATTGTTTTGTTATTTGCATTTATATCCAAGTAGATCTAGATCATAGCAATAATAATAAGGGTTTAAGAACTTAAATTTGTCTACAAAGTTTTAAAGACCACAAGTAAAATGGAAAAATAATACTAAGTTTGGACATTGCTTTACTTGTCAACATGGAAGAGCTGTGGGCTACTAGAATATCTAAGCAATGCACATATATTTAGAATATTAAAAGTCCTGAGGTTTCTTCAGTTGCATGGCCACTTGAGAAACTCTGGAATTCTGGAATGACTGATCTCTTTGATCAGAGACCTCTTGGGTGAGAGAATGAAGAGAACTGTGGCGTTCTTTGATGGGTTTTGTAACACAGGGATTAAAATAATTGAAGTACAAGAATGAATGATGGCTATCTGACTAGGATCAAAAGACCTGAATCACAAGGAAGAATGACAACTGACACTAAAGAAGGAGGGCTGCATTGAGCCTATCCTACCTGAAGAGAGTTGAAATGTCTAGTTCAATGTCTGTTCAGAGAACAAAGTTTGTAATTAACAGAGTAGGACACTGAGATGCCAATCAGCTCTACTCTAACCCAGCTCCAGGCAATCCCTGATCAATTATTTAATGTAAGTGGCTGGAAAACAATTGAAATATTAAGAGTATCCTTTGGGTTTGTAAGTCTAAGGGGAATGAACTCTTTTCCATCTTACTAAGTAGAAAGAAGTCAATATTAGCAATAATGAAAGAAGAGGTAAAATGTCACCAAGAATATAATATATAAGCCATTGGCTCCCTCCCAGGAAAACGAAGGGCCCTTGTGAAGCTTGGAAGGGTTTACTTGGAATAGACCAAGAAATCAAACATGGTTCAAATTAACAGCATTCTGGCTTCATCTCCACGTTGTCTGCGGAATTAAAAACAACTTTTAACTCTTTGATAGAATAAAGTGTACCTCTAAGAGAACATTTATCTCTCTTTGAAAAATCTATTTCTTGCCTACATGTTATATATAATACCTATTTTATATTACCATCTTAATATATTACTATTTTAATCATGTTTTTTAATTTTTTTCTTTTCAAAAGAGAGAAAAAGAACCGCCAGTTTAGGAGAGGTAGTTGAGGTAGTTGAGGTAGGAGACTGCTTTTCAAAGTCAACTTTTCCCCCTGAAGAGACCTGTTTAGTCTCTGAAGCACACCACCTGTGACAGTATTAGACTGTCCCAAGAGAATAACAAAAGGGGGATTGTTTTGAGAAGTAAACACCAAGATCTTCCCAATCAACTTTACTCTCAGAATTTACTGACATTTTATTGAAAGGGAATTGGACTTTAAGAAACAAATGCACCATTTTTGAGGGCGCTACATCCTTTCCTTATTCAGTTATATAGCAAAGCAATTTTGATAAAGGCAAATATAGAATAATCTCATTAATATCTTAATATCAAAGGATGTTTCTGATCTACTCTTTATGAAATGAAAATGTATTTCAGTTAATACATAATCAGCTTCCTGACAATGTAAACTAGGTATCTTACTGTGTGTGTGTGTGTGTGTGTGTGTGTGTGTGTGTGTGTGTATATATATATATATATATATATATATATATATATCTTACAAAAGTTAATTTTTATCCTTCAAGCTGATGGCACCGATTTGACAGCATTCAGCTGTTTTTGTTTTAGTATCTGACAATAATAGCTGACTTAATAATTTAGGGGACTTAAATATAAATATATATATATATATATTTGCATACGCGGGCCTCTCACTGTTGTGGCCTCTCCTGTGTGGAGCACAGGCTCCGGACGCGCAGGCTCAGCGGCCATGGCTCACGGGCCCAGCCTCTCCACGGCATGTGGAATCTTCCCAGACCGAGGCATGAACCCGTGTCCCCTGAATCGGCAGGCGGACTCTCAACGACTGCGCCACCAGGGAAGCCCAGGGGACTTAAATATTCATAGGACACTTCTCACAAAGTTTATTCATGGTAAAGTGGGCTCAAGACATTCTTTTCATATAGATTATTTCTCTGGAACACTATTTGAACCAAAAGAAAAAAAATGTCTGCTCTTTTAATTTATCACCGCAATATAATATTTTTAAATGAAAAGATATTGGTAGAGCCTAAGGAAATTTTACTTGAATAGCAAACTAGCAATCATAAGATAGATATTTTAGATGAGGTGTAAGGAATCCATTCCACCCTTCAATTTAATTTGCTCTTCAGTATTAATTTGCCAGGGTTTGTTTATATACGTAATTTTAAAAAAGAAATTTTACGAATATAAAGTTAAATTGGAGTGAGTACCTTTCTAGTTCTGTAAATGACTTAATGATGTGTACATTTTATTGTACTTCAATTGTTGAATTTTCTGGGAAATGTTCTAGTAGAACATTAACAGACTGTAGTCTGACTTTACCTCTTCTCCACCTAAGCAGACCAGAAGGCTAGATATACTGTCTCTTGCTTCCATAAAGAAAATCAGAGAAATAAAGCAGTGTAAAATTATTCGACACACTCTCTCCTCCTCTTTCTTAAAAGTAGGAATTCTAATGAATCCACTGAGAGGTTGTAGAATCAGTGATCATAGCCAATGATAAATAGAGGTGTGGAGACATTTTTCCTACTTGTACTGTTTGTACAAAAGATATCAAATTAATCTATATTGATGACTAGCATGTTGTTTACTTATCTTTGTAAGTCTTTAAACATATCCCTATATTTTGTAGATATTGTTTTCTCTCCTTAGTTTTTTTAGTACTGTAACGCTGTCTAATTTTAAACACTTGACAAATCATGCCAGACTTAAAAAAATGCTATAAAATTTTCTAAATATTGATCTGAGTAGTGAGTACAAATACTTATAAACTCTCATAACTAATTTCACAAAGAGTTTCTGTAAAAGAGTGCTAGGCACTGATTATCCCATATTTAAAAAGGAGTATCTATCTATTTTAATTTCAGCCTGCTACTTTCTGAATCAAATGTTTACCTATTAGTTTTGACCACCATAGATGATTTCCTAACTTCATCAATCATATTCATTAGTTAATATTTTGCTGTAAAGTAGCATTTTTCCATTAATTAATTAATATCTCCATGGACTCACAGATTCTTATTTCATCACATAAATTGGAATGCATATCATTATGTATCTTGATGCTCACATTTTCATAAATTTGTCCTACATCTGAAAATAATCAAGAGAGTAGTTACTTTTTCTAGTGATGATATAAAGAAATGGTTATGGCAATTGAAAAGAATTAAATATAAGTAGCCTTACCTATGACCCTAGAACTTCAAATTTTCCTAAAACCAATAACAACCCAGTAAGAAAACTTCAGCAAGTAAGGGATATTCCATGCAGGTTTATCCTTATTTAAGCCCCAGCAGTTTACATATTTATAGTCATTAAGTCTTACTTGACTCAACACTTAAGTAAGATGTTTTCTCTTGCTTTTTTTCTTCACCAAAATGTTCTAAATTCCTTAATGTTAGATTACTTTTTAAAACATGAATCCTGGGGAATATAATGCTGCAGAAGTTTCAGACCCTCCGTAAACTCCTCATGGATAATTTGTACATAGGAATTGACCCTCATATTGAGAAATATGATTTTAAGAGACAATTATTTTTACATGTTCATTTGGCTGTGTCTGAAAAGATAGACAAGTTATTAATAGTCTCTCCTACTCTGTGTATATGTAGATTTTATTTGGTTTATTACTGCAGTTACTTTCAGTAGAAGAATAAACTTTTGATAGGTAAGTGAAAAAAAAATGATTGGTGATCTCAATAGTTAACATCAAAATGGTTCTGGAACGTTAAAAAATTCACTCTCATTTTTAACACCCCATCTCCTTAAATTTAACATTTAGACATTGGTAAAATTATTAGAGAGCTGTAAAAATGCAAACGCTCCTGAGTGTAATATTCTTTAAGATTTTTCCCCAGCATGAACATTCTAGAGCAAATGTGTTATGGAACTGCTTTCTATGTGTTGATAATTGAAATTACAGAATGCAAGATATGGGCTAGGAGATTATTTTTTGATAGGTATTGGGGGTAATTTTTGATATTCCTTAAATTTTCCAGGTAGAAAAGATAAAGTGGAATGAGGGTAAGGGTGGACCTGAGGGTATTAGAGGAAACCAAATGCACATTTTAGGATTGATCGCCTGAAGCAGAAATAAGGTTGGGGCAAAACATCCGGAGAAACAAATGAGGTACAGAAGGCTGAAACCGAAGAAACCTTCATCCACCCCATGCTTTTGCCTAGGACTGATCTTGCTCTTTTCACATTTGACTTCATGATGTGCTTGAAGTCTTTGCTTCAGTAGAGGTACTCCATCTCTGATTGCTGAGTGCAAAGTTATTGGCCTGGCTTATTGTTCCTAATCTGTGTACTGCTCTGATAAATTGTTCAAGTTGTGATTGAGTCCTTAAATCATTCCTTTACCAGCTGTTTCACTGTAATTACTGGTGGATCCCTTATTTCAACCTTATCATGGTGCATGTCCTGTCTAAAAAAAATGTATTGTTGTTATTACTGTCTTATATATTTGAAAGTTGCTAAGAGAGTAGATCCCAAAAATTCTCATCACAAGACAAAAATTGTAACTGTGTTATCATGATAGACAGTAACTAAACTTATAGTAGTGATCATTTCTCAGTGTATACAAATACTGAGTCATTACATTGTACACGTAAAATTAATATAATGCTACATGTCAACTTTATCTCAATAAAAAAAGAAAATGTATTATCAGGGATGTTAGACTGGTTATATTTTAGGACCTCAGTCATCATCCTCAATTTTTAAGAAAAATGTTAATATGACTTATCAACATGGTAAGAATGGATGAATTAATAACTGTCCAAGCTGATAAATACACTACAGATAATTTCAACTGAATTTTTATTTGAGCTTTACAGATTG
Source organism: Delphinus delphis (assembly GCF_949987515.2). Classification (NCBI taxonomy): domain Eukaryota; kingdom Metazoa; phylum Chordata; class Mammalia; order Artiodactyla; family Delphinidae; genus Delphinus; species Delphinus delphis. The sequence continues at coordinate 33,449,870 of NC_082700.1, forward strand.
CTGTGACACTGTCTTAACTAAATGAGATAAATTTGGGGGAGGGTTGATGTTTGCAATTAGAAGATGGCTTTCAATCTAGAACCATTGTTTAATAAATGAAATCTTTTGGTGACAGATTTTGTAAACACTTTCCTAGCTAGGTGCCTAGTGCTCACTAATTTGCTGAGGAGGAAAATAAAATAATTAGTACAAGAGTTGAGTAGCTTTTAGCTTTAGTCACTGTAAAGAAAAATGATTACTATTTTAAAGATATTATGCTGAATTTCAAAAAACACTTTAAAGAATATAAATTAAGTACAAAATAAAATGCTGATGGTTTAGCAACAGAAAGGGATAAAAAGTTTGTTTGAAATTAATAATGCTTTGTGTTAACTGCAAAGTAGCTATTTTTCAGTTACATACATTAAAATTATTTTTATTTTTTAATGAATTTGAAAGGAAAGAGATTTAACAATATGCAGTTAGACTTTTGTCTTTGGAAACTGCAATTTTTGCTAAAAAGTAAAGAACTGAAAAGGCTTGTTAGAGGTTGGGCAAAGTACCAAGTTATTAGGATTTTAATGTTTCTTAGAAGAAAGACTATGTTCATATTTTTATTATTTTCATTGTTTATCATAAGCAAAATCAAGCAAGTTAGCTATTCCTTTCAATTATATACTCTTGATATTTTGGTGAATTTACTTGCATTCAATAAGACCAGCATATTGTATTTTCCTTGAAAATCATACAACATTAATAAAGATGATATTTATAATATGCTTCTTATTACATGACATTAGGATTTTATTGGGTTGTATATGACCAAATTGTTAAGTTTGGATTTCTAAGTTTATATAGTGTAACTCTGAGATAAAATGTGTGGAAAATCTGTAGAGAACAAAATTGCCTTCAACTCTATTCTATCCCATTTTTGTATAGACAGAATCACAGCATTAAAACTAAAAAGCAACAGTCTTTTAGACGTTTATTCAATTAATAAACATTTGTTGAAAGCATCCCAAAAGTTAGCCATCTTAATCACATTTTAACTCTGGAATGATCATATTTATGTCTCACTGGTACTATAGGGTATTGCTATTTTTAATTTGAGTATTATAGTCCTCCAACCCCACCCCAGGAATGCAGTGTAATTTTAGTGATCAGAATTTGCTGATTGTAGATAGATTCTAATATATTTGAGACCCTATTGCCTTTGTATCCTAATATACCACATTTTAGCTTCACATGGGTAGTTAAGATAAAACATTATTTTCCTATGCTTAACCATCCTCTGCATGTATGTATGACCTGATTCTCATACCTTTCAGTACATGTAGCAATGGCGAGTAAAGCATAAGCATTCACTGATTGGCCACTGTATCAATTTCTATGGAGAATTCCAAAGGATGCATGTATTAGTACTGATAGACAACAAAGGCACAATAAACACAAATGAGCAAACAGATGGACACATCTCTGTAAACTGAGTACATGCATGCAAGAATTGCAGCTGTACAGAGATGACATTCCTGAATCCCAAATGATTCTTGGAGTGCTTATTATAGGTGACCTTGAGGTTTGTTAGTGTGTGTTAAGAAAACTTGTATCAAAGAGATAAATACTTTAATAGAGCTGTAAAATAAAGGGACTGAGAATCATAATGGATGAATTGAGCACATAAAACAACACATATTGTTAAATCAGTTAGTGATGCAGATTTGCTTGACAATAATGGAGACTACAAAATCCACATAAATACACTTAAAAGCAGGGCAATTTGGGGAAAGAATAATTTATGAGTAAATGATGATTGAAAACTAAGCTGGAATTCTGTAATGGAGAATGACGATATCAAGAGGCCTTAGAGAAAGTGACTTTTGTTATTCATTTATTTAGGCTTGGAAAAGAGAGTCTGGAAACAGAAGGCAGTTAATTTGGATGCAACAGGGGCTATGGAATTGGACAGACCTTGGTCCAAATCCCAGCGAGGCCGTTTACTACCTAAAGGCTTATGGGGAAGGGACAACAATTTCCATGTGTTTCAGTATCTCAATTTGTTAAATTAAGAATTATGTATACTTTTTAAGATGAGGTTTAGAACTTAACATGTATATGATGCTCTTTGTGAGCATCTGTTTTGTGATTAAAATCAGATCAACTCATGATTTATTTTATGGCTTTGGAAATGATAGAAAGGTAAAGATTTGAGAAAGTTATGAACCATGAAAAAAGAGGTTAAAACACCCAAATATGACAATAGTATTATCCTGTGTAAATGGAGTAACCCTGTAGCAGTAAGCATATCAGGCAAATTGGAACAAATTGTTAGATGATAAAACAATGGTTTATACTCCATAGTTTATAAGTATAGATTTAATTGATATGTAAGACTGAAACATAGCTGCTCTTGGAGGCCTCCAAAGGCTTTGTGTGTGTAGTGGAATCATTGAGAGATCAGGAATGAGTTAAGTCCCCTGTTATGTTCTAGCATCTCCGAATCTCTTCAAAGTGTTAAAGAGTCTTTATTTAATAAGTTTCTATATTAATTCTCTTCATTTTTCATTTATTTGATATTTAAGTTATATTAGATCAGTGAGCTATGAATGGTTTGTATAATTAACTTGAGTTTTAATTTACGCACTCCTAACTATTGAGTATTTTCCTGAATTCTTTTGCCAAAGTGTATTTTTGTATAGATTGCAAGTGTGTTTTGCTGTTTGCTGTTTTACTAATAAGGCAATTGGTTGGCTTATATCTTCTGCTCAGGTTAAAAATTAGTACACATAGATATCATTGAACTGTTGCAATATTCTTTTTCTTTTTTTATTGTTGAAGATTGTTGATTTATAATGTTCTTAGTTTCAGGTGTACAACATAGTGATTTGATATTTTTATAGATTATACTCCATTTAAAGGTATTATAAAATATTGGTTATACTCCTTGTGCTGTACATTGCATCCTTGTACCTTATTTATTATATACCTCTTAATCCCCTTCCCGTATCTTGCCCTTCCCTCTATCCTTCTCCCCACTGGTAACCACAAGTTTGTTCTCTGTATCTATGAGTCTGCTTCTCTTTTGTTATATTTCTTTGTTTAATTTTTCAGATTCCACATATAAGTGAAAAGATACAGTATTTGTCTTTTTCTGTCATCAATAAGCATAATACCCTCCAGCTCCATCCATGTTGCTGCAAACTGCAAAATTTAATTTTTTTATGGCTGAGTAATATTCAATTATATACATATCTTCTTTATCCATTCATCTGTCGATGCACACATAGTCTGCTTCTATATTTTGACTATTGTAAATAATGCTGCAAATAACATTGGTGTGCATATATCTATTTTAATTAGTGTTTTTATTTTCTTCAGTTATATACATGAAAGTGGAATTGTTGGATCATATGGTAGTTTTATTTTTAAGTTTTTGAGGAACTTTCTTAATGTTTGCCATAGTGGCTGCACCAGTTTACATTCCCACTAACAATAAACTAGTTTTTTTTTTTCTCCTCATCCTTGCCAATGATTATTACTTGTTGTTTTTGGCAATAACCTTTCTGACAGGTGTGAGGTGATATATTGTTCTGGTTTTGATTTGTATTTCCCTGATACTTAGTGATGTTGAGCATGTGTTCATGTGTCTGCTGGCTACCTGCATGTCTTCTTTGGAAAAATGTCTATTTAGGTCTTCTGTCCATCTTTAAAATTAGATTGTTTGTTTTTTTTGATATTTAGTTGTATGAGTTCTCTGTATATTTTGGATATAAACCCCTTATCAGACATATTAATTACAAATATCTTCTTGTATTCAGTAGGCTGTTTTCTTGTTGATGTTTCCCTTTGCACTGCAAAAGTTTCTTAAGTTTAATTAGGTCTTATTTGTTTATTTTTGCATTTGTTTCCTTGCCTGAGGAGAAAGATCCAAAAAAATATTGCTAAGATTTAGAACAAAGAGCATTCTACCTATGTTTCCCTCTAAGAATTTTATGGCTTCTGGTCTTACATTTATGTCTTTAATCCATTTTGTGTTTACTTTATTGCACAGTGTGAGAAAATGTTCTAATTTCACTGCTTACATGCAGCTGTTCAGTTTTCCGAATATCATTTATTGAAGATACTTTTTTCCCATTGTATATTTTTGCATCCTTTGTCATAGATTAATTGACCACATGTTCATGGGTTTATTTCTGGGCTTTCTCTCCTGTTCCATTGATCTATATGTCTGTTTTTATGCCAATAGCATACTGTTTTGATTACTGTAGCTTTGTAGTATAGTCTGAAGTCAGGGAGCATGATACCTCCAGCTTTGTTCTTCTTATTCAAGGTTCGTTTGGCAATTTGGGGTCTTTCGTGGTTCCATACAAATTTTAGGATTGTTTGTTCCATTTCTGTGAAAAATGCCATTGGAATTTTGATAGGGCTTGCATTAAGCTTGTGGATTGCTTTGGTATAATAAATATTTTAAAAATATTAATTCTTCAAGTCTATGAACATGGTATATTTTTCCATTTATTTGTATTATCTTCAATTTCCTTCATCAATGTCTTATAATTTTTAGAGTATAGGTTTTCACGTCTTGGTTAAGTTTATTCCTAGGTATTTTATTCTTTTTGATGTGCTTGTAAATTAGATTGTTTTCTTGCTTTTTCTGATAGTTTATTATTAGGTTATAGAAAAGCAACAGATTTCCATATATTAATCTTTTATCCTGCTACTTTACTGAATTCACTTATTAGTTCTAATAGTTTTTTTGGTGGAGTCTTTAGGGTTTTCTATATATAGTAGTATGACATTTGCAGATAGTGACAGTTTTAATTTTTCCTTTCCAATTTGGATGCATTTTATTTCTTTTTCTTGTCTGATTGCTGTGACTAAGACTTTCAATACTGTGTTATATAAATATGGGAAGAGTAGGCATCCTTGTCTTTTTCCTAATTTCAGAGGAAAAACTTGCAGTTTTTCTTTTTTTTTAACCACTGAGTATGATGTTAGTTGTGGGTTTGTTATAAATGGTCTTTATTGTGTCGAGATATGTGCCCTCTACACAAACTTTGTTGAGATTTTTCATCAGGAATGGACAATGCATTTTGTCAAATGCTTTTTCTGCATCTATGAAAATGATCATGTGACTTTTATCATTCATTTAGATAATATAATATATTACATTGATTGATTTGCAGATATTGAACCATGCTTGCATTCATGGAATAAATCCCATTTGATCAAGGTGTATTATCATTTTTATATATTGTTGAATTTAATTTCTTATTATTTTATTGAGGATTTTACAAATATATTCATTTGTAGAGTCTTTGTCTGGCTTTGGTATCTGGGTAATAGTGGCCTCATAGAATGAATTTGGGAATATTCCTTCTCTTCAGTTCTTTGGAGTAGTTTGAGAAGAATAAATATTGACTCTTCTTTATTTGTTTGTTAGAATTCCCCTGTGAAGCTGTCTGGTCCTGGACTTTGCTGGGAGTTTTTTGATTACTAATTCAATTTCTTTACTAGTTACTAGTCTGTTCAGGTTATCTATTTCTTCCTGATTCAGTCTTGGAAGGCAGCTGTGCTCACCACTATACCATCAACACTGCACTTCCTGATTCAGTCTTGGAAGATTGTAAGAATTTATGAAATACTTTCAGATACATCTGATAAAAGTTGTGCAGAAACTACAAGATATTGCCAAAAGAAATTAAAGTAGATCTAATTAATGTAGTGACATCCCTTGTTGTTGACTGGAGAAAAAGAGGGTTTTCAAAGAGGAACATGAGGAATTTTCAGTAGGTGATGGATATATTGACTATTTGATTATAATGATGGCTTCATATGTTTATGCATACATCAAAAGATCAAGTTGTATAGTTCAAATATGGGTAGTTTATCCTATGCCAGTTATACTTTAATAAAATTATTATTATTAATTACAATCAGATTTCTTCATTGAAAGACTTGCCTTAATCACTGGAGGCCAGAATTCAAAATGCTGAAAATATCCACCCTTTACTGCCAACTTCTGACACTACTGACACTCTTTCAAAGTAGGCTTTGGTGCCATGAGTAAGTGGTAAACTCAGCTTTGGATAGTTGACAATTTATTCTGGTGGTCATTTTGAATAACAACCTTTTGTCTGTTATGTACATTGCAAATATTTTCTTCTAGACCAGGGACTACGAATATTTTAGAGATTGTGGGCTATGTGGATTTGGTCACAATACTCAAGTCTACCCTTGTTGAAAGCAGCCATCGACAATATGCAAATGATCAGGTGTGGCTGTGTTCCAAAAAAGCTTTATTTACAAAAATTGACAGCCAGTCCATGGGCCATAGTTTGCCAACCTGTCCTAGAATATTGCTTTTCTTTTAATTTTATTTATGGTGCATTTTATCATATAGTTCTTTAAAATTTTATGGTTGAACCTGTTTTTTTTTTTATCATCCTAGGTTTAGTATCTTTCCATTTATAAGACTATGTAAATATTTTTCTATAATTTTCAGCATTTTATATATTTTTTACATTGAAATTTTTGATATGGTAATAATTTATTTGAAACTCTATCTTTTCCCCAATGATCCAACAATGTTTATTAACCATATATTAACCATGTATCCCCACATTAATTTAAAATTTCACATTTTATATAATACATTCTATATATGTGGCTTTATTATTGGAATCACTATTTAAGTTCATTATCTGTCTATCCATTTTTATGTTTTTCATTCTAATGGGCTATTTGAGGTTTATGAAAGAGCTACTGATATCTATTCTAAAAAGATTAAACATGGCAAACTCTCTCAGATGCTTTATCAGTTATTTAATCATTTTACAGGATTTTTTTTAGGTTGACAATAGTATCATCTACAAATATTGAGAATTTTGTCATCTCTGTAGATTATTACAGCTTCTGTCACATCTCCTTTTTTATGTATTGTTTTGACCAGAATATTTTCAACAGTAGTGGTGATAGCAGCCTTGCTTTTTTCTATTTGTTATAATTCCTTTAATATTTCTTTACTAAGAATGTTATTGGATTTTAACCAGTTCATAATAATTTTAAGAAAAATTCCTTCTCTTTCTATCCTAATAACGATTTTAAAAATAACCATGGTTGATATTAAGCCTTAAAAAATTATTGAAATATTTATATAATAATATTTATGGAGATAATTATGTGTTTTTGAAAAGCTTTGACCTATTGATAACATATGTTCTCTGAATTGATTTCTTAATTTTGAGCCATCTATCTATATTTTTAAATATTTTATATTTGGTTATGTTTTGTTTTCTACTTAATAAACTGTCACATTAGATATTTTATCAGGCACTTGTGTCTGTATTTTTTAATGAAATTGCTCCACAGTTTTCTTTCTTGTGCTATATTTGCCAAGTTTGAGTATCAAAGGTATGTTAATTTTATAACATGATATGGGAAGTTTTCTACTTATTATTATGGAGCAAAATAATTTTATTATATTATTTGTAGTTTCTGTCTCTGGGTAACATGTATACATCAGAGGAAGACTGTTTTGTTTTTCTCTTGAGGTTGAAGATTAATTATTTTGACATTGAAATTGAAAGTCTATTTAACTTGGGGAGTGCCTAAGGGATTAACATTTTGCCTGGAATTTTGTTTTTAAATTTTTTTCCTATAATTTTAGGCCTTGAGAAATAACTGCCCTCTTGATGGTGAGGGTAATTTCAGTATTTAAGAGTCAGGTGAAATGTTAAATATTCATTAAAATATCTTTTGCTAACTCATGGAAATCCTTAGTTGAAATGTTTACATAGGCGTTGGTCAAAGTTGACTCAGTCATTTTACTTAAGCCACTTTAAAATGTTGGTATTTTTACTTATTTCAGAGATAGAGGCCTAAGTCCTCTTTTGAACTGGCATTATCTATTTTATTGGAAGGTCTAAGTGTACCCATACATGTTATACTTAAATATGTTTCGATTCTTTGACCTTTGTGGTTTAGTTTTTTTTGGGTTGTACATTTCAGAACTACAAACCTTCTATATTATCCTGAGAAAAAAAAAATTAAGGTGTTAACTGTGAGATAATATGAGATATAAGATACAAGAATTAAATTTATAAAATTAACATTTATTGTACATGTATAACATAATTAAAGAATTATTAGTTAATATAATGTGGTTAATACATGTAATTAACTATACTTATATGAAAATAATTTAAAGGGACCTACATCCATCTTTCCCTATTATAAATTTTATATATGTAAGAAGTAATGAGAGCTTCCTTATCAAAGGGCAAATTTTAGATATCATTAAGCTTTCAAGAGAAACTTTATTTATGATTTTAAAGTTTCACACATCAATATACAGAAAATAAAATATTTCTTGAAATACAAAATGATTTGAAAAGCAAATATCTTAGTATGCTTCTGTGGCTGCTTTTACTTTGCTGTGATTCCCGAAAAGAAACCAGCAGGGGTTCACCGACGTCTAGATTTTCGGATATGAATTTTGTCACAGAGTTGTTGATCTCCAAATTTATCATTTGATTTGTACTACTCAGTGAAAAAATTTTCAGAATAAAACAGCCTTTTCATGAAGGAGCTAACTATCTCTGTTCCAGTTCCAATTCTCAGTCTTATCTCCAAAGATTGCCAAGGTATAAGTAGCAGCAAAAAATCAGCAGTACTAACGACTTTGCTACACAGTAACTCTATCTTCGCTTTACAATAGCAACTGACAAATGCTCCATTACTGTCAGAAGGGAACGTTTTAAAAGCATTTCTTAACTACATTCATTGAGGATTTTGAAGGTAATCAGAAGAGATTTATTTTTCTATTCTCTTTAGTCCTTAATCTATAGTCTTTAGGAATGTGCCAATTATAATTTATCTACTAACTGTTGTGAAACCTGGATAACAAGATAATACAAGTAATTAGCAAGGTTTGTACACTACAGAAAGATATTATGTTTCCTGACATATTTAAGCTAATAGAGTGAAGTTACACTGATAAGATTCTATTTCTGTTTCATCCCTGAGGATGATAAGTATTCTTTTCTAATCCTGTTTAGATCAGGATGAAGTTCACTAGTTTATCCCAGACATTTATATATACAAATGAAATGGAGCTTGGTTTGGATTAGCTCTCCAAACCAAGGTTTTCATGTAGAGAAGAGCTTTGTGAAGAGAAAATCTCTCTTTGTCTACCAAATCTTTTTCTTGTCTCCCCACTTTTCTTTCAGTATAATTTCTTTTTCTTTCTGTTCATCAATCCAACCAGAATAGAATAAGATTTATTTTCTATTACTCAGTGTTTGGACTAAAACAAGATTGAATTATGTAGAACCATAAATAAATTTTCCAATTTCTCTTTTTTATGAATCTAAATCTAGAATACATTTTAATTCTTCTTAAGAGAAGGAATAGTCAGTTCTTAAAAAGAGAAACAATATCAAAAGTTTTTGAATAAACCGAATTTAGTTTGTCAAAATAGTCCTTAAGATGATTCTGCACTTCAGTGTAACTAGAGTTATTCAGTGTTCAGAATAAGTTGTGGTGCAGAAAGAACTTGAGATCTCTGTAGCCATCCAGACCAGGGGTTGGGGTCAATGCTTTCCCTTCTGTTGTAGCCTTGATGGCCTTTGCCTCTGAACCTAATATGACATCAACTGTGGATTTATTTTTTCTTCTCTTTCACATGGTAGGAAAAATAAATAAATAATAATAAAAGTATGAAAGACAAGTTGCTTACGAATTTTTCAACCTTTTAGTTTCTCTAAGGAGATTCTGATTCTTGCAAATAAATGGTGCTCAGTAATACACTTGTCCTTATTACCAGTGTGTCCTCAAATAGGGAGGGAAAAAAATGATTTTGTTTTTAGTTAGAAAATAATCTACCCAAACACAACATCTTAAAATGAAACTAATTTACATTTTCAGTACTTTTGGGTTATTGTATATATTCCATTTAAACATATTCTTCCCTAGCATCTTTCTTCCTTTTTAATTTTTATGGAGGTTAGACTTTGCTTTAATACATTTTTTACTTAAATAATATAGACATCCCTCCACTCATAGATTTAACAAGGGCTTATAAGGTCAATATTTTAACCTTGATAACTTTGCAACTTACCAACTGTTTTAAAGTCAACATGGCTGCCTCTTTCTTCCCAGGTAAAGAAAATTAGTGATATTTAGACTTTCTGGCAATACATCACTTGAGTAAACTCCATGTGTTTCCTTTTTCAAGGAAAAAGGTCACCTCGTGAAAAGTTATTTCTTTATAAATAGAGTTAATGGTAATTTCTAGGATTTTTAAAAACTCTTTTTCATATTTAATGCTGGTTCAATCCTCCATTGCTGTTTGCTTCTGAACTTGATGAGATGGTTTCTATATGATTTGACAAAAATCAGGAGAGATTTAGTTGAGTTTACAAATGCATGCTGCATGAATTTCTGTTTTATTTACTATCAGTGTGGGGGAAGAAAAATAATTTTACCTCTATCCTTCAAAGTTCTTGGTTGAGACCCTTCCCCTGTAATAAAAAGTCATCCTTTTCTTCCTGGTACAGAGAGGGAAACACCCTTACAAATGGAAATGTCACTTATAAATGTAAATGTCTCTTACAAAAGTGTAACTTCTACCTGAATTTCAGAGCTTCTCCCCTAGCGTCTGATTTTTTGTTTGTTTGTTTGTTTTGTTTTTGTTTTTGTTTCTTAATAACAGGCTCAAAGTAATCCTTTTGACCAAGAGATATAATCTGGGCTTGCAAATTCAGCTCCCCTTTACTAGCTCATTTGACAGAGGTGATACACCTGAACAAAGGCCCTTATTTCTTGATTTGAACAACAACACAGTAAACAGTTTCACAAATGAGAATCAGAGGCACAGATTTATCTGTTTGGTAAACCCAAACTCACTTGAAAAACTTTGATCCATGGGATATGGAATCTTTCCTTATTTGATGTAATAAATGTTAACAAGATGTCATAGGATACAGTGTTAAATAAAAAATCACTACTGTTAATTTCTATTTATGAATGCTTTTTTCATTCCAAAGGTAAATTGCTTTATATATATACACACATACACACCCATGCAAACACAGGCATCTTATGTTATTTATTATATTATTTTTATATTACTATTGTAAATCAATAATCTTATATTTTGGTTAATTGCAATGCTTGGAAACTCCTCTGTGCAAGAGGACTTTGAAGAGCAATCAACATTTAAATGGAACTAAAATTGTGAAATCTCAATAAGGTAAGACAAGTTGATATAAAGAATAAATGAAGATGACTCAGATGGATCTGATAGGGTCAATATTTTTATTTCCATGTAAACAGTTTAAGAGGGTAGGTGGTTAAGTGATGATAATGACAATTGAGCATGAGTGCTTTACATTCTCCCCAGGTTGACTAAATTTTAGACAGGGCCCTGACCTCCTTTGTCTTAGAGGATTTACTTTAGAAAACTTGTAATTATAAATACTTTTTCTGGCCATTTTAGATATATGGAAGACTTCTTAAAAGACTCTTGCTAATTTTACAACCCAGGAATGCCTTTCCCAAGGACCTAGGAGCCATCCATTTAAAATGTAATCATCAAGAAAATAGCACCCCTAATCTCCCTGTCTACCTTCAATAGGAGCAAATTAGCAAACACAGATGGATTAATCAAAGAGATTTGCAAATTCAGGAATAACTCAATGTGTTTAACACAGCCCATTGATCAACCTTCCCCTCCTAACATCCTCCAGTACTTTTCCCCTAGTTACTCCAGCACTTAAAACCCTCTCCCTTTTGTTTTAGTGAAATTAAGTTCAGGCCAAATTCTCTCCTCTTTCCTCTGTTTCAATAACCTTGTATCTTAGTCAGTTCGTGCCATCCTAACAAAATAGACTAGGTGGTTTACACAGTAGAAATTTATTTCTCATGGTTCTAGGGGCTGGGAAGCCCAAGATGAAGGTTCCAGCAAGTGGGCTCTTGTTCTGACTTGCAGATGGCTGCCTTCTCCCTGTGTTCTCACATGGCAGAGAGAAAGAGCAAACACACTCTCTGATGTCTCTTCTTAAAGGGCACTAATTCCTTTATTAGGGCCCCACCCTCACGACCTCATCTAAACTTAATTACTTCCCAAAGGACCCATCTCCACATACTGTCACACTGGGGATTAAAGTTTCAAATATGAATTTTGGGTACCTTGAATAAAATTCAGTTCATTGTACCATTTTTTTTTGTGTGTGTGGTACACGGGCCTCTCACCACTGTGGCCCCTTCCATTGTGGAGCACAGCCTCCAGACGCGCAGGCTCAGTGGCCATGGCTCATGGGCCCAGCTGCTCCGCGGCATGTGGGATCCTCCCATACTGGGGCACGAACCCGTGTCCCCTGCATTGGCAACTGGACTCTCAACCACTGTGCCACCAGGGAAGCCCAGTTCTTTGTATCTTAAATAAAATCTTCCTTATTTTTTAACTTTGTCCAGTTCAATTTTTGCTTTGATACAACCAACTGGCCGAATAGAGAAATTTTTTCATAGATGAAAATAATCCTTCACTACCTGTTCTTGGTATCACATTGAGAAGAGAGTAGGCAAAGGAAAGAGATGCACTGTGCTTTTCTCGGGTATTTTATATTTTCCTTAGGTAGGGCAATTCTTGAGTAAAATTATGAAGAAGAACATTTTCTTTGGTGACCATTCATCTCTCCTCTTTCATTCTACTCTTCTCTTGTATTCACTCTAGTGGGAGGGAGGTGAGAAGTCTGGAATCAAAAATAAATAAATAAATAAATTTATTTATTAAAAAAACAAAACCCAAAGATTCTGGAACCTTTTAGTATTCTGACTGATTCTTATCCTGTCAGACCACAGGACATGAAAATAACAGAATACACAGAAAAATACACCACAGATTTTCTATCTCTCTCTTTCTGTTTTTCTCTTTCACGCTCTCCCTTGTTTTCCCACATGATTCTCTCTATCTCTCCTAGACCAGAAATAACAAAAAATTCTCTCTCTCTCGACTTACCTGTAGAGCAGTGGTTCTCAACCTTGGCTGCACTAAAATCAATAGGGAGATTAAAAAATTCCCTACCTGTACTCTAGACCAGTTCTATCAGAATCTGGGTGAGAATCAAATGCCTCAGGATCTGAATAAACAGCTAAGATTGAGAAACACTGCTTAGAGATTAGCCAAATCTAGTCATCCTCCAGCCCTCACCCCTTTAAGAATTTACCTGAGAGAGCATGAAGGGAGTGGAAGTTAACCCAGTTCCCATTTTAATAGGATGTAGCCTTTTGATAAGTAGCAGCAAAGACACTTTCATTTATTCTTCTGAGTGGCTGTTGGAAACCCATATCTCCCCTCTAGAAAAAGTCTTTAGTGACAAAATAACAACTGTATATTGACTTTAACTACTAATTATACCAGTTGTCCACTTTAAAAAGCTCTTCTCTTATGCTTACATAGTATCATACTCTAAATTTGTTTTTAAACCATCATGTCTTCATTTCACATTGGAATAAAGTGAGTTTTTGAAACCTGCAAAAAAAAAAAAAAAAAAAAAAAAAAAGAATTGCTCCCTTCTGTAGCTTCCTTTATCAGCAGTCATTTGTAGTCCATGTGTTTGCTTTAAAGTTTTGCTTATGATCCAACTTTCATGTCCCCATAAAGTACAGAATTCTCTTATTACCTTTCTCTTGAATGTTTAGCTGAGTACGCATTTATGGCATTACTTCAGTATTCACAGAAGGCTATGATGAGTAGGTAAAAACCATGCTTCATGCATAAATGTTGACAAAGCTAATGGATAAGTATTATAATATTTAATACATTTTCAAATATTTATTAATCTTTTTGAAAATATAATTAGGGTGTCTATAGCCTGAATTGTTTCCTATGTGTCATCTCTTTTAATATTAATATGGAGTATAGAAGCATTTATAAGTAAAATGTACATTTCTTAGTGTTTATTTCTTCAAAGAATTTAATGTGTTCTTGAGTATTTACTTATCTAGCAAAAGTTTTATAATATTAAGAATTATAAAAATTCCTGAATCAGGTTTAAGAATTTGGAGAAATCACTGAAGAATATACAAGTAACACCACAATGGAACAGAAAGATAGTCAAAGGCTCTTGGAAAATATAAGAATGGTTAGAAATGGAACAAAGAATGAATACCTTAACACTAATCAAATAGAAGTATAGTATGTGAACAATCAATAAGCTGCAATAAATTTGGAAATGCATTATCTAAGAAATATATTTTAAATTGCTAGTACTGTACATAGAATAAATATTTTACTAATAAAAACTCTTAATATATGCTAGAATGAAGTATTTCTCATCTGGTACCAGTTGCTTTGTCTAATTTTTTTCTCCTGCACTCCTTATCTTTTCTACAAGAGTTGCTGATTTGTGATGTGAGGTTATTGCTATTCTATTCTAAAATGAACACAATTTTGTTTTTTGATTGCTCTCTTTGTTGTGCCTATTTTCTATCCTCCTGACCTTTGCTAGCCACCCTGTTTTTTATCCCTTATTGTCATTTTCCTTCTTTTTAGACAAAACTATTGTGGCCTCGGATTGGAATTACAAATTCTCCAATGATTCCTTGAGGAAGTATGCAATGTAAGAGAGTTCTCTTCTCTTTTTTATGAGAAAACTCCTGGCTATTCTAGGTATTCTCCTGTTGGTTACAGTATGATACCAACTTTGTGAAAAAAATCAGATAAGCTTTCTCTTATTGGACATACATTATATGCTAAGCAGAGTTACACCCATACATGAGGTAAGGGAGAAGGTTATGGGTAGAGGAAGCTACAAATTTGGTTGCAGCTAGTTTTAGCTATCAGTAGATCATAGAACGTTCAATGCTGCTCTCACAACATCTTCTCCATTAGTAATCTTTGAAAAAATTTAATAAAATGTGGAAGAATTTGCAAGGAAAGTCAATGTTACTTTTAAAAACAGTGAATAAATTAGTGTTTAGTACTTGCTTCTGGTGAAGTGAAAGTATCTCAGAGAAAATACAGACACTCAATTGTTAAAGAAGAAGATGATATCAATATAATATTTATTTATTTCAACTATTGAGGTATAGTTGATTTACAATGTTGTGTTAGTTTCAGGTGTACAGCAAAGTGATTCAGATTATATATATATATATATGTGTGTGTGTGTGTGTGTATGTGTATATATATATATGCAGGATCATACGGTCACTCTAGTTTTAGATTTTTAAGTAACCTCCACACTGTTCTCCATAGTGGCTATACCAATTTACCTTCCCACCAACAGTGTAGGAGAGTTCCTTTTTCTGCACACCCTCTCCAGCATTTATTATTTGTAACCTTTTTAATGATGGCCATTCAGACCAGTGTGAGGTGATATCTCATTGTAGTTCTGATTTGCATTTCTCTAATAATTAGCGATGTTAAGCTTCTTTTCATGTGCCTCTTGTCCATCTGTATATCTTCTTTGCAGAAGTGTATATTTAGGTCTTCTGCCCATTTTTTGATTGGGTTGTTTATTTTTTTGATATTTAGCTGTATGAGTTGTTTGTGTATTCTGGAAATTAATCCCTTGTTCGCCACATCATTTGCAAATACTTTTCCCCATTCTGTAGGTGGTCTTTTTGTTTTGCTTATGGTTTCCTTTGCTGTGCAAAAGCTTTTAAGTTTAATTAGGTTCCATTTGTTTACTTTTGTTTTTATTTTCATTAATCTAGGAGATGGATCAAAAAAGATCTTGCTGCAATTTATGTCAAAGAGTGTTCTGCCTATGATTTCTTCTAGGAGTTTTCTAGTATCCAGTCTTATTCCATTTAGGTCTTTAATTCATTTTGAGTATATTTTTCTGTATGGTGTTAGAGAATGCTCTGATTTCATTTTTTTACATGCAGCTGTCCAGTTTTCCAAGCACCACTTATTGAAGAAACTGTTTTTTCTCTATTGTATATCCTTACCTCCTTGGTCATAGATTAATTGACCATAGGTGCATGGGCTTATTTCTGGGCTTTCTATACTGTTCCATTGATCTATATTCTGCTTTTGTGCCAGTACCATACTGTTTTGATGACTGTAGCTTTGTTGTATGGTCTAATGTCAGAGAGCCTGTTTCAAACATAAAATTTAGAAAGGAGAGATATTTATGGATTTAAGTCATAATTTTTTTGCAAGAATAAATACATTCAAAGTTATCAAAAGCAACAATAGTGCTTTAATGTTGTAAATGGGGTTGCTACATTCCTTTAAGTTGTGAAACAGAATTTTTTTTTAAACTTGATTTTTATTTATGTAAGTTTCAACTGACTATTTTCTACTCAGTTAGGCCATAGAACAAGTCTCATTAAATTTGAAAGGATTGAAATCACATAAATTATGTCTTCCAAGTATAATGGAGTGAAATCAATAAAGATATTTGGTAAATTAAGAAATTTGTGGAAATTAAACAATACACTCCTTCATGACTAATGAGTCAAAAAGGAAATCACCAGGGAAATTAGAAATACCTTGAGATAAATGAATGCAAAACACAATATGCCACAACTTATGGGATTCAATGAAAGCAGTACTAAAAGGGAAATTTAACACCTATATTAAAGAAAGAAGAAAAATCTAAAATCAATAGCCTTACCTTTCATATCAAGAAACTAGGCATATTTAAGATAGACAACCAACAAGCACCTACTGTATAGCACAGGGAACTCTGCTCAATATTCTCAGTATCATTATTCATAATAAGCGAGATAAGGAAACAACCCAAATGTCCATCAGCTGATGAACAGATAAACAAACTGTGCTATATCCATACAAGAGAATATTATTTTTTAATAAAAGGAGTGAATTACTGATACATGCTACATAATGGATGAACTTTGGAAACATACTAAGTGAAAGAAGCCAATTACAAAAAATAATATACTGTATGATTCCATTTATATGAAAAGTCCAGATAAGGAAAATTAATGGAGACAAAAAGTAGATATAGTGCCTAGGGTTGGGGCAGGTATGGGAAGAGACTGTAATGGATACAGGGTAGTGGGGTGATGAAAATGTTCTAAATTTAGATTTTGGTGGTGGTTGTACTATTGCATTTAAATTGTCAATGAGTGAACTTTATAAATTATATCTTAATAAAGATGTTAAATATGTCCCTACTATATAAATGCCTTAATATTTAAAGGTTCATTCCTCTTAATTTCAAAAAAGTTTATTCTTCAAAATTTTTCCAGTTCTATTGAGATATAATTGACATACATCACTGTATAAGTTTGTGTACAGCATAATGAGTTGGGTTACATATATCATGGAATGATTGCTGCAATAAGTTTAGTTACCATCCATCATCTTACATAGATACAAAAAAAAAAAAGTATTTCTCTCCTCGTGATGAGAACTCTTAGGATTTACTCTTTTAACACATCTCCTATATACCATACAGCCATGTTAGCTATAGCCAACACGTTGTGTATTATATCCTTCTTACTCACTTATCTTATAACTGGAAATTTGTACATTTTGGCCACCTTCCTCCATTTCCTCCTCCCCCCACCCCAGCCTCCCTTAACCACAAATCTGATCTCTTTTTATATGACTTTTTTTCCAAAAATATATTTTTTAATGATTTTACTATGAGAAAAATTTAAAGGTAGTATTCTGGCATATTCAGCTTGCAAAGTGTAACTCACTTCAAACATCATTTTATGTCTGATGAATTTTTCAGTTACTGCCAGTTCAGTAGGAGGGATTTAGCAATTCAAATATATCATTGGTGAGAGTTATGGAAATGACTACTTTGAAATATAGCAAAAAATATATACTTTTACAGGTTGCTATTCAAAACTCAAATTCATTTTCATGCATAAATATCTTCCTGATAGCTTCCATACATAGCTTCCTTTTTTCTGTTCAGACTGGCAAATCTGAATCAAATGATCTGTCCACATTTGTAAATTATAGCATAGGTTAAAAAAAACAAGTTTTTTGACAACATGTAATGAAAGCTCTATTTATACTTCATAATTAACATAGTTATGTCAGTCTTGTAGCTCCATTAAAGCATGTGGATAAAAGAGTATTTTTCCCCTTTTCTTAACAGCTAATCATTTAAGCAAGTGAGTTTAAAGAGAAAATTAAGATGAAGAAAAGAAGTTTGGGAGGCTTTATGATAAAAGTGTCAAGTTAAAAGTTTAAATTCTTCCTTCACAGAAATGACTGTAAGTGAAGATGCAAATGAAAATTAATTTGTGTATCTTTGAAAGAGAATTAAAATTACATAGCTAGACATAAAAGAAAAGTGGCATTTGAAAGAATGTGTGACAAGGAAGGGATCATAGAAATATAACTGGAAGGTTAAATTGTGCAGACAAAGGATGGTAAGTTGTAAAGATGGATTTCATTAAATTTTGAAAAACATTATTATCAGTGAAATTAACATTTAGAAATGTGCTGATCAGATTTCTTAGCAGAACATCCAAGTCCTCTGTGACTTGATCCTTGCTTACCTCTTCAACTTTATTTCCTCTTTTCCCTATACTAACAGCAACAACAGTCATGATGACAGTGTTGACCATAATGACCATTTGCAATTACAGGGTATTTTCCATATGCCAGGAACTGTGGCAAGACTCTATAAAAGGCCATATATATATTTTTCATCCTTAAAAAAACCTGAAGTGAACACCATTATTTTCATTTTTTCAAATTGAAAAAACTGAAGTGTTGAAAATTTAAGTGACTTGATCTAAGTTACACAGAGAGTAAACATCAGAGCTAAGTTCAAATCCAGCTTTTCTGATGCCAAAATCTGTGGCTTCTGGGACTCTCTAAGTATGTAGAACTATTTACAGTTCCCTGAACAAGTCTCATTATTTCATTCCTTTGCACAAACTTTTATTTTTCCGTAATGCTCTTCCTTATCGTTCCCCTGATAGACCGAGACTTTCATCCTGCAAGACCATCTCATGTGTGTCCCCCTCTGTTAAGCTTTCCTTCATTCAACCAAGCAGAATTGATGATACTTTCCTTTCTACTTGCCTGGTCCTGGTCCAAACTGCCAAGGTGCCCTTACCCACTACAGGGTAATTATTTATATACACGCCTGTCTAGAGCACAGTGGACTTTTATAATCGAGTGAAGGGATGAATGAACAAATGCCCTTCCACCAGGAAATGTCATGCTACTGTGACTAGAAATGTGAAATTACCACAGCACTCAATGAAAACCTGCTCATTTTAATTTAGCTATAAGGTTTTAGGGCAGGTAAAATAGGGTCACAGAAAGAATTTATTCACATCAGTGGGGGGTTGATTTATTAGCATAATTCTCTTTTGCTATGTTTTATTACAGATATTCTCTCTGTCACCTTGTCTAACTTCTTTCCTTCTCTCAACTTAGTGTCAATTGTGGATTAAAGACAAGAACATTTTAAAATGGAGGAAACAAGAGTATAACAACCTTTTCTATATTTGCACAGAATAAAGAAGTTGTTGGTTTGAGACTAACATTTGCCCACTTAGGATTCATACATTTGTGAGCCTGACTAGACAAATGAATGAGCTGGCTGTAAAGGAGCCTTCTTGGGAAAAAAATCGTACTAAGGGAGGAAAGCATCAGGCTTCAACACATGACAGTTGCTCCAATTACAATGTCCAATATTCAGAAGAGAGGGAATAGTTTTGATAGCAGAATTCTAGCGCTCAGATTGATCACAATAGGCTCCCTGTTGTCTTTGTATGTGAGTCCTAGGTAGACTGAGGGTGGTAAATACAACCTGACGAGGTTATTTCATTAATACTCTGATTGGTATTTGAAGTACATGGCAGACATTTAATGAGAGCCAAGTGCTGTAGTAACAAAAAGGTGAGAGAAGGGAACAAAGAGAGAGACACACAGATTCCCTCTTCTTTGGGAGAAAGCACGACAGATTTTTCTGTTGTTCTTATTGTTTTTGACATTTCAAGGGCTTCTAATACAATCACACTGCTGGAGCAGCCAGATTTATCATAAGGTTGCAGAGCACCTGGTGGAGGAAGTAGCAGTAGAGTTAGTGGACTTTAGTGGACATAGGACATAGTGGACCTCAAGATCTTAATGAGATTCAAGCTTTCATTTTCTGTGAGAGTTAAAGCAGTTGGTGTGCATGCAACTCTAGGCTTCATTTGGAAGTGGTACATAGACTCTTCTGGATCTTCAGAGATGGTGGGCATTAATAAAGATAGTTCAAGCTGAAAAGGGGAAAATGGTGAGATTTTACTCTCCCTTTTTTTTGGGAGTACCTTTTAAGGAAAAGACTAAAGAAAACAGGATGCCACATGGAAGCAGAGTGTATTTGTTTATATGGACAAATGCCTGAAGTAGTGGTGTGGGGGATGGAAGGGAGATGAAAGGCACAATTCAAGTAATTTAGCTGTTCTGACCAGGAACAGATAACTACTGATGATACCATTAATAGTGATAACATGAACGTGGATTGAAGAGACACAAATTACACATTGCCCTTACCCTCATTCTGCATATACTATTTATTATTTAATTTCAGAAAGGGTTCACACGTCTGGTTATTTTAGTGCAATCTGTAAAATCAAAAGGCCATAGACAGATTTACTCTAATAATAATGGTAATAAATCTTTGCCATTTAACATCTGTTTTACATTTATTAATTGTATCAATGGCTTTCTTTTTGAAAGAATTTTATCTAAGCTCTCCTTCCTCACATATTTACTTCCTCTGCGTTTTCCTTTTCTACAATGGAATGAAGTGTTAGGATCATGATGTGAAAAGTTACAGTGATAATTTTAGAAGGTAGTCAGCTAGTTCATTGCACCATTTTATTCCAGTGACAGAGCTCATCTTTGGTGGTACATTAAGTTCCAACAGAAGAATTATTATGTCTTTAGGTCTCAGGACCCTAACCCTGCAGGATTTATTGTTTACTTTAGAGTAGTGACAGAAATCAAGTAATAAATATAGATGAGAAGAGTGAAGCATCTTAAAATATTTCCATCCTGTCTTTTTAGGTAATCAGATATCCAATAGTAAAACTTGGGTAAAAGAAAAATAAATGGCACATCACACTCTTAAGAGGCTATATTGAAGATCAAGGGCTTTCAAGTGACTAAAATCTAATGTTTCATTCAGTGGTTTATTCTGACTTAAAAGCATCTTAAATTGGTAAGCACTGTGTCTCGACTGCTTATGCTCTTCATCATCTTCCTATGTCAAATTTTGCATGTTTTAAAAATGAGTTCAGATGTACTGTTGATTAAAAGGCAGACAAAAATTATGGAAGCACAATATTTATTCCATTTAATATTTTATTTTGTTTTCGGCTCTTCTATCAAATAAACAGAAATCTACTTTTCACAATTGGCTACTTATGAATTCCAGATGATCTGGTACTCTTCAAAACACACAGTCTCAAACCTAGAGAAAAGTTAAATGTATTGTACAAATAACATTATTTTCCTGATCCATTTAAAAGTTAGTTGCTGATATGGTTCCCTATCATTCTGAATAGGCTAGAGCATATTTTCTAAAAATAGGGACTTTCTCCTACATAGCCCCAAGACAACCAACAAATCAGGAAATTAACAATAGCATATTACTACTATCTGACACTCAGATCCCAATGTTCACGACCTGTATCAGTAATATTCTTTATAACAAAAAGAGCAAGCTCCAGTTCACATGTTGTATTTAGTTGTCATGTCACCTTAGTCTCCTCAGTCTGGAGCAATTACTTAATCTTTTCTTGATTTGGAGATTCCATACCATTTTGTATTAATGACCCTCAGTTTGGGATTCTCTGATGTTTCCTCATGATTCACTTCAGCAGGTTATGCATCTTTGGCAAGACTATCACAGAAATAATGTTTCCAATCTCATAGTACATGATTTGTTTCATTATTGGCGATGCTAATTTTTAGGTGATAAAGGTAACTCTTCAAGGCTTTTCTTCCCTTAGTAATTAAACAGCATTTTGAGGGGAGATACTTGGTGCTATGTAAATAATCCATTGTTCACTCAACATTTAATTTATTCACTTATTTATTTCTATTAGTAAGTACTGTCAGATTCCTATTTTATTCAGTGAGTTATAATTTATTACTATGATTATTTCTTCTGATACTCAAAATTTCCCATATTTAGTCAGTTCTTTAAGATTTTTTTTTTGTCCTTTTATCAATTCCCATCATTCTGTGAGCACTTTCTTATTTTCAGGCACAATAATTTGTTCCAGATTCATCTTATACACTCTCTTCCCTAACCCTGACATTTAGCCATTCTTTCAGGAGCCCTCATTTACCATCATAGGTTACACTGAGCCCCTTCCCTATTTTGCATACTCACTTCATTCCACCCAGGCTCTGAAACGATGTTCTGGACTTTCCCCAGTCTGTGGTGAAGCACTTCTTACTCTTCTTGGGGTCCCACATCCTGCAGAGGGCCACTCTGTCCCCCATGTGCAGATGTCTTCTTCATCCTTCCTGGGGTCCGACATTCCACGTCAGGGCTGCACCCTGTGCGAATAGCCTCTTCACCATGCTGGACTCTGATATCTGACTCAGGGCCGCTACCACTACCAGCCCCTCCTTACTCCTCCCAGGCTCTGATATCCTTAGTACCCACCCTTTGTGCTGCAGGTGCCTTCCTGCTTGTCTACATCTAAAGGTGTTTGGAGTGAGTTGAAAAAGAAGAGAGTTAATTCTTTAAAGATTAAATTTAAATGAAATAAGTGTACTCTAATGATAACTACTAGATTTATAGTCTATTAGAAACGAAAATTATTGGGAAAAACCCTACATATTGACCATCAGCTAGAACACAAAACACAGAAGATTCCCCAAATTCCTTTTTATACACAGATGACTGTCAAATGTGAACTGCCATCCCAGATCTCCTCCCCTTTGAACTAGAGTCCCACATAACTCATTTCCTTCCCAAACTGTCCTCTTTGATGTCTTAAGAGCACGTCAAGCTCCACACTTAACCAACCAAAATCCAGTTTGCTCCTCTCCAGTGTCCCACATCTCACTCTCTCAGTCAATGATACTTTAGTTGACCCATTAATGAAATCCAGAAACCTATTGATCAACCCTGCTGCTTTTTGCTTCCTCCCTTCCACATCTAGTCTATATACTGCCCCTTAGGTCATCATCATAAGTATAAACTATCTATATTTCTATTTGTCTGTAGATAGTTTAAATCTATTCACTTCTGCCTATCTCATTTACTACCACTCTTATCTGAGGCAGTCATCTTATCCCTCAAGTACTAAAATGCCCTCCTAAGTGCTCTCTCTGCACTTACCCATGCCTGTGACAATCTATTCTTCATGTGGCAGCAGAGAGATGCTTTCAAAATGCAGTTGGATCATACCCGACATGCACCTTCCCTCTATAATCTGTGGCTTTCCATTGTTCTTGGGTTTAAAAATATCTTGGAGTTTCAAGGCAATGGAGAGCTGGCTTCTATCTACCTCTTCAGCATCATCCTGCCCCACAGTCCTTCCAGCTCTCTGTGCCCCAGTCATACAGCCTTCTTTTCTGTCAATTCATTGAATGTTCCCTGCTTCTTTAACACAGGACATTTCCTGAATGCTCTTCCCTATGCCTGAATGCTCTTATACCATAAACAGATAAACAGCACTATTTAGCTAACTCCTACTCTTCCCTCAGACCTCAGTTTAATCATTATTTACTCAAGGCAGCATCCCTGACTGCCTGACACTGTAAGTCACATCATTTGATGTTTTCCTATTGTCATGAAGCTTTCCCTCTGATCACAGCTCTCCACTTATATTTATGTGTGCTTAATTGTTGTCTGATGACCCTCTACCCTAAACCCTAATCTCCAGGATTTAGGGATAATGACTATTTTTTTGTTTGTTTATTATTACTTTGTTTACCATTATGCTTTGGCATTAGTAAGCCTTCAATATAAATTTGTTAAAACAACTGAATGAATAATTCACAGTTACCTTACCATGGATGAGAGTCCATGAGACTTTTTTCTCCTTCTTTTCCTACAGGGCTATCCCCCGAAGCTTTCTGTTCAATATGCCACTGCTTTATTGCTTGCTATTACAAGGATTCTTGAGGCTGGTCCCCTTCTGTAACATCTTTCAAAGATTGAAGTACACTACCTCTGTCCATTTTAATTTGTAAAATTTTCCAAAGATAAAAAGAGAATGTCATGGGAAAATTAATAAACATAAACAATCATGTCTTAAATTAAAATTACTTACCATCATCTTTTCTTCAGTATCTTAGGGGGGAAATGATTACAATCAGCAGCAGACTATAACATCAATATAACAGTGTATAACATTAATGTAACAATGTAGCCAACACTCTACATTCAGCACAGAGAGAGAAAAGATAGTTACAACAATTGATGAGAGATAACAACACTTCAACTTTCTTTTATTTTCATTTGGCAAGGATGTTCAAGATGCAAATAATTCCTGGTGACCTTCCATTGTGATCTGCCACTTTTAAGGCAGCAAATAATTGAATGAAGGCTATGATTAGCTTAATAAGACCTCAGATAAAATTTATGGATGTCACAATTTGACTGTTATTAACGAAGTGACTATTTTTGTCTGTAGGGATGTTTGTTTTTCCTGACAAGTCTATTATCTCAATGTGTTGCTTGATATTTGCTGAGAGACTGTGTGGGTGTGATGTGTATTGGGGGCTTATGCTGGGCTGGGGGCTGTTTTACTTTGCATTTTGTATTGGTGGCTATTATTTTACTTTTGTATGAGCTTTGCATTCTGGCAGAATATTTCAGCTTATTTGATAAATTATTCATTCTCCATAATCTCTAAAGTCAAAGGGTATAATCTCAACTCATAATGAGAAATTCTGAGCACAAAAGAACACTTAAATAAGAGAATCAAAGTATTTTGTCTTGAGATAAGAACAACCATGTCTCAATATGTTTCATTGGCTTTGTTTCTATTATATGAGAAAAACACATATTGCCACATTTTTGTTATAAAACATTAGGGGAAAATATAATTGATATGATGCTATCATTTTATGCACAAAATATTTTGGCCAATGTAACATGATGTTATGTAAGTGTCGTGTCAAACTCTTTTTTAAACTTCTATTAGCACTTATATGAAAACTGAGCATTTTTGTATTTGTACCGGTTTAACCAATTTATTTTTGTTTTATATTATTGTTGATTCTTTCTTCAAAAATAGCACTCACTTCGCAAATATGTGTTAAGTTCTCAATACATGGTAGTCATTGTCATAATTCCTAGGATATAGAAATACATGAGATGTAACATTTGACCTCAAAGGTCTCACAATTCCTGGAATCTGATAAAAACTTGCAGTTCAAATTCTGGTTCAGTCACTTACTAGCTGCGCCAAATTATTCAATTTTTCTGAACCCTGGTTTCCTGTGAAGTGGAGATACTAATAATATATACTTTATAGGACTGTTTTGAGAATTAAATGAGATAATTAATGTTAAGCATTTTCTATGTTGTTTGAAATGTAGTAGGTATTCAACAAATATCACCCTCATTATTGCTATCATTATTTTCAGAAATATTATCATTATTTACAAACTGTAGATTCGAAAGTATTCCAAGGAGTGTAATTATTAAAAGTCCACTTCATGAGTAGGTCTCTTATTATTTCCCTCTGTTTATAGAGTTGTGTTAAAGAATGAATTGAAATAACACAAGTATCAACCACAGCAAAGTGGGTATGACTTTAGCGATTCTAGAAAGGCCAGGCAGTCTTCTGAAACCTCACCTAAAGTATATTGAAATATGATTTAACTGTAAATACTGCTGAGAAAAATAATAACTGACTACTTAGTTGTTGCAGAAGATGATTTTTAATGGTTGTTTATTATTTAATGTCCTAAGGCTTAAATTCATCATATATATTTATTAAAAATTGAGTAAGAGATTCAAACAAATTCCTTTTCTTAATTTAATTAAAAGACATTTTAATGCAAAATGCACTTTTTAAAAAAACATTGACATGAAGGAAAGGCATAGCTCTTCATAGAAAAATGACAGTGATTTTTACAAAAAACTGATCAATATTTACATAGCTGGGCTGATTTTTTTTGTTGTTTATGGATGCATGTTTTACATGCCTCCCTTCTTTTCAGCTGAACTGTCACCTGCAGAAATAAAAATAAGTTCTTTTAAAAAAAATTTTTTAACATCTTTATTGGAGTATAATTGCTTTACAATGGTGTGTTAGTTTCTGCTTTATAACAAAGTGAATCAGCTATACATATACATATATCCCCATATCTCCTCCCTCTTGCATCTCCCTCCCATCCTCCCTATCCCACCCCTCTAGGTGGTCACAAAGTACCGAGCTGATCTCCCTGTGCTACACAATGGAATATTGCTCAGCCATAAAAAGAAACTAAATTTAGTTATTTGTAGTGAGGTGGATGGACATAAGTTCATTTTTTTGATAGGCATTTATGGAAAACAACTACAAATGCTGGGTACTATGATAAGCTTTCAGGATATAAAGAAGTATTTTATATAGTCTTAGCCCTGAAAAACTATACCTATTGTCTATATTAACATTATTTTTGCTACTCCACTGTCTTCATTAGCATGTCCTAACATTTTCCTGGAGTTTCTTGCTCAGGTAAGTGGTTTGATTGTTCATTACTGAGACCTTCTGAAAGACCTATCAACTCTTCAAAGGAAAGCATTAATAGACAGTTGGGGCTCTAAGATTTTCTGAATCACTGGACACAAAATCCTAGTCTTGCTATTTCTACCATCCCTGGTTTAATGTATCATGATCCTAACCTAATCCTAAGCAAGTCCTCTACCCTGATAGAACTGCCTTAAGCCAAACTCCTAATTCTTAATAAATTCTAACCTAGCCTTCTTTTCTCTGAGACACCGTCACAACACTGCTGAGGAGGTATTCTTCCCTGCCTCAGTATATAATAAACTCAACTTTGTCTTATCAATGGATTGTATTGGTGCTATTTGGGAACCTGGCATTTGGCAGTTTGATGCAATCAGAATACAAGTGTTTAAAGAAAATCTGTTTTTTGAATAAAGCCAATCAATAGCAATAAGGGGAAAGAGAATGTATCAGAATTATAATATTTGAGAACAGAATAATTTTAAGCATTAAAACTGAGGGTATACTACTGATACCTTTTTGAGGAAAGTATGATTAAAATTCAGGGTCAACAAAGATTACAGCATAAGAAGATAGTGTGGGACAGGAAAAATAAAAGATACTAAATTTCTTTTTCTTCTATGACCTTTGCATATGTCATTCTCTTTCTTTGGAATATCTTTCCTTAGCTATTTGCCTGCATAACCTGATAATAATTTCAGGTTTCAGTTTAATATCCCTTCCTTCACAGAGGAAGACTTCTTGAACCTGCAACATTGGTTTAGGTGTTTCCCCTGGAAGCTCCCTTGGCCCAGAATATTTACACTGGTGGAGAATTCAAGACAAAATTATAAACACCATCCTTCCTTATTGCCTGAGGTAGAAAATAAGAGAAGTAATATAAAAGATGAAGCCTTTCAACTGATAAATAGTAAATTGGAGGACATGGCTCAGTGTAAGAGCGAAATGGACCTACTAACCAAATTTCATAATTAGCCAAATTTAGTCACCCAATCACAG
Source organism: Delphinus delphis (assembly GCF_949987515.2). Classification (NCBI taxonomy): domain Eukaryota; kingdom Metazoa; phylum Chordata; class Mammalia; order Artiodactyla; family Delphinidae; genus Delphinus; species Delphinus delphis. The sequence continues at coordinate 33,477,503 of NC_082700.1, forward strand.
GCAGCACTAGACCAGGGTATCTTCCCTGTGCACTGTCTTACAGGGTGAAGGAGCAGGGGAAACCTGGATCTCTTTTAAATGGAAGAAATAGATGAATTTGAGCTGAACATGTCCAATCTATTCACAAATTGATCAAATAGGTTAGGTCATGCCCCCTTTCCTGAAGCAAAGGAGTATAGAGACAGAGAGAGGCCAGACATTTGGATGAGCTCTTCTACCTGGATGGAAACAATGGGGGTGAGGGAGAAGCTTTCCACTACAGCATTTCCAGTCAGGCACTATCAGACTATTTTGTAATTTTCATTTACTTATCTGTCTGTCCTCTTAAACTGTAAGTTCTCCAAAGTATTATATCTCATTCCCCTCTATAACCTTAGTTTATAGTTCTTGGTCCATAAAATTTGTTTGGTAAAAGTTTGATGAAACAAATCCCAGATACTGTATTAGTCACACTTACAGTTTTACCCCTTATGTATTTCCCCTTACTCATAATAGTTTACTCTTTTAGAAAACCTCAAAAGCATTGTGTACTTCCTTAAGGACATGAAAATGCAAGCAAAGATGGGAAACTACATTTTGTTTATCAATTGTTGAAAAAAGGAAAGAAACAGAAATGTAATTTAGGTTTTTTCCTTTACAGGTTCTCAGTGAATGTTTATTGAGGTAATATGAGCTCTAGGAAGAAGCAATAGTCAATAGCAATGGAACATGAAAGAGAAAGTCCATTTCTTTCTTTCTTTCTTCCTTCCTTCCTTCCTTCCTTCCTTCCTTTCTTTCTTTCTTTCTTTCTTTCTTTCTTTCTTTCTTTCTTTCTTTCTTTCTTTCTTTCTTTCTTTCTTTCTTTCTTTCTTTCTTTCTTTCTGCCAGAATAAGAGAGGTGGCTAAGAATTATTTGCCTTCTCCAAGGAGTTACATTGGTCAAAATACCTGACCGAACCTAAACCCCATCATACTTCGTTGAATGCCATGTCTGTAGGTGTAGCTCTACAGGTCTACTTACAAGGCAGGCATTGAAATGATGCGAAGATTCTGCTCGAAAGCCATGGAAACAAGGTGTATGCCTGGTATCTTGAACTGAAATCATTGAATATACTTTCCTATATGAAACATAGCTTCATCTGGTACCTGTGTTCTTTAACACTTGGGTCAGTATATTATGAGTTTAAAACAGTTTTAGTGAGCTGTCTTGTGAAACTATTACCACAGGAAAGTATTTGCCATTTTAAACATTGACCTTACAATTGTACTTCGGAGACTTCATTCTCTTATTAATTAGGGGCTTTCTGTATCCTGATTTTAAATTGCTAGCTTGTGTACTTCCTCGCTTTCTTTGGTTTTAATCAATTATTTTCTTCTTGTTCCCTCTTCTATCATGGAAGTTATTGTATAGTTTTTAAATGCTTGAAAAAATGATTTGCTGTAAAATCTTAAAGGCTTTCTGGATACTGCATTCTGCTTCTAAGAAAATGCAAGCACATACGCCTTATAATTTAATGACAGTAAATTTTTTTTTATAGGAGGAAACAATTCCCCTTCATTACCTGTTTTTACTTTTGTGCAAGGAAAGCTAGAACTTTATGCAAGCACCTTCTTTACACTTTGGGTATTATTAAGACAATTATGTCCCCTCTGTGGTCATCTCTTCTTCTGGGAGAGAGTTGCTAATCTGGAGACAACATGACATTAATTGAGATGTTTATTAATAGGAAGATGTAATGACTTAAAGACTGTTTTCCCTTCCTTTTTCACAAAATGCAAGACCCCTTTCATTTCCTTTCTCCATGTGGTAGTACATCCTGGTGTCTTAGATTTCTGGGAAACAGACTCCTCCAAGGCAGACTTTTGAGCAGGAGGTATACTGGGAAGCAGGATAAGCAGAGGAAGATGTGAAACTATGATGTAGCTGTCTTAGAAGCCTCACCTGAGCCTATGAATCTAGCTGGAAATGGCTCTGCAGAGCTGTCTGAAATCAAAGCAAGTTTTCCAGGCCTTTGCACCTCACTATCAGCCAGTCATTGGACACAACTGCTGGGAGAAAGCACAGTCTTGGACAATATGGCTCTCTTTGTCCGAGAGCAATCCTCAGAGAGAGACTCAACTCTGAACTGTGTGCCACAGGCACTACTGACAGTGAGAGGAATGAGGGTCTGGGTTCTGAAAGGAGGATTCTGGCAGCTCATTGTCCAATACATTCACTGTACTAGAGGCTGCCTGTTCATTCTCCTGTCTCTGTTTCCTATTCAGCTAGACAAGTAAATCAAGCTTGCCATCTTTTCTACGTCTTTGGTTGAATAGATGAATTCTGATCCCGCTTTGTAAACCTGGTCATCTCTCAGTGTACAGACAAACCTAAGCATGAGCATGCCAATATTTAGTTAGGGTAGGAAATATGATATCCAGCACAAGTGACTCGAATCTCAATCACTTTCTCCAATCCACACTTTGACGGAAAGTATTGCATTAAATGTTATAGAGTACTTGTCAGGAAAATGTAATCAATAATTTCTTTCACACATAGATAGTGATACTCATGTAAATTCTGTTTTATTGGAAAGACCATTGAATAGTTTAATGTTACTTTAATATAGTAATTTGTAATTATATTGTGATATTTTCAGCAGTGTTCTGATATTTTCAGCAAAGGATGGTGGTGAAAATCATGGTTTGTGGAGTCAGAGTGTCTGAATTTGGATCCTGATCTCTCTGCTTTATTGCAGTATGAACTTTGAATTCAGTTTATAATTTTTAAATGGACATGAAACAATGTCTATTTCATAGGATAGTTTTCAGAATATGATGAGATTATCCATGTAATAAAATGGCTCCTGACACATAGTTTCTGACACAATGCTGCTCAATAAATACTGGCTAATATATTTATTATCTTCTAAATCATTTTGCTATCACTACAATATGGTTACAAAAATAAACAAAAATTTAGTAGCATGCAACCATAGGCATTGATTTAGCTCACGAAGCTCTCAGCTGGAAGTCAGCTAACCTAGGCTGGACTTGGCTGAGTGTCTCTGCTGCTCGCGGATGTGTCTCCTCAAACATCTGTGGATTGATTCTCTTCCATGTTTTCTTCTCTTCCTCCAGGAATCAGAGGGTTTGCCTGAGCTTGGTTTTCTCATGGGGTTGTCAGAATGTAAGAGAGCTAACCCAACTGCTTGAATGATTCTCAAGTCTTTGGTTCCATTATACTCGCTGACATTTCATTGGTCAAGGTAAGTCACGTGAGTGAAACCAAAGTCAGGAGTGGTGAAATATACTACTTTAGTGGTGGAACTGGAAAGCCACATAACCAAGGGCATGGATACAGATAATGTTAAAGAATTGGGACAATTAGGACACTCACCATATCTCCAATGGCAACAACACAAACCACTCTGGTACTGTCTCTTCCCATAGCTTCATTCCTACCCAACTCAGCCTGCCCTCCTTCCATATCCATTCTCTGTAAGCTCTTCTATAACCTCTTACACTGTACCTTGTGGATCATTTCGTCATATCAACAGTTGCTTACAGCCTTGAACCAGTTTTTCCTACGTGATTCCCTTTAACTGAGACTTGGCTTTCTCCTAATGTTACAAATTCCTTTCTGTTTCAGGTTCTTCCTTTGAACTCATTCGATGCCAGATTCAGGCAGTATATTCTTTACACCATTCATACTTTTTTTTTAAGGATAATTGTTGACATTTTCCACTTCTGTGTATCTCTTCTCAACTTAGGAGCTCAAATTCACCTTATTCCCTGCCAGCTTCAGAGTTTCAAATCCACTCCCTTGCCTTATGGCCCTTTTGTCCCTATAGTTTCTTAGAACTCCTTTCTAGACTTTCATATTAGGCGTTATTCTATTTTGTTTCCCAGTTCTCAGGTTTCTCCTTTGCTTCATGTATGGGACATTTTCTTCCTCTCACCCTATAAATATAAGGATTCTTTGAAGTTTTGTCTTAACCTTCAACCCATTTTTCCCTTGGTAATCTAATTTGTTCCCACAGGTTAAATTATCATCTCTACTGGATGAGTCTCAAGTTTATGTTTCCCGCACTGGCTTCCTTCCCAAGATACAGCACTGAACTTTCAATATCCTCCTGCACTTCTTTATTGTTCACAACTGATCTGCATCTGTTTTGATGACCCCTATTTTCTTTATTGCTATCTCAATCTTCCCAGGACATAGGATCAAATTTCATATATTCTATTTATTTTAATATATTTAGTCCTTTCTATTCTAATCTAATTAAATCTTTCCACACTCTTGTGTATGACAGGGACCTAAAACCAGTCTGACAAGCATCTGTTAATTGCTTCTTCTGTGCCAATCTTGCAAGACAGAGTAGATAAAAATATGAATAAGATATGGACCCAGTAAAAAAAAATATATATATATTGACCCAGACTTCAAGAAGCTTTATTAGAGGAGGCAGAAAATAAACATTTGGCCATTAAAGAAAAGTAGGGGCCATTCTAGTAGCAAAAACAAAATGCTGCAGGAACACTAAGAAGCAGGAAATTAATTCTGATATGGGGGTCTATCAGGGTAGCCTTCACAGAGTAGGTGACATTTGAGCTGTCTTTGAAAGATGAGTCAGACATATATTATCCTTAACATTTAAAAGTTTACAGTCTACAAAATGTCTGAACTGTATCAATGTCTGTAACAGGTGCTTTCCTGCCTGTGGGAACATCAGCGACACTCTTTAAAATGTTCCTCCCCAGTGCAATAGTATCTCAGAAAAATTTGCTGGGTTTTGCCTTCTGAGTTTCTCTTTGTTCTGAGTCTTGATGTCAACCTTCAGATATGGTGCTTTGGACATTTCCTTTCTTCTTGTGCCTGCTCTTAGTAGATTCCAGTTCCCTTTTACTTCATGTCCTAAAGCTGCTGACAAGAACTGGCTCCTGAAAATCTAGCCACTTGCAGCATCTGAGACTCTTTCTCACTTTGATTGGGTACACAGGTAATTCTGGGAATAAGACAGAGAGGTAAAGAACAATTATATGAAACAATGTGGAAGATGGCATTAAAGAGTTTCACAATGTCATGGAGATTTAAAAGAATTCCTCACAAGTATGCCACCTTCTCCCCCAGATAACTCTGGACAGTCTCATCCTGATTAATTTTTTGGCCATAAATATTATCTTTTATGCCTTCCTCTTTGGTTATCACAGATGAGACTTGTGTCAGTGTATGAATGAGAATATCTACATGTTTATCCATGAAAATTTGCAAGTCTATCCTTATTTTATTTAATCTATCTTTTTTTTTTTTTTTTTTTTTTCCCCGGTACGTGGGCCTCTCACTGTTGTGGCCTCTCCCGTTGCGGAGCACAGGCTCCGGACGTGCAGGCTCAGCGGCCATGGCTCACGGGCCCAGCCGCTCTGCGGCATGTGGGATCTTCCTGGACCGGAGCACGAACCCGTGTCCCCTGCATCGGCAGGCTGACTCTCAACCACTGCGCCCCCAGGGAAGCCCTAATCTGTCTATCTTTTGAACAAGGTGTGTCGCCAGAGGTAGTGGTAGCTTACCTCAGATGTCCTAGGCACTGGAACACTGACCATGAGTCAGTCCTAATATTAACTCTAGCACTGTGCACACACCTGTGTGAGACAGCAATTCCATGGGACCTGAGTGCATGCATGAGGCTCATGCTTCTATGACTGGACTGGGATAATCTGAATCTGAACTTGCTTGTCTATAAGTAGATCTGGTCAGATGCTAAAATGAGAGTAATGACTATCTTAGATCAAATGAGTCTGTAATGGAAAATAAAACAAAATCAAACCAGGTTCAGTGGTAAGAAATAGTGCATTTTGGTGAAATAGTTGGGCAGGAGAGCCTAGGATGGCTATGAGTTCATACCAGTACGGATGGAATAATAGAATTTCCTTCTTCAGGAGCCAACAGCAACAGAGCTACGGCAGGGTCAAAATGAGGTTTTGTTTTGTTTGTTTTCTGTGTTACAAGTTTTCTTATGGACTCAGTATTAAAACAAGTAATTAGATTTTTTTGTTAACTCTCAAAAGAATTACTTTGAATTGAATTTGCAAATGTATTGTTTCTATAAATTCATTGTCCATTGCTATCTTGTAGTAAGACTACATTTGATTAGTGTATAAGTAAATAATTTACCTAGAAATTGCTGTAGTAAGTGCCCAGTCAAAATACATATTAAAAGCTTGTAGGTCTAAGCTAGTATGCAAAATATAAAGATTTTTACAAAATGGGCTAAATTATTAAAAATGTTGACAACAATCTATTGGAGCTTTGTAAGTAATAAGGGTAAAGGACAAACACAATATCATTACATTAATGACAAATATGAAAAATTTATAAAAATGATAAGCTACAAGTCTCCAGAAATCTGATACTAGAGTAATTAGAATTACTGGATCCTAGTCTGTTAACTTTGTTGAAAATAGTCTGGACATAATATTCAAAGCTTTAAATGTGCATCTCAATCTCAATATTTTTACAAATTTAAAAGAGCAGCAGGACCACAAGATGCTACACTCCAAAGACAATTTCCTTTATTTATTTTTTTAAAAATAATTATGAGTTATTTAGAGAGAGACATTTTTGGTATATAATTAGTAGGACAATATTGACAAGTAGGATGTGGCAAAACACACATGCTGTAATGTGTAAGGAAATGTAGTTCTCCTTAATGAAGCAATTTAAAACAGTAATGGAATTATTTAACAAAGGAAATTTTAATTGCATGCATTACCATAATTCTTCATATTTACTAGAGAAATCAAAATATTACAGTTCTGTTTAACAAATAAAATTAACTTTTTCTTTCATCCTTCAACATGTTTTAAGAATCTGAGAGGTTAGTTAAAATTGTAAATCCTATGTAAATGGCTAAAGCATCTGTAGAGATAGAGGGATTACCTTCCGGTACACATATTTATTCAGCACTAGCCACACTTTTCTAAGACCAGGAAGTTTAACTTTGAACTTCTGGGAGACAATAGATTGTAATTGAACATGAGCACCTTTGGAATTGAACATAACTTGGTTTGAGCTTTGAGCCTTTGGCAATTTATTAAACCTGCACAAGTCTCCATTTCTTCACGTACAAAATGGGGAAACTAATATCTAATTCTTGGTGTTAAGATGTTCTAAATGATATCAGATATTGTGTCTGGCACATAAGGCGCTCAATAAATCAACTGTTCCAATTCTTTCTCCTATAAATAAAGTGAAAGCATAATTGAGGTGCAGCATTACTGCCACTTCTAATGCTACTATTAGCAATAATTTTTGTTTACTGAGCATCTGTTATGTAATCTGTATGGGGCAGTGGCTTTATATAAACATATTGAGCTATTTTATTGAGCCAGCTACTTTATATTATGTTTTCTAGATATAATTTTAAAATTAAATTGGTCAGAAAGAAATTTTTAATGCAATTATGTAGATGAGAAATCCATATTTGGCTGGAATAGTACTGATTTCTTTGCTGAAAGACTAAAAGTGTTATAGACCTTTAGAAGCTTTATCACTTCCACTATCTTGTTTGAAATAACATCTCTTTGTAGTTGCTAATAGAGATTTCAGTAGCTCCAAGTAACAGCTGAAACAACAAAGGTTCAATTAAATCGTGACTTCCCTGGGTTTTTTTAGTAACTGTTAGAGCTGTGACTTAAATTTAGCTATTTTTAACCTTTAATTACAGTTTTCTTTCCCTTATACCATACCTTCTCTCTGTCTTGATGATAACTTAGATACATTAGTAACTGTAGAAATATATTTTAAGGATAATGTTGACTAATTTTTTCTCTGGTTTTCTGGAGGTCACGACAAAGGAGGTATGCCTATAAAGCAGTAGAGAAGGAGTTTAGAGTTTGGGATAAAAATTTTGCTTTTACCAGCTGTGAAACATTATATTGATGGTAGTAAGGGTTATTTTTTGAAGACTTAAAAATATGGAAAAAAAAACTATATTTGGAGGAAGATGTGATGAGAATAGGCTAAATGATTCATCCAAGATGTTCTCCTGGCTTAAGATTGTAACACTTTTCATCATGTATATTAACAACTTTCCCATGAATTTCTTTCCATGCCCATGAAAGCAGATTTTGCTTGCCCTCCTTCACACACTCATACGCCATCCAGACTCATACACCTGCACAGTACAACCCAGACACACATAAACCTACCTTTTAAAATGGATAATGGTAAACCATAGCATCTCCTTGATGGCTTATCCTAGGTAAATTATGTTTGCCCATTACTCAAAACAGTGCTCTCTGATGAAAAGATGATAAAACAGATGAGCAAGTTGGGTAGAAACAAGTTAGATGCTCCGGTACTTGGAGAATGAATAAGCCTAATACTTTTGCTGTGATTCTGCAGACAGATAAGCTGATGCAGGAGTTGGCCACTTTGCTTTTCTCTTCAATACAGTGAGGTAGAGATTTTAAATTCTTGCCACACACATACTAGGTAATTGAACCATTTGAGATTGTCACAGGTGAAATGGAATGAAAACTTCTGTCACTGTCATCTTTAGGTTGTCCTTTGCATCCTGTGAACTGAAGCTAATAATTTTCTAAAAGAGTTGCAAGTATAACTATTACTCTCTTGATAACTTGTCTTATCTCTGGAATCAGTTGTCAGCTTACCTGTCTTAAGTGTGATTATTAAATACTCCCCGTACTGATCAATTTGTTTGGAAGATACTGTTTGGGAGTTTGGAAATGTCAGTGGGCATTTCAAAGGTGTTATTTGACCATCTAGGAAAATTTCCTTATATTGACATAATAGCATACTTATACTAACAAATGAAAACTATTAAATGTGAAAAGGGGTAATTATTCTAGCAACAATTTACGTTAAATGTTATTTTCTGTTCAGATGGCCATTAGTGATAATCTAGGGTTGTGACACTCTCAGGACCTATAGAGTTTGCTCAGATTCTCCACTGAGTAGAAATTTGTAGCATTTAACTACTGCATTCCAAAAAGAACTTCTTCAAAACTAAAAACTGAAAATCTTGTGTTTCATAAATGTGTCTGCTCTTGAGCTGTGACTTTTCACCAGAGAGGATGTTCATATTACCTTTAGTTAACTATCTTTGAAAATTTACTTGTAATTCAGGACATAATGCATCTGGCAATGATTCTGCCCAGAGTTACTTGGAGCTTAAAATGGTTTTAAAAATGCTCCCCCTCTACTCCTAATCTGCAGTATTTAGTTGATTACTCATCTCCCCTTGCCAAACCTAATACTGAGTCCTATCTGATAGGAGAAATCTGCATAATGACGGTCTCAGTAGACATTAAAGAATACAAATATCTCATCTTTCTGGTTATTTTTTCATGGTAATATCTGGCTATTCATTATGATTTCAAACTGACAATTCTATTTTTATTATTATTATCTTCCTTTGAACTAAATGTATACACAGGCCCCTTATGTGTTTGTTGTTTTAGCTTTATATTGTTTTCAATTACTTTTTGTTTATTGAATGTTTAATGAAGTATAGATCAACATGATTTGTTTTCTGTAATTTTTAGCCTGATAGGGTCTATACCTCTTTAAGGGAATACAATCTATTAAAAGATATTGATAGATTCTAACTTACTCAGAGAAGACTTTAGATGACTTTAACCAATGAGGCTCCCAGCTAGCATAAATACCGGGTCAGTGTTGAATTTAACTCAAGACATAGTTGGATTCTATTAGCTCCCTTAGAAAAAGTCTATTATACTTCATTTTTTTTAAAAAAAAGTCTTTAGATTATATAACATTCTTTGAAGAATTATAATGCATTTCAAAAGAGCCTCCATCATTCAGAAATTATTCACCCTGCAGTGTTTTACCAAAATCATATGTCTGTGTCATATAGGTAACTTGGCATTAAAATGACAGCACTGCAGTTATCGCTGTGTATATGTATGCAGAGTGAACATAACCAGGAAATATGCACTCTAAGTGATGTACTCAAATGCAGAACTAAGAAATATCGTCTTGCAAGCTTGTCAGTGGTGTGCAGGATGCATTCTCATTTTTCTACTTTATGTTGCTAGTCTATAGCTTCCGTTGGAGTTGACAGTATATACTTGGGAGAATACAACATAAACCAGTAAGCTCTTTCTCTATACAGTAACAGTTTTACTCTGACTTTTTAGGTGGTATGAATCCTGAAAAGTCAAAGTTCTGAGCAGAACCAGGATAGAAATGCAAATAGCCAAACTGTCAAGAATTGTGAAGAATCTGAGATTTTACCATACTTGAAGCGAACAAGTTAGCCTATCACCATTTCATGGATACTGGTAGAAGACAAGAGACTCCTCGGCCAGAGACAAAGGACTTTATTACTCACAATAATAGCCAGAGTCTCATCATTTTTTGTGCAAGTTCCCTGAGACTCAGTTTCCACAAGGAGGTATGAAGAGGGCCAGGTGACACCCGTATATGCAGTGTGTTGTGTTATAGGAGAGAAACCCCAAACTTAGGGAGCTTAAATATCTTATAATGGTCATTAAGCATGCCCACCATTTGCTGTAGAGAGACTTATTCTGCTATCCAAGGCTGTTTACTGTACAAATTCTGCATCAAAGGGAAGTCAGTGCCTCTGCTTTTAAGACATGCAGAAATGTAAGCGATCCATGGAGAACTGACACTTTCAAAGGTATTTGTACACATGTGGCTGATTCACTTTGCTGTACAGCAGAAACACAACATCGTAAAGCAACTATACTCCAATTAAAAAAAAGAGTCCTTATCCAGAAGAGAAGCTACTTTTTGCCTAGGTTTATCTACCAGTTCCAGTGTCTTGTCTGAGAAAGACTATCTCTTCTATACAGCACCTGGTAAAAGAACTCACTCTCATTTTTCCATCTCCAGCTTACTTCTTAACCCATTTCTGTCTGGAACTGGTTTCACCTACAGCAGAACTTACTTCTTTGAGAATGGACCTTTCCAGTCTTCATTTTTCTTGGTCTCACAGCAAAGTGAGACTTTCTGAAACAAAGTCTGTTCTTGGCTTCTGTAAAACTCCATCTCCCCCTTCATCACTTTTCAATTGTCTCTGTGCTTATCTCTTCCTTTAAAATCATTGATATCCTTTGTGGTTCTGTTCTTTTGTTTACACACTCTCTGTATGTGACATCACAATATTGATAGTGCTGATTGTTCTCAAACTTAGTCCCTGTTCTGAACTCCAGACTCATATTACCACTTGCTTTTTGGATATCTCTATTTAGCTGTCTTACTGGCATCTTCATTCACCAGTGCAAACTAAATATGTTAAACATTCCTCACACCCCCCAGATCTCTTGACTCTTGGGTCACCTTATTCAAATTCACTCTCTAACTACAACCAGAGGAATAAAATGCCAATCTGATCCTGTCATTCAACTGATTAGAAAACTTTCTTGAATCCACTATCCCTTGAGATAAAATTCAAACCCCACATCAAGGGATAAAGGGACTTCAAATTTGGCCCCGCTGATCTGTTCTACCTCGTATCTGACCACTTTTTAGTCCAGCCATATCATCTCTGTTCTTAGATGAAGTCACTTCTCTCTTTTACCTTAGAACTTCGATACCTACCAGACACTGTCCCACTTACCTTTTGAACCAGACAAAAAGTCTGTAGGGAAATTTCTTCAGATTCATCTTCACTGTCCAAGGTACCCGCATCGTCCCCTTAACCTCGTCTCTGAGTACTCATTCCCATGAACAGCAGTTGCTGGTTTAAATTCTGACTGTCCCTCTGCACAGTTAGATCTATGAAAGCAGGGACTGTTTTTCATCTTGTATATTGTATTCTCTAGGACTGAATCCTATTCTGGGCTGAGTGAAGGTTCTCAATAACTATTTTTGAATGCATGAATAAATGAAAGTAAGATCTAGCTCTCTTCGTAGTGAATTATATCTTTATCTTGACAGGCCCAGATATCTGTATTTCTAATATAATAGAATAATGATACCATTTATATAATAGAAATTATACACATATAATAATACAAGTCATTTTTCCACATGATTTTGTATGTTTGTAGGTATACATGTTTTATTCAGAGCTGAATAATACCAGTAATATATTCTGACTTTCTGGCACATGAAATGCTCTCAGTAAATATTATAAGTTTTAATGAATTAATGAAAATAAGAACCAGCCCTTGCCACAGCAAATTTTGTCTTTTTCATGACAGATCCAATTGTATCTATTTCTTACATAATACAATAATGAAAGCACTTCTAGAATAGGAATTACACACATATAACAATGAAGACCATTTTCTCACAGAGCTCTTTATGTATGTGCCTGTGCTTTCCCACAGCTTATAATGGCAGTGACATAATTAGGAATCTTATAGGTGGATAAATAGATATTATCAATTGTATACAGGGTTGAAAACATGTAACTATTTTCTCTGAGGACATTCATGTACATACTTAATCAATCATTTCTTCAGGGTGAGGTTCTTCTGGTGCAGGTGCAATCTTAAATAAGCTACATTTCCCTCTTTGAATATATCCTCAGTTCCTCATAAGTAGGGTAGAGGAGTAGCAAGCTGTGGTTGAAACAAATTAATACCTCTTATTCTTTCTCGATGAGAGAGGGCAACTGTAGCTGTTTAGTGCAATGAAGGAGAGGCAGTGAGACAGCAGAACCTATGGGGGTGGGAGGCGTGATACTTCCCTTAGACGCAGCTCTTCAGCTCATAAGAAATTGCCCTACAGTTCATGAAGTACTGGTATAACAGGTTATCATTAAGTCCATAGCACTCTGAAGTCCTTTGAGATTATATAATTAAGTTAGCCTTTTGGCAGCCTCAGTGATCAGAATACTTATGATCTCTTTGTCATATTTTCTTGTGTATGTGTGTATTTGAGTGTGGTGTATTTCTTGGAAAGTGTGTCTTGCGGTTTCAGAGTATTTGTTTATTAGTTTGGAGCTTTTCCACGGCACACACTATGCTTTCCTTTTACAGACAGTGGTAGTGCTTGCTACATTTGATTATTATTGCTTTGTAGTTGTGCTTGGTTCAAGCTCTAAAAACATATATGCTATTATTGCCTCCCAACTTTATTTTTAGCTTCTTAACAATATGCCTGCATTTTGCTCAAAGCCACCTTTCAGTACACAGGCTTATATAATGTTAAAAGGCAAATAAAGCCAAAAACTTCTCATAATATTCTTAGAGAACTATACCTGCTATTAAAAGAAAGTTACTGCTATTAAAAGACTAAAGTGTCCTTCGATAATGTGTATACAAGAAAACTTATTGATTCTTTGAGGGCACTGTCTACCACAGTATGCTTTCTAGTATCATTAAAAACATTTTATAGACATTACATAAACTAAAATACTTTCCTTCATCCCTACAACAGTTCTTGCTCCTTTTATTATAAAATTTGTATTTTATAAAAAAAACTTAATTTGCTTTTTTTTTTTGGCCACGGTACGCGGGTCTCTCATTGTCGTGGCCTCTCCCGTTGTAGAGCACAGGCTCCGGACGCCGAGGCTCGGCAGCCATGGCTCACGGGCCTAGCTGCTCCACGGCATGTGGGATCCTCCAGGACTGGGGCACGAACCCGTGTCCCCTGCATCGGCTGGCGGACTCTCAACCACTGCGCCACCGAAGCCCCATGAATTTACTTTTTAAAAATTTATTTACTTATTGCAATTGGACCTAACTTGTTCTTGGCTTCAAGCTAACTTTGTAACTTGAAATTACTTGCTGTTTACCCTCTAGATTAGAGATTGTGTATTTTGGCTTTAGAACCTGGATTAGACTAGCACAAAGGACTGATTTTATCTTTCCATAGCTCTGGTATAGAATCAATTCTGTAGATTGTTTTTGTGGGAGGATGTTGACTTAAATTTTTATTTATTTTCAAAGGACTAGAGAGGAACAACATTTATTTAAGAAGCAATTTCTTTCTCATTTGTTTTTTTCTCTGTGTTTTATTGAACTTTATAATTTATAAGGACCATACCTCTGGAGCTGTAGTTTATAATTACACTTATTCAGCATGCTCTCCTCCAGAGTAGGAAAGAGTAGTCAGACAGCTGTTCCTAATGGCAAGTGAAGAGTGAAGAAATAGCAAACAAGTAGAAATAATATTAACAATACTTATGCATATAATATTCCCTGGGTTACATTTATTATCTCAAACTTTAAAAGACAGGCATTATCTCCACATTATAAACACTAAGGTTCAGTGAGCTAAATAATTTTCATAAGTGCACAGAGCTAGTGAGTGGTGTTATGAAGGATGGTGAAGAGAATAGTTAATATATTCACTTCTCAGTAAAGCATGAGTGCTTGTCCACAGCTTAATATTAGTCTGTTTTCTTTGTAGGAAGCAGAAATTACATACTATTCCTTTTAGAAAAGAAAACATGTAACAGCAACACTTTCAACTGTTTACTTAATAGAGATAAATATAACTGGTTGTAATTTGTACCAAATTTAGCAAAATATCTTTGAATGATAGTGACACAAGTAAAGGATGGGGCAAACTTTGGGGGGCTAGTGGCAACTATTTAAGCATTATAGAAGTTCAGAATTTTAATTGACATACTGGCATTCCTATACAAAACTCAAAACATCTTTGTTTGCCTTAGCTCTCAAATATGAATTAAAATGTTGAACCCTCTCGTGTGTTCTCAACCAGCACTGTTCTTACTCATTGTCAGCTCATCCATCACCCTTATACTTCAATTTTGGAAAGACACTTAGATCTGCTATAGAAAGAAGGATGAAAATAATCTAATCATATCATATCTTACATAGTATTTTAGTCATATTGCATGTATTTTATCTCTCTAAGTAAATCATAATCCTCTTGAAGACAGAAATTAGGATATTTAAGTGTCTATCAAGGTCTTTCATACAATATTCTCACAATACATGTACACCAAATAAATGAATTAATGAATCAAGCCAGAACACCTTCTTCAACTTCAAAGCTGTTATAATGACAGAATTAATCCTAAAGGGTCTTGTTTAAAAGGATTCATCAGGTACCTAATAAATATAAGGCATAATATTAGGTACAGATAAGCTTTTCTTTTTATTAAGTCCTTTGAATCTCATAATAATCCTACAACGAAAGCACTATTATCACTATCTTATATATTAGAACACTGAGACTTAGAGAGGTTAAACAGCATGTCCAGGGACAACAGTTGAAATGGGAAAAGCTGACAGTTTTTCATAGGCCTTTGACTCTAAATCTCTGTCTTTTCAGTTATACTATTAGTGAGTGAAAAGAAAATATCACTAACAATCTAGGGTGCTTAAGTCGTTTAGAGGGAGTGTGTGTGTGTTTCTAATAAATGCTAATGACAAATTCACTTTGGGAAGTCAACAAAATCTAATTTAGTAGAGTCAGTCAAGTATTATTCTCACTTGCTAATTAACTCCTTTGCTTTTTAGACAGCAGAGTTAAATCAGTGTCTTGAAAGTTATTGGTCTAGAATAGAACTGGATGTGGCTGTCAACAGCCTCCACTTTGAACACAAAGGAGAGTTATGGTGAATTTTTCCCTAATTAACAAAGTTTTACAAAATTCATACCTCTCATTTTGCAGTTTCGACAATCACTTCACTAAAGAATTAAAGTATTTCAAGCACATTTAAAAAATTCTGAGTAGGTAAACAAAGTTTTTTCTTTAACTTTCTGCATTAGGTATTCATTTATTGTTAGGTATTCATTCACTCATTGATTTATTTAGCAGATATTGTGTGCTTACTAAATATGTGTTCAGTCTGTTACTCATTTCTTCAGATGGTTAATTAGATAGAAAAAAGAAGCAAATAAGGTACAAAAGTGAGGCAGATATGGGAACAATTGCTTCTCTAGGAAGGACTAGAATATTTTTATGAGGATTATTAACTCCACAACGGAATCTGAGGGAACAGAGTAGTCATCAATCTTTTCATGATTTTCATTTATTCTATATAAGTTTATTTCTGCTTGCCAAAACACACTTCCACACATAAAAGTGCCCATGCTTACAATATCAATTCTGATTCAAGCTATTTTTTAAAAATATCATCCTTCTTTTCTTCATTTCCCCTCACCTTCCTTTAGTCCTTTCACACCTCCTTTTCTCCCTCCCCTCAATTTACTAGTATTTATTGAGTGTTACTATTTCCTAGGCACTGTGGTAAGTTTTGGGGCTCTACAAATGAATAATAATGCTGTCAAGGAGTTCAAAATCCCATTGCGGATACAGACAGGTGAGTAGATAATTACAGTGTGTAATGAGAAAAGTAATAGTGATATGAAAATATATGAATTATCTTCTGTGAGAGAACAGCAAAGAAGACACCTAATCTACTTTGGGAAGAGGGAAACCAGAGGGGTGCTGCTTGTGATGTATCTGGAAGCTCAGTGGTAATTCTTCAGGAAAAGAAAGATGATAATGTCAGTTTGCACAAAGACGAATGACTTGCAATTAGAAAACAAGCCTATCATTAAAAACCTTCTTTTGTCATTATCATTGGTAGTTGCAGTGATTCCTTAAAGAGAGGCTTGGAAATTTTGTTCCTAGGTCAACTCATTCCCAATTATGCTTCATGAATAAAGGATAGTAACAAGCAATGACACCTCATCCACTGTAGAATTTTTCCACAGTTTGAATTAAAATGAGTTTTTCAATTTTTGTGGATAATAATGTGCTTGTGAAAGCTGTTAAATAAAGAGACAACATGGTGCTCTAACTGATGTGTGTTTATGAGAGAACAAATGCATTAACTGAAATCTCAACAGCAAAATTCCAAGCATAAGAAGCAACATCTATATTTCAGGTTAAAACAAGATTAGACTAGGAATTCTAATACAGTCTTTCAACTTTTTAGTAAGACCCCAGAAAACTGATGAAAACTTATTAAAGAGATTAAAACTTGCAACAATAAAATTGATTGGCAGTCTTGGAAGGTTTATAAATTAAATGTCAATATAGAGAGAGCAACAAAACAAAACATCATCATCATCAACAACACACACACACAGAAAACAAGCAAACAAAGAAATCAATCCATTATTTTTGCACAATTTGCCCGTCTAAATGAAACAGCACACCCAGTCAGGAAGTTGGTATTCAGACACTCCAACTCTCTGCCTTCTTCCCTTAGCTTGTCCAAATCAAGCAGAAGGCAAGCAATGCCAATATCTCTCACTTAAGGCTGACATTGACTTTTTAGTCATGGCAATCTCTTGGGTGTATTTATTATCAACCATGCCATTTTCCATCACTCTCCATCCTTCTTGCCTTCATCCTATGACCATTCCTTGGACATTTAATTACATACTTCCATTACCAAAAAAAACCAAAAAAAACCAAACAAACGCCATAGGTTCTGGGAATCCATGATGAGAAAAGCAGGCATCTTGATTGCTATCCTTACAGAGCTAATAACATAGTGTGGGAAAAAATAAGCAAGTGAAAATGCTAGGAAATATGTAATTACTAACAGTGTTGATTCTCTGAAGTAAAAACGCTTGGTGAGAGAAAATGGGAGTGGCCTTTTTTTTAATCTCAAAAAAGAGACCAAATATAACTCCTGAAGTATTTACAAAAATGATCAAGATAAATTATACAGGCCATAATTTATGACCAGAAAGCAATAAACCTAGGGATTAATGAAAGTTAAATTTGTAATATCTAAACTGTAAAAATTTAAAAAGGTGTTCTCAAATCAACATATATGATCCAGATACACAAAAAAATTAATACCGAAACAGAGTACCTCATAGCCAAAGCAGTTCTTAGAAGCATATTGTTTATTACAATGACAGAAAATTTATATATTTGACTTTCAAACCAAGGGTTTAGAAAAGGAACAACTATAGAAGGCTTAAAGATATGAAGGAAGAACTGAACTATAAAATTCGAGCTGAAGTGAATGAATCAGAAAACAGGGAAAAGAGTAGATTGAATGAATGTATCTCAGACCAGATCCTCTGGAGGATTAATTAAGTAGAGACATATTAATAATACAAAAATTTAAAAAACATCATTTCTCACCAAGAGTAATCCAATAAATTTAAGTTCGTGGAATGAGACATGTTCATTCATCAAATCAGAAAAATATAAGTGGGGAAATGCATAAAGTTGATGATGCTTTGTTAGTTGGGTATTTTGTACATTTCTAGTGAGAGTATTCAAAGGTACACAGTCTTTCCAGAACACAAGTTTAAGATAATGGAACAAAAGATTTACAAAGGTGAAAATGTTAAGTTGCTTGGTTTTATCCACACTACTAATACTAAAGACAAAACCAGAAAGGAGGACCATTTTCTATATTCAAAATGTTCGCTGCAGTTTTATTTACAATAATGAAAAATTATGAACTAAATGTTCAATAATAATGAAAGGATTAAGTAAAATATGGTATATACATACAATGGAATGTGATGATGGCATTCACATTATTTTTAAAGGAAAATTTAATAATCTGAAAAATTTATTTTTAGTAAAAATATAGAAGAGAAAAATAAATTATGATTTCAAATATATGCAGTAGTCTTAGAAAGTCATATGGAATTATTTCTTACTGGCAAGGGTATTAATGATAATTTTCTAAAATTCATTTAACGTTTTCAGTATTTTCAATTTTTTTCATTAAGAACAATTGACAACTTTATTGTGAGGAAGTAATATTCAGTAAGTTTGCATCCCCTTAATTTTTTTTTTTCATAATTCAGATAGGATCCAAAGTTTCATTCCATCTAAATAAGAACATAACAAATGCCATGTGTTTAACATATCAGATCCAGGGACAATGAAATTAGAAGCAGTGGTCCAGGCTGAGTCTGAACAGTGGTCAGATCATGTGTACCATCATATAGCCTTGCTTGCACAAGAGATGGAAAGGGCCCACCAGGAATCCATTTGACACAAATAAAACTTCTGTAGAAGTGAGGCAAATAGCCTTTTTTTTTTAAATTGAAATAAAGCTAAATTACAGTGTGTTAATTACTGCTGTACAGCAAAGTGACTCAGTTATACATATAGATTCTTTTTCATATTCTTTTCCATTATGGTTTATCACAGGATATTGAATATAGTTCCCTGTGCTATACAGTAGGACCTTGTTTATTCATTCTATACATACTAGTTTGCATCTGCTAATCCCAAACTCCCACTCCTATACTCTCCCACACACCTCCTCCTTGGCAGCCACCAGTCTATTCTCTATGTCCCTTATTTTGTTTCTGTTTCATAGATAGGTTCTTTTGTGTCATAATTTAGATTCCACATGTAAGTGATATCATATGGTATTTGTCTTTCTCTTTCTGATTTATGCCACTTAGTATGATAATCTCTAGTTGAATCCATGTTGCTGCAAAAGGCATTATTTCATTTCTTATGGCTAAGTAGTATTCCATTGTATATATGTACAACATCGTCTTTATCCATTCATCTGTTAATGGACATTTAGGTGGTTTCCATGTCTTGGCTATTCTGAATACTGCTGCTATGAACATTGAGGTGCATGTATCTTTTTGAATTGCAGCTTTGTCTGGATACATGCCCAGGAGTGGGATTGCTGGATCATATGGTGATTCAATTTTTAGTTTCCTGAGGAAACTCCATACTGTTTTCCAAGTGGCTGCACCAATTTACATTCCCACAAACAGTGTAGGAGGGTTCCCTTTTCTCCACACACTCTCCAGCATTTGTTATTTGTAGAGTTTTTAACGATGGCCATTCTGACTGGTGTGAGGTGATATCTCATTGTAGATTTGATTTGCATTTCTCTAATAATTAGCAAAGTTGAGCATATTTTAATGTGCCCATTGACCATCTGTATTTCTTCTTTGGAGAAATGTCTCTTTAGGTCTTCTACCCATTATTTGATTGGGTTTTGTTGTTGTTGTTGTTGTCAAATTGTACGAGTTATTTGTATATTTTGGAAATTGAGCCCTTGTTGATCACATAATTAGCAAATATTTTCTCCCATTCTGTAGGTTGCCTTTTCATTTCGTTTATAGTTTCCTTTGCTGTGCAGAAGCTTGTAAGTTTGATTAGGTCCTATTTGTTTACTTTTGTTTTGATTTCTATTGCCTTGGGAGACTGACCTAAGAAAACATTGGTACAATTTATGTCAGAGAATATCTTGCCTATTTCTATTCTAGGAGTTTTGGGATATCACGTCTTATGTTCAAGTTTGTAAGCCATTTTGAGTTTATTTTTGTGTATGGTGAGATGGCATGCTCTAACTTCATTGATTTACATGCGGCTGTCCAACTTTCCCAATATCACTTGCTGAAGAGACTGTCTTTTTCCCATTGTATATTCTTGCCTCCTTTGTCAAAGATTAATTGACCATAGGTGTGTGGGTTTATTTCTGGGCTCTCTATTCTGTTCCATTGATCTGTATGTCTATTTTTGTGCCAATACTACACTGTTTTGATTACTGTAGCTTTGTAGTATTGTCTGAAGTCTGGGATGGTTATGCCTCCTGCTTTGCTATTTTCTTCAGGATTGATTTGATAATTCTTGGTCCTTTACTGTTTAATATGAATTTTAGGATTATTTTTTCTAGTTCTGTGAAAAAAGTCATGGGTAATTGGACAGGGATTACATTAAATCAGTAGATTGCTTTAGGTAATATGTCCATTTTAACAATATTAATTCTTCCAATCAAAGAGCATGTGATATCTTTCCATTTCTTTGAAACAACTTCAATTTCCTTTATTAATGTTTTATAGTTCTCAGAGTATAAGTCTTTCACCACCTTGGTGAGGTTTATTCCTAAGTGTTTTATTTTGGGGTTTGCAATTTTAAAAGGTATTGTTTTGTTTTAACATTCCCTTTCCGATATTTCATTGTTGGTGTAAAGAAATGCCACTGATTTCTGCATGTTAATCTTGTAACCTGCTACTTTGCTGAATTCAGTTATAAGTTCTAGTAGTTTTTGTGTGGAATCTTTAGGGTTTTCTATGTATAGTATCATATCATCCACATATGATGACGATTGTACCTCTTCCCTCCCAATTTGGATACTGTTTATTTCTTTTTCTTGTCTGATTGCTGGAGCTAGGACTTCCAATACTTTTTTGAAGAGAAGTGGTGAGAGTGGGCATCCTTATCTTATTCCAGATTTTAGTGGGAAGGCTTTCAACTTTTCACCATTGAGTATTATATCAGCTGTGTGTTTGTTATAAATAGCTTTTACTATTTTGAGATATGTTCCCTCTATACCTACTTTAATAAGAGTTTTTTATCATTAATGGATGCTGAATTCTGTCCGATGGCCCCAGTAGCTTATTATAGAACATTAACATGTCACTTAAACAGCTCTGTCCTTCAGTTTTCTCATCTGTATAAATGGAATTTAGTTCTTAGTATTGTTGTAAACATTATGTATGGTAAGCTATGAAAAGCTATGAAGACTAACATATATTGATGATAACTATCATTATTGTAGCTATTGTAATTATGTAGTGAAATGTTAATTAAATCATTGAGCTGCTGAGCTAATTTTTAAATTTATACCATCTGATGCTTGGGACAACTCCTACAGAACACTTACTGAATGCTGGCAGAAGACCTCAGATTTCCCAAAAGGCAAGAAAATCCACACTTACCAGGCTGTGTGGCTGACAGGGTCTTGGTGCTATGGCCTGGTGTCAGACCTGACGTTCTGGGAGAGCAGAGTTCAGGACATTAGACCACCAGAGACAACCTGGACCCATGTAATATCAATCGATGAGAGCTCTCCTAGAGATCTCTGTCTCAACACTAAGACCCAGCTCCACCCAATGACCAGCAAGCTCCAGTGCTGGATGTCCCATGACAATCAACTAGCAAGAGAGGAACACAACCCCACCCATTAGCAGAGAAGATGCTGAAAATCATACTAAGTTCACAGAAAACCCAAAACGCACCACTGGATGAAGCCCTAGCCAACAGGAAGACAAGATAGAGTTCCACCCACCAGAACACAGTCACTAGTCCCCTACACCATGACGCCAACACAAGCCACTGAACCAACCTTACCCACTGGGAGCAGACACCAAAAACAACAGGAATTATGAGCCTGAAGCCCACAAAAAGGAGACCTCAAACACAGTAAGTTAAGCAAAATGAGAAGACAGAGATATACAGAGCAGATGAAGGAGCAAAGTAAAAACCCACTAGACCAAACAAATGAAGAGGAAATAGGCAGTCTACCTGAAAAGGAATTCAGAGTAATGATAGTAAAGATATCAAAAATCATGGAAATAGAATGGAGAAAATACAAGAAACATTTAACAAGGACCTAGAAGAACTAAAGAGCAAACAAACAATGATGAACAACACAATAAATGAAATTAAAAATCCTCTAGAAGTAATCAATAACAAATAACTGAGGCAGAAGAACGGATAAGTGACCTGGAAGATAAAATAATGGAAATAACTACTGCAAAACAGAATAAATAAAAAAGAATGAAAATAATTGAGGATCGTCTCAGAGACCTCAGGGACAACATTAAACACACCAACATACAAATTATAGGGGTGCCAGGAGAAGAAGAGTAAAAGAAAGGGACTGAGAAAATATTTGAAGAGATTATAGTTGAAAACTTCTGTAACATAGGAAAGGAAATAGTCAATCAACTCCCGGAAGTGCAGAGAGTCCCAACAGGATAAATCCAAGTAGAAACATGCCAAGACATATATTAATCAAACTATCAAAAATTACATACAAAGAAACTATATTAAAAGCAGAAAGAGAAAAGCAACAAATAACATACAGGGGAATGCCCATAAGGTTAACAGCTGAACTTCCAGCAGAAATTCTGCAAGTCAGAAGGGAGTGGCAGGACAAATTTAAAGTGATGAAAGGGAAAAACCTACAACTAAGATTACTCTACCCAGCAAGGATCTCATTCAGATTCAACAGAGAAAACCTTTACAGACAAGCAAAAGTTAAGATCACCACCAAACCACCTTCACAAGTGCTAAAGGAACTTCTCTAGGCAGGAAACACAAGAGAAGGAAAAGACCTACAATAACAAACCCAAAACAATTAAGAAAAATGTAATAGGAACATACATATTGATAATTACCTTAAATGTAAATGATTAAATGCTCCAACCCAAAGACATAGACTGGCTGAATGGATACAAAAACAAGGCCCCTAGGTCAGAGGGGCACTGATGACCTGTCAAGCTCAAGGCTGGACACCCCCAGTACAGGGGCCTCTCTAACACATGATGACCTGGAAGCCGGTTGCACGTGGTCAGAAAGAGGTCAGGCCTGAAACAATATCCAGCGGGATACGTGCTCCCCGACCCTGCGCAAAGATACCCCCAACGTTTGGGAATCCTGATGCTTTGATGCCCTGGCCAGGAATCACTTCCTGGGAGACAAGCTGCATACTAGGAGCAGTGCCCAGGGCCATGGCCAAGGAATCAGCTGTGACCCAGCCGGCCAGGGGAAGGACACTCCAGAGATGCCTCCCCAGCCACAACGCCCTCATTTCCTTAAACGGCCACTGTTTATGGGATGTGTTGCAGCCAACGACACCAAAGAACCATCTTCCTACCTAAGCCCAAACTCAGATCAGTGATTTAAAAGCAAATTCAAAGAACGTTCAGCTCATTTGAAACAGAGTTGGGTCTCTGGAAAGGTAAAATCTCTGGAAGTTGAATTTGGGAAAACTGCCCAGAGCTCAAGTGCAGGCCTGAACTTGGCAGGACCTAAGGGCACCAAACAGACCCTGTTTTGGCCCACTGGCCACCCCAGCAGTTGTCCCCGACTGGCCCAAATGAGCCGCCTGGCCCCCTGGCCCGTATCTTTGCCCAGCAGAGAGCTGGGAGTCTCACTCCAGAGCAGCCAAGTTTCTAAAGAACCCCCTTCCACTTTAACTAAACTGGAAACCATGGACTCTTGGGAACCCCTCCCAAGAACCACCTAGTGAGGGAGAAGCACTCAGGGCAGGGCTGGATGGCACCCACATTACCCATTTGGTCATTCTATCTGAGAACTGAAATCACCATGACTGTGAGGGCAGCAAGGCCCAGCTGCCATGCACGGGCTCGTGTACCCCGTGGCCACGCTGCTTGTCAAGCCCCAGGCAGGCACCTCCTCCCTGAAGCCTCCCCTTAAAGCGAAGGGCCAAGGACAACCTTCCCCACGACCAAGAAGAAAACAGAAGCTCTGAGACATGGGTGACATCCCTCAGTGAGGACAAACCTCATCCTCCACCCGAGTCTGTTAGTCTAAGAGCCGTGTTCCCAACAGTTCCCTAACCCTTCGCCCAGGGCCAAAGCCCCTGTGCCCAGTGGGGCCCTTCTGTGCAGTGGACTCAGCAGGCCCTGAGCATTTGGGTGACCCTCTGTGCAAATGTGCCAGCCTCAGTGACCGCCACATCCAACCGTGTGTAACCCTCGCGATGAACGAAGCTCACACCGCAGGTCATGTTGGGGAGTTTGGGATTGACACGTACATATGGCTGTATTTAAAACAGATAACCCACAAGGGCCTACTGTATAGCACAGGGAACTCTGTTCAATATTCTGTAATAACCTAAATGGGAAAATAATTCAAAAAATAATAGATACATGTATATGCATAACTGAATCACTTTGCTGTACGCCTGAAACTAACACAACATTGTTAATCAACTATACTTCAATATAAAATAAAAATTAAAAAAATACACATAAAAAAAGTCTCCTAAATATGCTGTCTACAAGAGACCCACTTCAGACTTAGGGACACATACAGACTGAAAGTGAGGGGATGAAAAAAGATATTCCATGCAAATGAAAATCAAAAGAAAGCTGTAGTAGCAATTCTCATATTAGAAAAAATAGACTTTAAAACAAAGACTATTACAAAATACAAAGAAGGACACTGCATAATGATCAAGGGATCAATCCAAGAAGAAGATATAACAATTGTAAATATTTATGCACCCAATACAGGAGCACCTCAATACATAAGGAAAATGTTAACAGCAATAAAAGGGGAAATGAACAGTAACACAATAAGAGTAGGAGACTTTAACACTCCACTTTCACAAATAGATCATCCAAAATGAAAACAAATAAGGAAACACAAGCTTTAAATGATACATTAAACAAGATGGACTTAATTGATATTTATAGGACAGTCCATCCAAAAACAATGGAATACACATTTTTCTCTAGTGCTCATGGAATATTCTACAAGATAGATCATATCTTGAGTCACAAATCAAGGCTTGGTAAATTTAAGAATATTAAAATCATATCAGGTATCTTTGCTGACCACAATGCTATGAGACTTGGTATCAATTACAGGAAAAAAAAAACTGTAAAAAATACAAACACATGGATGCTAAACCATATGCTACTAAATAACTGAGAGATCAATGAAGAAATCAAAGAGGAAATCAAAAAATACCTAGAAATAAATGACAATGAAAACACGATGACCCAAAACCTATGAGATGCAGTAAAAGCAGTTCTAAAAGGAAAGTTTATAACAATGCAATCCTACCTCAAGAAACAAGAAAAATCTCAAATAAACGTCCTAAATTTACACTTAAAACAATTAGAGAAAGAAGAACAAAACACCCCCAAAGTTAGCAGAAGGAAAGAAATCATAAAGATTTGATCAAAAATAAATGAAAAAGAAAAGAAGGAAACAATAGCAAAGATCAGTAAAACTAAAAGCTGGTTCTTTGAGAAAATAAACAAAATCAATAAACCAGAAGCCAGACTCGTCACAAAAACAGGGGAGAAGACTCAAATCAACAGAACTAAAAGTGAGACAGAAGTAACAACTGACCCTGCAGAAATATAAAGGATCATGAGAGATGGCTACAAGCAACTCTATGCCAATAAAATGTACAACCTGGAGGAAATTGACAAATTCTTAGAAAAGCACAACTTTCTGAGACTGAAGCAGAGAGAAATAGAAAATATAAACGGACCAATAACAAGCACTGAAACTGAAACTGTGATTAAAAATCTTCCAACAAACCAATGCCCAGGACCAGATGGCTTCACAGGTGAATTCTATCAAACATTTAGAGAGAAGCTAACACCTATCCTTCCCAAACTCTTCCAAAATATAACAGAGGGAGGAACACTCCCCAAACTCATTCTAGGAGGCAACCATTACCCTGATACCAAAACCAAAGATGTCACAAAAAAGAAAACTATATACCAATATCACTGATGACCATAGATGCACAAATCCTCAACAAAATGCTAGCAAAGAGAATCCAACAGCACATTAAAAGGATCATACAACATGATGAAATAGAGTTTATCTCAGGAATACAAGGATTCTTCAGTATACACAAATCAATCAATGTTAACCATATTAACAAAGTGAAGGATAAAAACCATATGATAATCTCAATAGATTCAGGAAAAGCTTTTGAAAAAATTCAACACCCATTTATGTTAAAAACTCTCCAGAAATTAGGCATAGAGGGAACCTACCTCAACATACTAAAGGACATGTATGAAAAACTCACACCCAACATTGTTCTCAATGCTGAAAATCTGAAACAATTTCCTCTAAAATCAAGAACAAGACAAGGAGGCCCACACTTACCACTATTATTCAACATAGTTTTGAAAGTTTTAGCCACAGCAATCAGAGAAGAAAAAGAAATAAAAAGAATCCAAATTGGAAAAGAAGAGGTAAAGCTGGCACTGTTTGCAGATGACATGATACCATACATAGAAAATCTTAAAAGTGCTACCAGAAAACTACTAGAGCTAATCAATGAATTTGGTAAAGTAGCCAGATACAAAATTAATACACAGAAATCTCTTGCATTCCTATACACTAATGATGAAAAATTTGAAAGAGAAATTAAGGAAACACTCCCATTTACCATTGCAACAAAAACTATAAAATACCTAGGAATAAACCTACCTAAGGAGAAAAATACCCCTATGCAGAAAACTATAAGACACTGATGAAGGAAATTAAAGATGATGCAAACAGATGGAGAGATATACCATGTTCTACAATTGGAAGAATCAACACTGTGAAAATAACTATACTACCCAAAGCAATCTACAGATTCAATGCAATCCCTGTCAAATTACCAATGGCATTTTTCACAGAACTAGAGCAAAAATTTCACAATTTGTATGGAAACACAAAAGACCCCGAATAACCAAAGCAATCTTGAGGAAGAAAAACGGAACTGGAGGAATCATGGTCCCAGAATTCAGACTATAGTACAAAGCTACACTAGTCAAGACAGTATGGCACTGGCACAGAAACAGAAATATAGCTCAATGGAACAGGATAGAAAGCCCAAAGATAAACCCACACACATATGGTCAACTTATCTTTGATAAAGGAGACAAGAATATACAATGGAGAAAAGACAGCCTCTTCAATAAGTGGTGCTGGGAAAACTGGACAACTACATGTAAAAGAATAAAATTAGAATGCTTCCTAACACCATACACAAAAATAAACTCAAAATCAATTAAAGACCTAAATGTAAGACCAGAAACCATTAAACTCTTAGAGGAAAACATAGACAGAATGCTCTTTGACTTACGTCAGAGCAAAATCCTTTTTGACCCACCTCCTAGAGAAATGGATATAAGAACAAAAATAAGCAAATGGGACCTAACGAAACTTAAAATCTTTTGCACAGCAAAGGACACCATAAACAAGATGAAAAGACAACCTTCAGAATGGTAGAAAATATTTGCAAATGAAGCAACTGACAAAGGATTAATCTCCAAAATATACAACCAACACATGTAGCTCAATATCAAAGGAAAAAACAAACCAATCTAAAAATGAACAGAAGATCTAAATAAATATTTATTCAAAGAAGATATACAGATTGCCAACAAACACATGAAAGGATGCTCAACATCACTAATCATTAGAGAAATAAAAATCAAATATTTAATGTGATATCAGCTCACACCAGTCAGAATGGCCATCATCAAAAAATCTACAAAGAATAAATGCTGGAAAGGGTGTGGAGAAAAGGGAACCCTCTTGTACTGTTGGTGGAAATGTGAATTGATACAGCCACTATGGAGAACAGTATGGAGGTTCCTTAAAAAACTGAAAATAGAATTACCATATGACCCAGCAATCCCACTACTGGGCATATACCCTTAGAAAATCATAATTCAAAAAGAGTCATGTACCACAATGTTCATTGCAGCACTGTTTACAACAGCCAGGATATGGAAGCAACTTAATGTCCAATGACAGATGAATGGATAAAGAAGATGTGGCACATATATACAATGGAATATTACTCAGCCATAAAAAGAAATGAAATTGAGTTATTTGTAGTCAGGTGGATGGACCTATAGCCTGTCATACAAAGTGAAGTAAGTCAGAAAGAGAAAAACAAATATCATACACTAACACATATATATATGGAATCTAAGGGAAAAAAATGGTTCTGATGAACTTAGGAACATGACAGGAAATAGGATGCAGATGTAGAGAATGGTCTTGAAGACATGGGGAGGGGGAAGGTAAGCTGGACGAAGTGAGAGAGTAGCACTGACATATATATACTACCAAATGTAAAATAGATAGCTAGTGGGAAGTAGGTGCATCACACAAGGATATCACCTCAGTGCTTTGTGACCACCTAGAGTGGTGAGATATGAAGGGTGTGATGGAAATGCAAGATGGAGGGGATATGGGGATATATGTATAGATATAGCTGATTCACTTTGTTATACAGCAGAAACTAACACAACATTGTAAAGCAATTATACTCCAATAAAGGTGTTAAAAAATAATAAAATAAAAAATAAGTACATTTGTTTAGTTAAAAACAAATTATACCATCTGAACTTTGGTGATTTTTTTCTAAATAATATACACGCTCTGCTTTCCTGACAAATGTATTTTAAATTCATGTGCTGATTCTGTTCCATTTATACCTGATAAATTGGCAAAAATCATGAGGGTATCAGATGGATTTGAATATTCATTCACAAAAGCTTTGGCCTTGCCTTGAGTTAAAGTAACTTCTCTGAATTGATCTACTAACTTGGCTTCTCTGAATTGATCTACTAACTTGGCTCCCCTATCAGACTGCATCCTTTCCAGTGGATCTACTTATTTCTGTGTGCTCTAACCAGTTCTTTTATGTGATGCATGTAGAACCTGCTTCCTGTTAAGTACATGCTCATGTGAGACCACATGCCTCTATAATCATATCATTAATACCAGTAATAACTGTTAGAATATAATAACTTCAATTAAAAAAGAATAACTAAAAAATGTCAAGCCCCTGGAGTAGAAGTAAGAATTGAAGAGGGAGAGAGAAAGAAAGTCATACAAAACTCTTCTGATCATGAGATTCCTAATTATTTCTTAAATAACTTCACTTATCAGGAAACTGCACTGAGCTGTTATGTAAGAAGTAAACTTTTATTTTATTTAATTATGGTAATTTGGTCTGTTTCTTGTTTGTTAAAGCAACTGGCATTACTCTAAATTATGACCCAGAGTATTTAGAGCCATGGGGTTGAATTTAAACAGATACAGAATGAGTATAGATAGAAAAGTGAAGAGGTCTAAGGACTATGTCTAGGGAACTCTAGAATTCAGAAATAGGGAGAAGGAAGAAGCTCTACTAGAGGAGACCAAGAAGGAGCTGCTGGTAACAGAAAATAAGTGCCTTTGGTGACATGGAAGTAAAGTAAAGGAAGTGTTTCAAGGATGAGAAATGGTCACCTCTATTAAGTTCTGCTGAGCAGTCAAGAAAGAGGAAGACAGGCAAGTGTTCATTAGGTTTGGCAAGATGGTGTTCACTGGTGACATAGATGAGAGAAGTGATGGGGATTAAAAACTCCCCTGGAGTGTACTAAAGAGAAAACAAGAAGTTTAGAAATAGAAAAAATTGATCAGAGAAATGGGGTGATTGTTGGAGGGATGTGAGGGCAAGGGAAGCATTTTATATACATGGCTTATCATTTATCATGTTAGGATGCCAATGAAAATAATATGTCAGAGAGAGAATAGCTGATGCAGAGGAGAAGACCAAAAATATTTTTCATGTAGTAGAGGCTACACTGCTCTGGATTCATATGGTTCTTTTTGAAAGGGAATGCATTAGATAGCATTTGTTAATATTCCTGAGAGGAGACATCAAGACGGTGGAGGAAGAAGATGTGGAGCTCACTTCCCCCAACAAACACATCAAAAATATATCTACTTGTGGAACAATTCTCACTGAAAGTTAACTGAAAATTTAACTGGACTTAACCTGGACTTGTGAGGAGTATGCACAATGGCTCTCCCCCAGACAGTGCAGAGAGAGGTCTTCTCTAGTGGCTGCTGGATTTCCAAGGACCACCTCACTGTATATCCCAGCCCAAGCTGAGCAAACTCTCCAGTTCTCCTCACTCCATGCCACAGTGCAGCATTGGATCTGGGGAAGCCATAACTGGGGAAGACACTCGACCTTGGGATACAGAGGGAACCTGGTCCCAGGGTGGGACCTGGGTGGGGTGGAGACAACCATTGTTGGTGCTTACTTAAACAGCACTCCAGAAGCTGCCCAGATCTCTGATGGCAGCTTCGCCACCACAGTTCAATTCTTGACACAAAACAACAGTCTATGTGGGCCCTGGCCAACCCTGTGGAGCAGTTCTACAACTAGGAGGGGGACTCAGAGGCTGG
The DNA here is from genome assembly GCF_949987515.2 of Delphinus delphis. Classification (NCBI taxonomy): domain Eukaryota; kingdom Metazoa; phylum Chordata; class Mammalia; order Artiodactyla; family Delphinidae; genus Delphinus; species Delphinus delphis. The sequence goes on from NC_082700.1 coordinate 33,508,113, forward strand.
GGATAACGATTGAGTGAGGGATAAAGGGGACTTGCAACTGAGGCTGAGTCTGAGTGGAGACACAGTCACCTAAACAGGCAGCACATCAGACCTCTGTCCGCAAATGGGCCCCACTTGTTTTAGCACTCCCCTCTACTGAAGCAAGGGTCCCAGCACAGGGAAAGTGAAAAACACATAAAGAGAGAAGAACCTCTTCAGGCAAGACCTTCAGGGCTTCTGCTTCAGGAACTTGGGATCAGACCCTGTCCTCAACAGAGCAGTGATGAACAATTAGCAGAGAGGAAGTCCTGTCTCACACCCTCTAGCCCTTCCTTCTCCGAAAGATGTGATTTGCATCCATGTCAGATCCAGTTCTCTCAACAAAAGCATTGGACACATAGTCTGTATAGAGACACTTTTAAATAAGAACACCCCATCAAGACTGCAATAGGTAAGTTCATAAAGACAGAGAAAGTTAAGCAAAATGAAAAGGAAGAAAAACTACTCTGAATTGAAAGAGCAACGGAAAAACCCTGAAAAAAATGGAACAGAAAAAAACAATTTACCAGATAAATAATTCATTGGTAATAAATATTGGTAATAAAAATGTTAACTGAATTAGGGAAAGAATTTATGTAAATAGTGAACATCTTAACAAGGAACTAGAAAGTATTTTAAAAAAGGCCCATTCAGAAATAAATAATTCAAAAGTGAAATAAAAAACACAGTAGAAGAAATGAATAGAAGACTAAGTGATATAGAAGAATGCAAAAATGATCTGGACGATGGAATAACCAACCAGAACAGCAGAAAGAAAAACACATTAAAAAAATGAAACTAATTTAAGAGATCTTTGGGAGAACATTAAGATACCAATATTCTCATTATTGGGTTCCCAGAAGGAGAAGAGAGAGGGAAGGGAAATGGAAATGCATTTCAGAAGATTATGGTTGAAAAATTCCCAAACCTGAAGAAGGAAACATATCCAGGAACAGGAAGCACAGAGGGTTCAAAACAAGAAAAATCCTAACAAATCCAAACCAAGAAGTATCATAATTAAAATTATAAAAATCAAAGTTAAAGAGAGAATTATAAAGGAAGCAAGAGAAAAACAAAGGGTCATATACAAAGGAAACCCCCATAAGGCTGATTTCTCTACATAAATTTTGCAGGGCAGAAGGGAGTAGCATAAGGTTTAAAGTGTTGAAAGGGAAAAACATGCAACCTAGGATATTCAACCCAGCCAGATTACCATTTAGAATAGAAGGAAGAGGGCTTCCCTGGTGGCGCAGTGGTTGAGAATCCGCCTGCCGATGCAGGGGACACGGGTTCGTGCCCTGGACCAGGAAGATCCCACGTGTCATGGAGCAGCTGGGCCCGTGAGTCATGCCCGCTGGGCCCGAGTGTCCGGAGCCTGTGCTCCTTAACGGAAGAGGCCACAACAGTGAGAGGCCCGTGTACCACAAAAAAAAAAAAAAAAAAAAAAAAAAGAATAGAAGGAAGATAAAGAAATGCTCAGAAAAGCTAAAAATAAAGGAGTTCATCAATGCTAAAGCTACTCTAAAAAAAATGTTGAAGGGTCTTATCTAAGTGATAAAGGAGTAAGAATATATAAGAAAGGGAAAACCCAACTAGGAAAGAAAAATATAGAGTAAGGACTGAGGATCAACCACTTAAATAAGCCAGTGTGTAGACTAAAAGAGAAAAAATTTTAAAGCAACTATAACTACAATAAACAGATAGGGATAAGCATGAAGATGTAAAATATGACATCAAAAACACAAAATGTGTGGGAGGGGAGTAAAAGTGTACATCTTTTAGAATGTGTTTGAACTTGAATCAATACCAGTTTAAAACAAATCAATATAATTATGGATCAACATATATGAATCCCATGGCAATCACAAATCAAAAACCTAAAAAAAACCTAAAAACAAGGAAGACAAGCATACTACTAAAGAAAATCATCAAACCACAAGGGAAGAAACAAGAATAGATGAACAGAGAACTACACAAACAACCAGAAAACAAGTAATAAAATGGCTGTAAGTACATACTTATCAATAATTACTTTAAATGTCAATGGACTAAATGCTCCAATCAAAATAAAAATAAAGTGACTAATTGGATTAAAAAAAAACTTTTAATATGCTGCCTACAAGAAACTCACTTCAGGGTTAAAGGTAAAAGAGACTGAAATGAGAGGATGGGAAAAGATATTTCATGCAAATGGAAATGGTAAGAAAATGGGAGTAACAACACTCAAATCACACAAAATAGGCTTTAAAACAAAGACTACCAAAAATGATAAAGAAGGCATTATAAAATGATAAAGAAGAGGATATAACACTCATTAGCATACATACACCCAACACGAGATCACCTAACTATATAAAGCAAATACTACCAGACATAAATGGAGAAATTGACAATAATATGATAATAGTAGGGGACTTTAACACCTCACTTACATTAATGGACAGATCACCAAGACAGAAGATTGATAAGGCAATAATGGACTTAAGTGACACAATAGACTGGTTGGACTTAATAGATATTTATAAGACATTAGATCCCAAAACTGCAGAATACACATCTTTACAAAGTACACATGGAAATTCCTCCAGGATAGAGCAAATGGTAGGCCATGAAACAAGTATCAACAAATTAAAAAATAGAAATTATAACAAATGTTTTTTCTGACCATAAAAGTATGAAACTAGAAATTAATTACAGAAATGAAAATGGGGAAACATAAACTTGTGGACAGTAAATAACATGCTACTAAAAAACTGTGGGTCAATGAAGAAATCAAAGAAGAAATCAAAAAATTATCAAGACAAAAGAAAATGGAAACATAGTACTCCAAATTCTGTAGGATGCAGGAAAAAAAGCAGTTCTAAGAGGGAAATTTATAGTGATATAGACCTTCTTCAAGAAACAAGAAAAATCTGAAATAAACAACCTAACTTCCACCTAAAGGAATTAGAAAAAGATCAAACAAAGCACAAAGTCAGCAGAATGAAGGAAATAATAAAGATCAGAGAGGAAATAAATAAAATAGAGATCAAAAGAAAAATAGAAAAGATTAATAAAATTTTATCTTTGTTATTTTTTTTGCAGAGATAAAGAGAATTGATAAATCTTTAGCCAGGCTCACCAAGAAACACAAGGAGAGGACCCAAATAAACAAAATAAGAAATGAAAGAGGAAAAGAACAACAAATATCACAGAGATACAAAGAAAAAAAAACAAGGGAATACTATAAATAGTTATATACCAGCAAATTGGACAACTAGAGGAAATCACAAATTTCTAGAAACATACAACCTTCTAGGGCTGAATGTGGAAGAAATATTCAATCTGAATAGACTGATCACTAATAGTGAAACTGAATTTGTAATAATGAAAAAAAAAAAAAAAAAACTCTGAGCAAACAAAAGTCCATTACCTGATGGCTTCACTGGGGAATTCTACCAAACATATAAAGAAGAACTAATACCTACCCTTCTCAAACTATTCCAAAAAACTGAACAGGAGAGAACACTCCCAAAATCATTCAATAAGTCCACCATTACCCTGATACCAAAACCAAAGACAGTACCAAAAAAAAAAAAAAAAAAAAAAATTAAAGGCCAACAACTTTGGTGAATATGGATGCAAAAATCCTCAACAAAATATTAGCAAACTGAATCCAACAATATATAAAAAGGATCATATATCATGATCAAGTTGGATTTATTCCAGGGATGCAAGGCTGGTTCAACTTTCACAAATCAATGTAATACACCACATTAACAAAAGGAAAGGCAAAACAATATGATCATCTCAATAGATGCAGAAAAAGCTTTTGACAAAATTCAACATCCATTCATGATAAAAACTCTCATCAAAGTTGGTACAGAGAGAACATATCTCAACATAATAAAGGCCATTTATGACAAACTCACAACTAACATAATACTCAATGGTGAAAAGCTGAAAGTCTTCCACCTAAATTCAGGAACAAGGCAAGGATGACCACTTTGGCACATTTATTTAAAATAGTATTGGAAGTCCTAGCCATAGCAATCAGACAGGAAAAAAAATAAAATGCATCCAAATTGGAAGGGAAGAGGTAAAACTCACTATTTGTAGATGACATGATACTTTATATAGAAAACCCTAAAGTTTCCACCCAAAAACTATTAAAATGAATAAGTGAATTCAGCAATGTTGCAGGATACAAGATTAATACACAGAAATCTGCTGTTTTTCTAAACACTAATAATGAACTATTAGAAAGAGAAAGTAAAAAAAAAATCCATTTTAAAATCACATCAAAAAGAATAAAATACCTAGAAATAAACTTAACCAAGGACATGAAAGACCTATACTCTGAAGTCTATAAAAAACTGATGAAGGAAATTGAAGATGATACAAAGAAATGGAAAGATAGCCCATGCTCTTAGATTGGAAAAAATAATATTGTTAAAATGGCAAACTACTCAAAACAATCTACAGATGTAATACATGCCCTGTAAAATATCCATGTTTTTTTTATAGAACTAGAATAAATAATGCTAAAATTCATATGGAGCCACAAAAAAACCCCAAACTACCAAAGCAATCTAAGAACAACAGTGAAGCTGGAAAATTAACCCTCCCAGACATCAAAATATACTACAAATCTCAGTAATCAAAATAACATGGTACTTGTGAAAAACAGGCACACAGATCAATGCAACAGAATAGAGAGCCCAGCAATAAATCCATGTACCCATAGGCAATTAATCTACAAAAAAGTAGGTAAAAATGTACAATAGAGAAAAGACTGTCTCGTCTAGAAATGGTGCTTGGAAAACTGGACAACTGTGTGTCAAACAATAAGATTAGAACAGTTTTTTCAGATCATATAAAAAAATCAACTCAAAATAGATTAAAAAGCCTAAATGTAAGACCCTAAACCATAAAACTCCTAGAAGAGAACATAGGCAGAATACCCCTTGACATAAATCATAGCAAAGGTTTTTTTGATCTGTCTCCTAAGGCAAAAGAAATAAAAGCAAAAATAAACAATTGCATTCTAATTAAACTAAAAAGCTTTTGCTCAGCAAAGGCAACCATCAACTATATGAATAAACAACATACAGAAGGGAAGAAAATATTTACAAATGGTATGACTAACAAAGAGTTAATATATAATATATATAAATAGCTCATACAAGTCAATATCAAAAACCAAATAACCTTATCAAAAAAATGGGCAGAAGATCTGAATAGACAATTTTCCAAGGAAGACATACAGATGGTTAACAGGCACATGAAAAGAAATGCAAATCCAAACAACAATGAGATATCACCTTACATCTATTAGAATGACTATTATCAAAAAGTCTACAAATAATAAATGTTGGAGAAAATGTGGAGAAAAGGGAGCCCTTGTACACTGTTGGGAATGTAAATCAGTGCAGCCACTATGGAAAACAGTATGGAGATTCCTCAAAAAACTAAAAATAGAACTACCATATGATCCAGCAATTCCACTCCTTGGTATATCCAGAAAAGGCAAAAACACTAATTTGAAAAGATACATGCACCCCAAGATTCATAGCAACACTATTTATAATAGCCAGGATTTGGGAGAAATCCAAATGTCTATCAACAGACAAATGGATAAAGAAAGTGTGCCATATATATATATAAAATAGAATTTAGCCTTAAATTTGCAGCAATGTGAATAGAGAATATTTTGCTTAGTGACATAAGTCAGACAGAAAAAGACAAATATTTTATGATATGCCTTGTATGTGGAATCTAAAAAAATTATATAAATGAGTGTACATAGTAAAACAAAAACACACTCATGGATATAGAGAACAAACTAGTGTACCAACGGGGAGATGAAAGAGGGGAGGGACAAAATAGGAGTATGGGATTAAGAGATACAAACTAATGTGTTTAAAATGGACAAGCAATAAGGATATACTCTATAGCACAGGGAATTATAGCCATTATTTTATATTAACTTTTAATGGATTACAATATGTAAAAATCCTGAATCACTATGCTATATGCCTAAGACTAACATAATATTGTAAATTAACTATACTTCAATAAAAAAGACTGGGAAAAAAATTCCTAGCTCAGATTAAATGAAGGAAAATATATCCATGTATGGTAATGTCTTTTCCAACTGTTCTCTCTAATTTAAAACAAAAGCATATAAAGGAAAAAAGTTTAAGTCTAACTTCTCCAGATACTCCTTATTACTTTTCAAAGGTAATTGCTGTTGACAATTTATTGCATATTCTTCCTTGTTTTTTGTCCTATAAATGTGTGTAAACATTTATTTTATTAATATGCTTATGCACACCTTCCCATGGAATTAAAAAATAACTCTAGCCTTTAATACACTGTGTTGTATAGCTTGCATTTTCACTTATACTGTGAGCATCTTTCCACTTTAGTACACATATATGTGACATTTTTAAAATTAATGGACTAGTATTCCATATTATGCATATTCTGTGTTAAGTATTCAACTGCTCATAGATTATTCATATTTTTGAACCAGTGTTTTCTATTGATTTAAGTATATTTTCCCATTTTTCATTTTTTCTTTTCTGTCAATTTCATAACCAAAGTAATTGTGAGATGCATACATGAGTATATTATTTTAGTAATAGAGAATTTTGAAGGTTTTCTCTTTTCTGCCATTAAAAATTATTGAATTGTTTGATAGTGTGATAAATACTCTAGTTCATTATTTCCTATGAAACAAGTGATTTCATTTTATTCTACCATCTTTAACCAACTTAGCTCTTTAATGGGTTTCTTTTCTCCTGTTATATTTTTATGAACCCCAGATTGAATTTCCTGACACAGGTATATGAAACATAGTAAACAGAGACCCTCCTTTTGGAAGAAGTTAGAGTTATAGGGGACTCAGGGAGAAGAAAAGTGAAAGTGAGGACTCAGCAAGAACTCAGTAGAAGCCTAGCAGCTCTATTCCGCCTTCTCAACAGGGAGTACTTTTTTTTCCTCATCATCCCAAATGAGAGAGGCACCAGAAATATTAGGATGATAAATGCTTTGTGGTGCCAATATTACTTTCCTTTGATTAGCACCAAAGATGGGAATTGGGGTTGTCCACATTGAATCATGGAGGCAGGGAATTTTCCAGTCCCAGGACCTGATGCATGTTGCCTAGGGAGAACAGTGTGCAAGATGCATAAGCATATTATTGGATTAATATATTATTTTTCATAATAAAAATTTATGCTTGTAAAAAGTTCAAAGACATGAGCCTGAAATTAGACTAGATTAGGATCTTCAGGAACTTGGAGCTAGTCATTTGTTTCTTCTAATACACATGGGCCAGTGATTTAGTTATTTGCTTTCTTTATTATTTTATTAATTTCTATGATCCCAAGGAGTGCACCTGAGATAAATGAGCATCTTATGTCTAGGAGATGTAGCTGCTTTCCCCTCAGGTCTCACTGATCTTGACAACATGGCCCTCTGCACTTGGGCCAGGTCCTCTGAAGAATTACAAAGATGGAGCAAAGGTCTTTCCATGACTCTCACTAGAGGAAACATTTCTGTCAGTTAATCAGCCAGTATTTTTAGAGTGCCTATGGGGTAGTTTCAAACAGGCAAACCGGAGATGTACAAGATGCCCGGTCTCTACCCTCAGTGGCTTACAGGAGCATAAGGCATAAACATGAAGAAACAGAGCATGCAAACAAAAATGAGAATGTCCATGTAAGTTTATAGATGTGTGCTCAGGGGCTCAAAGGGTGGTGAGATCCCTAACAACTGAGCACAGACAGTTTTCAGAGGAGGTAGAATTGGTATTGGGCTTGAAGGCTGGGTCAGCTTCCTTAGGTGGAGACCATGTTTCTGGAATGACATTTACTTAAGTCCCTTTCTTTTTTGGCATCTATACACTTTGAAACTTCTGAAGATGTCAATAATACATGCACATTTTAAAAAATAAATAACAAAAATCTATATATAACAAAATGGGAAAATTGCATTCATCCCACACTTCCCTAAGAAAACCATTAACAGTTAAGAATGCAGTCTTCCAAAAATTTCTGTATGTATATAAAAGATTAGGTCCCTCTCCCCAGCCTCCTGCCCATCTCTTCCCCCCACACAACATACTATTTAGAAACAATATGCTTGAGGTTAAGAGGGGAAATTTTACACTCATCCACTGTTCAGTCCAGTTCTGTATGAGAATTCAAGGAGACAAATTAGGAGCACAACTTTTCTCCAGAGGCCTTGTTCCTTCTCTTCTTGAGCTCTCTCAGGGCCTTCAAATTTCCACCTGAAATAAATTTACTCAAATGGTGTGGGGAGATTCTGTTCTGAAAGCAAAATTGGCTTAGACAGAAAACCAGGAGAAGAAAACCTGGCTAAGCTTGAGCCAGGCACAATGAGGGAGCAAAGAGCTTTCCAGACTTAGTTAACAACTGACTACACTAGCTGGTGATGAGATCCAGCAAAGAGAAGCCTCTCCCCTGTCTCACCAGACGACAATCACACCTTTTCTAGATAACATAATAAGGATAGAGCAGAGAGAGGAGAGGAAGTGTTTATTTCCATATTGCTCCCTAGAGAGTATAAAGAAGTTTCCTGTCCTCTATGTATGATGGAGAATGAGGATGGAGAATGAGGGTTTCATCATAACCCTGCCAGGGAGAGTGAATAAAGGCAGCTGTCCTGTGAACCATTCATTCCCTTCTCTTGGGAAGTAATGACCTTAGGGGAAGGATAAGAAAACAAGTGATGGTCTAATCAACTTGTCAGCTAGACCTCCAGACAAATAGACTGATGATATTTGCTAGGAGGAAGTGACCTTATTGATAGAATGTTATCAACAGGATGTCCCTGGCTAAAGGATTTCCTACTGTTAATAAATCCGGAATGTTTGGGTTTATAAGACATAGTTCCTTGGAGAATATCATGTAGGCTACATAACTCTCTGAGTATGAGATAGAGATGTTTCATAATTTAAAATCTCTCAGCAGAGTGGTAATAACCCATATATTCCCACTTACAGGACTCATCTATTATTCTGTTCCAGAGACCCAGTGTTCCATGTGGCAAGGAAGAACCCTAAGAGTCGTGGGGCATGTCCCAGCATTCAGTATGCTTTTTTATTTAAATTGGGGTAGAGTTGGTATACAATGTTGTGCTACTTTCCACTGTGCAGTGAAGTGAATCAGGAATATGCATACATAAATCCCCTCTTTTTTTGGATTTCCTTCCCATTTAGGTCAACACACAGCATTGACTAGAGTTCCCTGTGCTATACAGCAGGTTCTAATTAGTTATCTGTTTTATACATAGTAGTGTATATATGTCAATTCCAATCTCCCAATTCATCCCACACCCTCTTCCCCCCTTTGGTGTCCATATGTTTGTTCTCTACTTCTGTGTCTCTATTTCTGCTTTGCAAATAGTTAATCTGTACCATTTTTCTAGATTCCACATATTTGCATTAATATACTATATTTGTTTTGCTCTTTCTGACTTACTTCATTCTGTATGACACTCTCTAGGTCTATCCACATCTCTAAAAATGATCCAATTTCATTTCTTTTAATGGCTGAGTAATATTCAATTGTATATATGTACCACATCTTTATCCATTCATCTGTCAATGGATATTTAGGTTGTTTCCATGTCCTGGCTGTTGTAAATAGTGCTGCAATGAACATTGGGGTGCATGTGTCCTTTGAATTATGGTTTTCTCAGGGTATATGCCCAGGATTGGGATTGCTAGGTCATATGGCAGCTCTATTTTTAGTGTTTTAAGGAACCTCCATACTTTTCTGCATAGTGGCTGTATCAATTTACATTCTCACCATCAGTGAAAGAGGGTTCCCTTTTCTTCACACCCTCTCCAACATTTATTGTTTGTAGACTTTTTGATGATGGCCATTCTGACCAGTGTGGTGATACCTCATTGTAGTTTTAATTTGCATTTCTGTAATAATTAGTGATGTTGAGCATCTTTTCATGTGTTTGCTGGCCATCTGTATGCCTTCTTTGGAGAAATGTCTATTTAGGTCTTCTGCCCATTTTTTTGATTGGGTTGTTCTTTTTTTTGATATTGAGCTGCATGAGCTGTTTGCATATTTTGGAGATTAATCTCTTGTCAGTTGCTTCATTTGCTTTTTTAACTTGTGTATTTTTTGAAATTATAGTAAAGACTAACACTAGGGAGTATTTCCAAACCCTGTGAGTCTGCTTTGATAGTCTTATCCTGTGTATCTACTTGGACATATACTTGTGAAACTTTCATTTTTCACTAAACAATATATAGTCTTGGTACTTAGATGTGTTGACCTGTATCATGGATCTCAAGGAGGAACTTCATACACATGTAGAATCTCAAAGCTACAGAATCTTAAACTGAGTTTCAGTGAGAGTCCCAGGTGATTTGGATGCACAATAAAGTGTTAGAAACACTGACTTTCACACTCCTGCTATTGTCAAATTTTTCAGTAACAAAACTTCTTGGTAGTATGGCTTACTCTAGCTGTATCTAGCCAATTTCTTATGTTCTGTTTCCTTTCCAGCACATTACAATCTGACCTTGGTTTCTTCTTGTCAAATTTATCTAGCTCAAATTTTTAGCATGGTTTGACCTAATTAAGTCCCTTTCCATTTTGAATCACTTTCTTCTCTTGCTTTTTGTGCTGGTTCATTTGTCTGCTTTTCCTTCTACTATTTTGTTTCCTTTTTTTCTCACCTTTTTATCTGAAAGGTGTATAATTGTTGCAGTGTCTCTGGGATTAGTCTTGGATACTCTTGATTTTCCCTCTATAGTTCTCTGGATGATTTCATTTTGCTATATAGTTTTATAAAACACTTAAATACTGATTTTTCTGAATTCATATCTCTAACCTAGACCTCTCCTCTGAACTACAGACAATTTCTTCAACTGTCAGTGTTGACATCTCCATTTGGAATTCTAATCAGCATCCTAATATATTTCAACAAAAATTAATCTCTAAATTACCCCTCTCATCATGCCCACTTACATGGTTTTAGCCCAATATTCCTTAACCCAGTTAGTGGCAACAATATAATCCACCCAGTTAGTTGCCATTGTATCACTGAAACCCCCTTTACCTGAACCCCCACATTCATTTTACTAACAATGTTGAGCCAATTTCACCTCCAAAATGTATCTCAGATCTGTTATTTTTCTCCATTATCTCAGCTACCATCCAACTGAGGCCACCACAGCTCTCATATGAACAAGCACAGAAATCTCCTAAGTAGTTTCCCTGATTCCAGGACAATAATTTATTACCAGTACCATAGTCATGGTAAAAGCTACATACTAAAAGTGTAAATGGATATGTCACTCTCCTGCTAATAATTCATCAGTGGCTTCACTTCGAACAAAATTCAGATTCCTTTTATACCTTACAGGATTCTACATGACCTGGACTCTTCCTGCCTCTCAGACCCCATGTTCTACTAATTTCCCTGGATCAACAACCTCCAACTTCCTGGAGCCCTCTCTGTTCTCAAGGAACACCACATTTACTCCTATCTCAAGGCCTTTGAGTTTCTTGTTTCTTCTTGCAGGGAATGTTTCCTACTCCTCTATCTACCAACACACACAAAATCACAGACAAACATACATATCTACATATGAATATGTGTACGTAGATATAGGCACACATGGATAGAGAGACAAACACATATACAGACACACAAAAAGATGCAGACATATACACAGATACATGGGCACACACACGCACACGCACACACAGAGATACCTCTAGTCTTTGTAGAATCAGCTTCTTACCATACAGATCTCATTTCCAATATCAAATCCTTGGAGATGTTATCTTTGACAGCCTAGATCTAAGAATTTTTCAGTTGATTTGCTTGGCTTTGCTAGGAAGAAAATGATTCATCAACAAATAAGGACAATTTAGCTTCTTCTAATATTCATATAGCATTTCACTTTTAAAATCTAAATCTTCTAGCTGAGATCTCCAGAAAAAATTATTGAGTAATTGTGATATTTCTGTTCCTGATTTTATTTTATTTTTGCAAAACATGATATTTTTCTGTTCCTTTCTGACAGAAACACTTTCATAAGTTCAGAAAACATTCTTTTAATGCTATCTTACTAAGAATTTTATTTGGAATAAAAACTAAATTTTATTAAACAATTTCTGGACATATATGGAAGTTATAGTTTTTCTTCTTTATTATGTGTTTCCTAATTTCAGAACATCTTTACATTCTTGCATCTGGATTCTTTTAGTAATTTTCTCTTTAGGATTTTGAAAATCTGTATTAATTAGTGGGATTGAATTTCATTACCACTACTACTACTTCTATTGCTACTACAAATGCCATTGCTATTCTTTTGTAGTTAAGGTTCTGACAATTTTGTAGAATTAAAGGGGGATCTCACCAACTTTTACCATATACTGGGGCAGATTAATTTCCATATTCCTTGAGATTTTCTAGAACTCATCTGGAAATTTTATGATGGGTTTTTAACTATCTTTTCAGTTTCTTTGGTTGTTATCAATCTATTGAAATCTTTAATTTCTTTTTGTCAATATTGATAATTTTTCCTGAAGCTTATGTACTATATCTATATTTTCACATTATTATTATTATTATTTTTGCAGTACACAGGCCTCTCACTGTTGTGGCCTCTCCCATTGCAGAGCACAGGCTCCAGACGCACAGACTCAGCGGCCATGGCTCACGGGCCCAGCCACTCCGCGGCATGTGGGATCTTCCCAGACTGGGGCACGAACCCATGTCCCCTGCATTGGCAGGTGGACTCTCAACCGCTGCGCCACCAGGGAAGCCCAATATTTTCACATTATTGAAATAAAGTTCTACAGAGCATTTTTCTAAAATGTGTTATACTCCTTTGATTCTATGGTTATATTCCAATTTTCTTCTCTGTCTATTCTGTTGTATTTTCCCACCAATTTTCTTTATCAGACTTGCCAGAATGTTGCATTTTTTAATGGTCTTTTTAGAGAGCTTACTTTTGGTTTTACTTTATTGAATCACTTGGTTTTGTTGTTTTCTATTTTGTTAATTTCTGATGTTATCTCAATTCCATCATCCATTTGTTTTCTTTATGTTTATTCTATTGTTCTTTAACTTTTATGAGTTGCATTCTCAATTACTTTATATTCATTCTTGTTTTCTAACAAACAAAATGCTATAACATCTACATTGGACATTCTTTTGGCTGAATCCTGTGCAATCCTGAATAAGTGCATTCATGAAGTATTCTTATCATTCTGTTTGAATAACTGGTGATTTCAATTTATGGTTAAAATACAATTTGTTATTGCTACATCATCAAATTTATTAAGTGAGTTGCTTATTCTCCAAGTTGATATTTGTCAGTTGACCCAAAACCTCCAAATATCTCCCACTTCTTAAATGGAAAACTTCTCAACTGTGGCCTGGGGATAGCTGGACACTGGACACTGGACACAGACACTGGACAAGACTCGTTTGTGCAGAATGTCTCTCACGAGTTACCTATGATTTGTTCAGCTCTTACTTCCATTCTCAGAAATTGCTGACTAGGATTCCTCACCCCCTTTATTGTCTTTGTGGAAATCAGTACTCATTTCATTGCCCATATTGGGTTCTGGGATTATAAAATTTACCTTATTTCACCATCTGCATTAGATGTTTTAGAAATTTTATCATGTTTCTATGTTTCTATTCTCTCTCTCTCTCTCTCTCTCTCTCTCTATATATATATATATATATATATATACACACACATATATATAACATTATATAATGTTTCTATTATATACTTAAATTTCTCAGTTTGTAAGAATTATCCTCTCTTGCTCTCTTATTTTCTAGCATTCCCTGTCCTCTTTCTCTTTTTCAGCCAAAGAGTACCTCTCCTTTTGCATTTTGTCTTTGATGTGTTTTATTTGAAAATATTGAAAAATATGAAAAGTAAAAATAACTTGTGAGGAGGAAGTGAAACTATCCATTCCATGTCACCAAGCAAATTTTTAAAAAATAATCACTATTAATATATTGGTGTGTATTTTTTCGAATTTTTACCTAGATGTCTGTTGTCATAAGTATATATGAATAACTTTATATAGGAGTTTTAAAAACATAAAACCAGGTTATTCTATGCATGTTCACCTGGTAGTCTGCTTTTTTCACTTAATGAATCACAAATGCTGTGGTTTTATTTTTAATTAAATCTTTCTTTTGCCATTTCTAATTTGGGCAGACAGCAGAAATACAACCATGAGTTCACTTACTACCCAAAGTGAGAAACTCTCTTCCTCACTTCCCTCAAGGCTATTTGTGTCTCTTTTTTTTTTAGGAAATTTTTATTTTGGGGGGGGCTGCATTGGGTCTTCGTTGCCACATGGGCTTTCTTTAGTTGCGGCGAGAGGGGGCTACTCTTCATTGCAGTGCATGGGGGTCTCATTGTGGTGGCTTCTCTTGTTGCAGAGCATGGTCTCTAGGCATGCGGGCTTCAGTAGCTGTGGCTCGCAGGCTCTAGAGCACAGGCTCAGTAGTTGTGGTGCACAGGCTTAGTTGCTCTGCGGCATGTAGGATTTTCCCAGATCAGGGGTCAAACCCGTGTCCCCTGCATGGGCAGGCAGATTCTTAACCACTGCACCACCAGAGAAGCCCTATCTGTGACTCTTTTTGACAATGAAATATGTTCCAAGACCTTCCAATAGTTGCTAACTACAATCACATAAATCTACAAGAAAAACCTTTCAGGGAGCTCGGCTCAATACTCTGTGATGACCTGTATGGGCGGGATGGGGGGGAATGGGAGGGAGGTCCAAGAGGGAGAGGATATATGCACACATATAACTGATTCACTTCATTGTACAGCAGAAACTAACACAACGTTGTAAAGAATTATACTCCAATAAAAAAGTAGCTCAAAAAAATAAATTAAATGTAACTTGTATGTGATTAGGAGTAAAGAGCTGAAGGCAAAGGACTTTTTATCATCCCTCTGATCTAAAGACTGACAATTACATTCATTTGCTTGAGAATTCCTTAAAGTGAGGTTTCAGAAAATGACAAATACCTTGATCATTTAATCTTATGATGAATCTTTCCTTAGAGAAAGTTGTTGAACTTCTAAGTGAAAAGTTAATTTAAGATTTTTTGTACCTAACAATAAAAGTGAAACTGACTTACATTTTTTTTTCCAAATTTTTGTCTTGTTTTTGTTTTTAATATGAATCAGGGTTAAAATGACCCATAAATGAATTAAGATGTTTATTTTTCTAGATTTTAGAACACTTTGTGAAATTCATACCTCTATTTTACATTAGAGGTTGTTAGAAGTCAACAATATAACCATGTAGTGTGGTCTTTTATTGTGGGGAAGAGGGATTTCTGACTTGGATGTCCATTTATTGAATGATCACTTACCTGTTTCTGGGTCTTCTATATTCAGTGTTGTTTGTACTTACATTTTCAAATTTTATTATAAATTTGTTTAAAGTAATTAAGAATTTAAAAAATGTCCACTATGTTTGTGGTCTATACCTTTTTAATTGCTAATATTGTTAATCCTTGACTTCCCTCTTCATCAGTCTTACCTGAGGCTTGATATATTTTATTAAACTTTTCATAGAAAAAAGATTTTGGTTTTGGCTGATCCTTTTTTATTTTTAATATTTAAGTAATTTAAAAACATTTCCTCATTAATCTTTATTTCCTTTTAATCTCATGTGATTTTCTTAACTTTTCAAACCAAATTGTTTGGTGTTTTTAAATATTAAAAATATCTTACTTGGGCTATAACTTTTACTCCTTAGCCACATTTCATCTTTTAATATATAATATTTTCATTATGATTATTGATCAGTGCTATATTTGTAATTTTTACTTCTAAATGCATAGGTTTCTTTGAGCTATATATTTTGTTATTGCCTTTTTTAAATTCCAGTGATTACATCCCTAGCACTTATTTTATTTTATAGCTAGAGGTTTGTACCTTTGATCCCCTTTGTCATAATACAAAGATATTACATTATTATTGACTATATTCCCCACATTGTACATTTTATTCCTGTGACTCATTTATTTTGTAACTCAGAGTTTGTACCTCTTAGTTTCCCTCACCTATTTCACTCATCCCCATACTCTCTTCCCTCTGGCCACCACTGTTTATTCTCTGTGTTTATGACTCTGTTTCTGTTTTGTTATGTTAGTTCATATTTTTTGTTTTTTAGATTCCACATATAAGTGAAATCTTTCTTTGTATTTATCTTTTTCAGTCTGAATTATTTCACTTAGCATAATACTCCTCAGCTCCATCCATTTTGTCACAAATGGTAAGATTTCATTCTTTTTTATGGTTGAGTAATATTTCATTGTACATATATACCACATCTTCTTAGTCCATTTGTCTATTGATGGAGACTTTGGTTGCTTCCATATCTTGGTTATTATAAATAATGGTGTAATAAATATATGTGGTGCATATATATTTTTGATTTAGTGTTTCCACTTTCTTTGATAAATACCCAGGAGTGGAATTGCTGGATCATATGATAGTTCTATTTTTAATTTTTTCTGAGGAACCTCCATACTTTTGCCCATAGTGGCTGCTCCAATTTATATTCCCACCAACAGTGCACAAGAGTCCTGTTTTCTCCACATCCTCACTAACATTTATTACTTGTTATCTTTTTGATGACAGCTATTCTGACCAGTGTGAAGTGATATTTCATTGTGGTTTTGATTTGCATTTCCCTGTTGATTAGTGTCTCACTATATTAATCATTTCAGATATTGTTATTGACTTTCAACTATATTACATTGTGATCAGAGAATATGGAATTTGTTGAGACTTCTTCTGTGGCCTAATTAAAACAGGGACTATGTTTATAAATATCATCATACATATTTCAAAAAATGTGTTTATTGGTGACAAGTTTTACTATTTAGCTATTAGATTGACCTCTAATTTTTCCCTTTCTTTTAAAATTGAAATATAATTGACATATAGCATTGAATTTGTTTTAGAGGTATATTCTTATTTAATGTTTGTTTTTATGATTTATAAACTTCAAAATCTCCCACAGTGATAATTAATTTCTTTCTTTATGTTTTAGCTTTCTATATGTAATAAAATGTTGCAATTGAAGAGTTGATTAGGCATAAAAGAGTTGCAAAGTTTCAATTCTAAATAACAATATAAGGATTTTCAAAAACAGAGTTTGAGAATCTGTTCTAGGACTTTTGAACTTCCTTACCCGCTTCTAGGGTCTAAGAGGACTGAGAAAGTGGAGAAGAGGTGAATTTATGAGCAAATATCTTTGGAGAAATCTCAGAGTTCTCTCCCATCTCTGATATTGCTGATGTGAGTTGGGTGGAAATGTTCTTGTCCCCTTAGCTCAAGTCTGTAATTTTGGTTCAGTAATTTTGAACCACATTCTCAGCTGTTGAGTGGCAACAAATACAGATGCCTGAGGAAGATCAAGTGAACTGTTGTGTGATATCTGTCTCCTATCTGGAAAACTTAAGACAGTTAAAGTGTGATATCTAGCGGTTTGAGGGCACAACCAGGAGAGTGAAAACATGCATAAGATTGACCAGCTCTCCCTAGGGGATGCAAGGAAAATTTACTGAGGACAAATGCGGCAAGATTAAATGAGTCTGAGTTGGGGATGAAGACATCCACCAGGTCCAATAAACACAATGGAAATGAGGTGAAGTACCAGATGCCTAGTGGCTGAGGGAACTTTGAGGAGATACGTGAGAATTTTTCTATGCCATTAACTCACTTCCTTCCTTAGACCTCCAGAGTATAGCCTTTGTTGGAAGCAACAGTAGCTGCTAAAAAGAGGAAAAAAATGAACAACATTAGTGATAAATGGCAACTAATTAAACAGATTAAGCAGTATTAAAATAATTATTAGCAACTGCATATGGCAGAGACAGTAGTAAGAACCTGGAGAAGGTTCAGAGGTAATAAAGAAAAGATCAATATGAAGAAGAAAGAAGGAAGAAAAGGAGCTATTATTTATTAAAAACTAAGTACATTACACATACAAATTAAAAAAATATATTTATATTAGAGTATAGTTGATTAACAATGCTATACAAATTTCAGGTGTACAGCAAAGTGATTCAGTTATACATATATGTGTATCTATTCATTATTAATTTCTTTTTCCATGTAGGTTATTGCAGAATATTGAACAGAGTTCCCTGTGATATACAATAGGTCCCTGTTGGTTACCCATTTTAAATATAGCAGTGAGTCTATGTCAATCCCAAATCCTAATCTATCCCTCCTCCCCGCACCCTTCCCCCTTGGTAACCATAAGTTCGTTCTTTAAGTCTGTGAGTTTGTTTCTGTTTTGTAAATAAGTTCATTTGTATTATATTTTTAAGATTTTGCATATGAGCAATATCATATGATATTTGTCTTTGTCTGACTTACTTCACTTAGTATGATAATCTCCAGGTCCATCCATGTTGCTGCAAATGGCATTATTTCATTCTTTTTTAATGGCTGAGTAATATTCCATTGTATATACGTACCACATCTTCTTTATCCATTCCTCTGTTGATGAACATTTACGTTGCTTCCATGTCTTGGCTATTAGAAACAGTGCTGCAATGAACATTGAGGTGCATGTATTCATTCAAACCATAGTTTTCTCCAGATATTTGCCCAGGAGTGAGATTGCTGGATCATATGATAGTTTTATCTTTAGTTTATTAAGGAAGTTCCATACTGTTCTCCATAGTGGCTGTACCAATTTATATTCCCACCAACAGTGTAAGAGGATTTTCTTTTCTATATATCTAATCCAGCATTTATCATTTGTAGATTATATGATCATGGCCATTCTGACCGGAGTAAGGTGATGCATCATTGTGGCTTTAATTTGCATTTTTCTAATAATTAGTGATGTTGAGCTTCTTTTCATATGTTTTTTAGCCATCTGTATGTCTTCTTTGGAGAAATGTCTATTTAGATCTTCTGCCTATTTTTTGATTGTTTTTTTTGGTATTGAGCTGCATGAGCTGATGTAAATTTTGGAGATTAATCCCATGCCAGTCTCAACATTTGCAAATATTTTCTCCAATTCTGTGGGTTGTCTTTTTATTTTGTTTATGGTTTCCTTTGCTGTGAAAAATATTTTAAGTTTCATTAGGTCCCATTTGTTTATTTTGTTTTTATTTCCATTACCTAGGAAATGGCTCAAAAATTATTGCTGTGATTTATGTCAGAGAGTGTTCAGCCTATATTTTTCTCTAAGAGTTTTATAGTATCCAGTCTTGCACTTAGGTCTTTAATCAATTTTGAGTTTGTTTATGTGTATGGTATTAAAGAAGGTTCTAATTTCATTTTTTTTACATGTAGCTGTCCAGTTTTCCCAGCACTATTTATTGAAGAGACTGTCTTTCAACTATTGTATAATCTTGCCTCCTTTGTTGCAGATTAATTGACCACAGGTGTGTGGGTTTATCTCTGGGCTTTCTATCCTGTTCCATTGATCTGTTTTTATGTCAGTACCATACTGTTTTGATGACTGTAGCTTTGTAGTATAGTCTGAAGCCAGGGAGCCTGATTCCTCCAGCTCAGTTTTTCTTTCTCAAGATTGCTTTGGCTATTTGGGGTCTTTTGTGTCTCCATACAAATTTTAAGATTTTTTTTGTTCTACTTCTGTGAAAAATACCATTGGAAATTTGATATGTATTGCAGCAAATCTGTAGATTGCTTTGGATAGTATAACCATTTTCACAATACCATTTCTTCCAATCCAAGAACATGGTATGTCTCTCCATCTGTTTGTGTCATCTTTGATTTCTTTCATTGATATCTTATGGCTTTCTAAGTACAGGTCTTTTGCCTCCTTAAGTAGGTATATTCCTAGGTATTTTATTCTTTTTGATGTGATGATAAATGTGATTGTTTCCTTAATTTCTCTTTCTGTTCTTTTGTTGTTAGTGTATAGAAATGTAATAGATGTCTGTGTGTTCATATCGTACCCTGCACCATTACCGAATTCATTGATGAGCTCTAGTAGTTTTCTGGTAGCATCTTTAGGATTTTCTGCATATATTATCATGTCATCTGCCTACAGTGACAGTTTTTATTCTTTCTTTTCCAATTTGCATTCCTTTTATATACTTTTCTCTGTTTATCCTGGCAAAGACTTCCAATAATGTGTTGAGTAAAAGTGGAGAGTGTGGACATCCTTTTCTAGTTCCTGATCATAGAGGAAATGCTTTCAGCTTTTCCACATTGAGCATGAGGCTAGATGTAGGTTTGTCATATATGGTATTTATTATGTTGATGTAAGTTCCCTCTATGTCCACTTTCTGGAGACTATTTATCATAAATTCATGTTAAATTTTGTCAGAAGAGTTTTCTGCATCTATTGAGATGGTCATATGGTTTTTATTCTTCAGTTTGTTGTCATATGTATCACATTGATTGCTTTGCAGATATTGAAAAATCCTTGCATTCCTGGGATAAATCCCACTTGACCATGTTAATCCTTTTAATGTGTTTTTGGATTTGGTTTGCTACTATTTTGTTAAGTATTTTTTCCTCTATGTTCATTAGTGATATTGGCCTGTAATTTTCTTCTTTTGTGGTATCTTTGCCTGGTTCTAGTATCAGGATGAAGGTCACTCATAGAATGACTTTGGGTGTGTTCCTTCCTTGGCAATTTTTCATAATAGTTTCAGAAGGATAGGTGTTAACTCTTCTTTAAAACTTTGATAGAATTTGCCTATGAAGCCATCTGGTCCTGGATTTTGTTTGTTGGGAGTTTTTAATCACAGTTTCAATTTCAGTACTTGTGATTGGTCTTTTCATATTTTTTATTTCTCCTTGGTTTGGTCCAGGGAGATTGTACCTTTCTAAGAATTTATTCATTCCTTCCAGGTTGCCCATTTTATTGGCATATAGTTGCTTGTGGTAGTCCCTCATGATCCTTTATACTTCTGTGGTGTCTGTTGTAACTTCTTTAAACAACAACAAAAAAATATTTATTTATTTTTGCCCACATTGGGTCTTCATTTCTGTACATGGGCTTTCTTTAATTCGGAGAGAGGGGGTGCTCTTCATTGTGGTGCATTGGCTTCTCATTGCTATGGCTTCTCTTGTTGTGGAGCATGGGCTCTAGGCACGCGGGCTTCAGTAGTTATGGCACGCAGGCTCAGTCCTTGTTGCTTGCAGGCTCTAGAGTGCAGGCTTGTTAGTTGTGGTGCATGGGCTTGGTTGCTCCACAGCATGTGGGATCTTCCAGGACCAGGGCGCGAACCTGTGTCCCTGCATTGGCAGGCAGAACCTTAACCACTGCACTACCAGGGAAGTCCAGCTTCTTGTTTTTCAGTACTAATTTTATTGAATTGAGCTCTTTCCCTTTATTTCTTGATGTGTCTGGCTAAAGGTTTATCAATTTTGTTTATCTTCTCAAAGACCCAGGTTTTAGTTTCATTGATCTTTGCTATTGTTTTCTTCATCTCTATTTCATTTATTTCTTTTCTGATCTTTATGATTTTTTTTGCTTCTACTAACTTTGGATTTTGCTTGTTGTTCTTTCTCCAGTTGCTTTAGGTGTGTTGTTTACTTCACATTTTTCTTGTTTCCTGAAGTAAAGATTGTATTGCTATAAACTTCCATCTTAGAACTGCTTTTGCTGTGTCCCATAGGTTTTGGATCATCGTGCTTTATTTTTCATTTGTCTCAGTATTTTTTTATTTCTCTTTGATTTCTTCAGTGTTTCATTGTTTGTTTAGTAGCATATTGTTTAGCCTCCACGTGTTTGTGCTTTCACAGTTTTATTGTCCTTGATTTCTAATCTCATAACGTTTTGGTTGGAAAAGATGCTTGAAATGATTTGTTTTCTTAAATTTACCGAGGCTTGCTTTGTGGCCCAAGGTGTGATCAATCCTGGAGAATGTTCGATGTGCACGTGAGAAGAACATGTATTCTGCTGCTTTTGGATACAATGCTGTATAAATATCAATTAACTTTATCTAGTCTAATGTATCATTTAAGGCTTGTGTTTACTTATTTATTTTCTGTCTGGATGATCTGTCCATTGATGAAAATGGGATATTAAAATCCTCCACTATTATTGTGTCACTGTAGATTTCTCCTTTTATGGCTGTTAATATTTGCCTTATATATTGTAGTACCCCTTTTTTTGGTGCATGTATATTTACAATTGTTATATCTTTTTCTTAGATTGATCCCTTAATCATTATGTAGTGTTTTTCTTTGTCTCTTGTAAGAGTTTTTTTTTTCTTTTTTAAAGTCTATTTTGTCTGATATGAAAATTGTTACTCCAGCTTTCTTTTGATTTTCATTTGCATGGAATACCATTTCCATCCCCTCACTTTCAGTCTGTATGTGTTCCTAGATCTGAAGTAGTTCTCTTGTAGACAGCATATATATGGATTTTTTTTTAAATCCATTCAGCCTGTCCATGTCTTATGGTTGGAGCATTTAATCTGTTTACCTTTGAGGTTATTATTGATATGTATGTCCTTATTGCCATTTTGTTAATTGTTTGAGTTTTTTGTTGTTGTTCTTTTTTCTTCCCTTCTTCTTTCGTTCTCTTCTCTTTTGATTTCCTGATTAACTTTAGTGTTGTGTTTGGATTCCTTTCTCTTTTTGTGTGTGTGTTTATCTATTTTAGATTTTGATTTGTGGTTACTATGAAGTTTTGTTATACCAGTCTATATATAAACAAAATTGTTTTAAGTGGCAGTTCTTTTACTTTCAAATGCACTTCCAATATGCTGCATTTGTACTATCTTCTCAAGTTTGCTGGTTTTGATATCATATTTGTGTGTGTATGGTTTCCCATTTTTACAGTATGTTTGCCTTTCCTGGTGAGCTTTTCCATTCATAATTTTATTGTTTCTCATTGTGGCCTTTTGTATTCCACCTAGAGAAGTTCCATTAACATTTGTTGCAAAGCTGGTCTGGTGGTGCTGAATTCTCTTAGCTTTGCCTGGCTGTAAAGCTTTTGATTTCTCCATTGAATCTGAATGAGAGCCTTGCTGAGTAGAGTAATCTTGTTTGTAAGTTTTTACCTGTCATCATTTAAAATATATCATGCCACTCCCTTCTGACCTGGCAGAGTTTCTGCTGAAAAATCTGCTGATAACCTTATGGGAATTCCCTATTATGTTATTTGTTGCTTTTCCCTTGTTGATATTACTATTTTTTCCTTGTACTTAATTTTTGTTAGTTTGATTAATATATGCCTCAGCATATTCCTCCTTGGTTTTATCCTCCCTGTGACTCTGCACTTCCTGGACTTGGCTGACTGTATTTTTTCCCAAGTTACAGAAGTTTTCAGCTATTATCTTATTAAATATTATTTCAGGTCCTTTCTCTTTCTCTCCTCCTTCTGGGACCCCTATAATACAAATGTTGGTGTGTTTAATGTTGTCCCAGAGGTCTCTTAGACTGTCTTTATTTCTTTTCATTCTTTTTTCTTTATTCTGTTCCATGGCAGTGATTTCCACCATTCTGTCTTCCAGTTAACTTATCCGTTCTTCTGCCTCAGTTATTCTGCAATTGATTCCTTCTAGTGTATTTTTCATTTCATTTATTTTATTATTCATCTCTGTTTGTTTGTTCTTTAGTTCTTCTAGGTCTTTATTAAACATTTCTTTTATCTTCTAGGTAGGGCTGTGCCTCCATTCTTTTTGCAAGATCTTGCATCACCTTTATTATCATTACTCTGAATTCCTTTTTGGATAGATTGCCTATCTCTACTTCACTTAGTTGTTCTTCTAGGTATTTTTCTTGTTTCTTCAAGAAAAGGGATATATTCCTCTGCCATCTCATTTTGTCTAAATTTCTGTGATTGCAGTTTCTGTTCCGCCAGCTGCAGAGTTGTAGTTCTTCTTGCTTCTGCTGTCTATCTGCTGGTGGCTGAGGCTGTGTAAGAGGCTTGTGTGGGCCTAATGGTGGGAGGGACTGATCCTTGTTAACTGCTGGGTGGAGCTGGATCTTGTTCCTCTAGTGGGCAGGGCTGTGTCAAGTGTTGTGTTTACTGGGCCACTGTTTGCTCAGGAAGACTTTAAGCAGTCTGCATACTGATGGATGTGTCTGAGTTCCCACCCTGTTGGTTGTTTGGCCTGAGGTGTCCCAGCACTGGAGCCTTGTGGCTGTGGGTGGGACCAGACCTTGGTGAGAAAATGTCAGCCTCCAGGAGGGCTCACACCAAAGAATACTCCCCAAAACTATTGCTACCAGTGTCTTTGTACCCTCAATGAGCCACAACCACCCCTCCCTCTGCAGGAGACCCTCTAATACTAGTCCAGTCTAGTAAGTCTGGCCCAGTCTCTTATGAGTTCTTGGTGTACATGAGACCTTGTGTGTACCCTCCAAGAATTGAGTTTCTGTTTCTCTCAGTTCTGTGGAATTCCTGTGATCAAATCCTGCTGGCCTTCAAAACCAGTTTCTCTGGGCGATCCTCCTCCCATTGCCAGGCTCCCAGGCTGGAAAGCCTGATGTGGGGGCTCAGAACTTTCACTCCTGTGAGAGTTATTTTACAGTTTGTGAGTTGCCAATTTGGTGATTATGGGTTTTGATTTTACCATGATAGCAGCCTCACCCATTGTCTCTCTGTGGCTTCTTCTTTGTCTTTTGATGTAGGATATCTTTTTTGGTAAGTACCAGTAGGTTTTGTTTTGTTTTATGTTTTTGTTTGTTTGTCTATGGTTGTTCAGCAGTTAGTTGTGATTTTGTTGTTTTTATAAGAAGAGGTGAGCTTACGTCCTTCTGTTCCACGAACTTGTCTCCATCTCCAGGGTTAATATTTTAAAACAAATGATTTTGCTGCTAAGGGGTTGAAGACTCTTGTTTTAGGAGAATGGATTAAAGCAGGTTAAAACTCAGAGAGGATGATGTTGAAACTCAAAATCAGCTTCTTGTAGCACTAGGCTCTGCACACCTTTGCTTCACACCAAGATGGGTTCTCCCTCCATATTACATATATAAATATTGATGTATGTGTATTCTTTCATTTAATACTCAGGTTTCTATCCCAGTTATTATTATATGTAGGAAGCAGAGACTTACAAACTTTGGAAACAATAGATTTTTATCTAAGTTTAACTATAACAGTTTATTTTCAAGTAACACAGGAGTTTGCATAGTAGAAAAGAAAAAAATATGCAAGATATTGAGGAAGGGAATTTACAAATATACTCTAAGTAAGTTTAGAAAGGGGACTGAAAGGGAACTATTTTATTCTTGTTTTTATTCTAATTTTACCAGAAATATAGAATTGAGTTAACCATGTTCCTCAATAACAACATGCTAGTATATCATTTCTCCTTGCATAATCTATTTTATATGGTTTTCTTTGTTTAATTTTCACCTTCAGCTCTCATGCTCAACACCTTGCATGGCTCCTCTTCCCATAGACTGTTAGATTTTAAGTTAGTCTTTCCAATCCCTCTTTTACACAATTATTTGCATTTGTTTCAATCTGTGCATTTTTAAAGTACATTTTAAAAATATTAAGTGCATTTTAAAAATAAGTTAATGGTCCTGGCACTGGCATCCTTCAAAGAAGCTCCAGGTGTGGGGGACCAGCCTCACCCACCAGGGTGTCCACAGCAGTTGTACCCAAGCCTCACAGCCAGCTTCCCTGGGGACCAAACACACCCACCAGAGTGCCAAATCAATTGAGTCCAACCACAATAGAAGAGCACATACTGCTCATAGAGGGGATATCCCTGGAGCACTTGTTTCTGGTGACTGGCAGGATTGCACCACTGGGCCCCACAGGACACCTTCCACATGAGACTACTCTTCAAAGACCTTGAGACATAGCTGATATACCTAATATACAGAAATTAGCACAGAGAATTATTCAAAAATGAGGAGAAAAAGAGACACCTTCCAAATGAAAGAATACGACAAAACCTCTGGAAATAACTAAACAAAACAGAGACAAACAATTTACCAGATTAAGGATTTAAAGGAATAATCATAAAGATGGTCACAAAATTCAGGAGAAGAATGCATGAACTCAATTCACACACCAGCCCTAGAATCTCTCAGACTCTAGAGTCAGCTGTGCCAGGACTTAGACCTGCTCACCAGTGATCAGCAGTCTCTGAATTAGGCAGGGTGTGGCAACCAACCAGGTAGGGGACAGCTATACCCACCAGCACACCCATGGTAATTAGCCTCTCTACAACAGAAAGACCCATGTAGGCCACATAGGGAATATATCTAGAGCATATAGCTCTGGTGAACAGAGAGGAGTGTGATGCTGGGTCACATAAGATACCTTCTACATATGCCCCCTTTTCTGAGATCAGGAAACATAACCAACCTAACTAATACATAGAGATGTAAAAGAGACTCAGGCAAAATGAGGCAACAGAGGAATATTTTTGAGATAAAGGAACAAGATAAAGCCCCAGTAGAAAATCTAAGGGAAATGGAGATAACAATCTATCCAAGGTAATGGATAAAGATAATGACTATAAAGATGTTCAATGAACTGACTGTAAAGATGTTCAATGAACTAAGGAGAAGAATGAATGAACACAGTGCGAAGTTTAAAAGGAGTTAGAAAGTATAAGAAGAAACTAACAGAGCTGAATACTACAATAACTGAAATAAAAAATACACTATATGGAATCAATAATAGATTAGGTGATACAGATAAATGGATCAGTGAACTGGTACACAAGGTAGTGGAAATCACTCAAACTTAACAACAGGAAAAAGGTATTTAAAAAAATGAAGACAGTTTAAGAGACCACTGAGACAACATCAAGTGTTGTCAGGTGCAACATTTTCATTACAGGGGATGTAAGAATGAAAAGAGAGAGTGAAAGCTACAGAGAACTTATTTAAAGACATAAAGTTGAAAAATTCGCTAACTTGGGAAAGGAAGCAGACATCCAGGTCTGGAAAGCACAGAGAGACTAAAACAAGATCAGCCTAAAGATGTCAGCACCTAGACACATTGTAATTAAAATAGCAAAAATTTAAGATTAAGAGAGTATATTACAAGTTCCAAAAGGAAAAGCAAGTAGTTATGTCCAGGGAAACTCCCATAAGACTATGAACTGACATTTCAGCAGAAACTCTGCAGGACAGAAAGTAATGGCACAATATATTTTAAATAATAATAAGAAAAAAGCCTACAATCAAGAATACGCAGTAAGGCTATCATTCATATTTGAAAGAGAGATAAAGAGTTTTACAGACAAAAGCTAAAAGAGTTCAGAACCACTAAACTGGCTTAACATGAAATGTTAAAAAGACATCTCTAAGTGGAAAAGAAAAGACCAGAACTAGAAATAAGAAAATTACAAAAGGAAAAATCTCATTGGTAATGGCAAGTATACAGCAAAGTTCAACCACTTATAAAGCTAGTAGGAAGGATAAAAGCCAAGTAGTAAAATCATCTATGTTCACAATAAGTAGTTAAGGAATACACACAAAAAAAGATGTAAATATGATGTCAAAAATTATATGCAAGAGTGGGATTAAAAATTAAGTTTGTTAAAATGTGTTTGAACTTTAGAAAACAGTGACTTAAAATAATACAGATAGCTACATACAAACCTCATGGTAACCACAAACCAAAAATCTATAATAGAGACACACACATAAAAGAGAAAAGAATTCAAACATAACAGTAAAGATCATAATCAAGTCACAAAGGAAGAGAGCAAAAGAAGAAGAAAAAACAACTACAGAAACAATCCTAAAACAATTAACAAAATGGCAATAATTGCATACCCATGAATAATTACTTTAAATGTAAACAGACTAAATGTGCCAATAAAAAGACATTCATGAGTCTTGCACCTGCACCTGGGAACTAGGAAGGGCCCTCACCAGTGCTGGCTGTCTTGTGCCCACAGCCACCAGATACCATGTGAGCCCTGTTCTCACTGGGACTCCTGTGACCCCAGTCACTGCTGTCTCTGCACCCATTCCTTTCCAGAGCAGACTTGTGTGCTCCAAGGCAGCCTCAGAAGCAGACACCTGTGGGTGGCCCACACACAGAGGTGGGGCTGAAGCCACAGCTGACCACTAGGGGCTATGCAACCAAGGAAGAAAAGCTGAAATCTCTCCTTGCAGCTGTGCAAACTTCAAATTGACATCCCTGTGACCAGCTTTGTAAACTCAATAGTTACAGAACATCTAAATGGATAACAAGTGCTCCCACAGTGGGTCTAGCTTTAGCAGCTGTAGACTTTGTGGTAACATACATGTGGGGGTTGGGCCAGGCCACATTCTGAGATACCTCACTATCACACACAGTGGGTCCAGATCCATGATTACTGCAATCCTAAGACCTGACTGCAGTGGATCTATGCTGGTGGCCTGGTGAAAACAACATCTCATAGACACCAGGGTCAATTGTTGGCATACCCACAGTTAAGGTTGGGTTGAGAGCAGTGTATTCTGAGAGCTCTCCCAACAGATGAAAGGTGACACAACAGAGCACATCCACAGGTGAACAGCTCAAGAATAGGAATACTCAGTGACTTCTCTAATAGTGGGAGTGCTCCAATCCCATGTACCTCACACAACAGATCAGAAATACAGTGAAGAAACAGATCTGGGAACCTCTACTACAACAACTAGGGAGCAGAACCCACCTCTGACAGTGACAACCACAGAGCAAAAGGGAGGCCCTGCTCAATATCCAGTGTAGGCTCTGGTCACAGCATAAGTCACACCTCTTATAAAAGGGATAATGGCCTGCATACACTGAGGAAAGAGATGGCAGATATCTGTACTAAAAACAACACTTGCACCAAAAAATGTTAAACACACTGAGACTACACAGAGAGACGTTCCCACATAAAAATAGCCCTCCAAGACAGTCTGAGAGTCTGACATTGATGGAAGAACCCTGAGAGCATTTAGCCTTCAAGGCAAGCATGGGTTGAGTTCAGGGGCTCCACAGGACAGGGGGAAATAGAGACTCCACTCTTGAAGGACACACACAAGGTTTCACGTGCACTGGGATCCAGCACAAAGCAGTACATCCATAGGAACTGGGGCTACTCCTACCTTTGGATCTTGGAGGGTGTCCTGAGGAGGCAAAGGTCAACTATAGCTCATTGTGAGGACAAGGACACCGGGAGTGTAAGTCTGAGGCAGTATTGACCAGGGTGAGCTCTCCTAGAGATAAACATTTTGGCACCAAGACCCAGCCCTACCCAACAACCTGCAGGCTCCAGTGTTGGAAAGACTCAAACCAAACAGCCACCAAGATAGCAACACAGCCCCACCCAGCAGAAGATAGGCTGCCTAAAGGTGTACAGAATTCACAGACAACTAAAAACACATCCCTTGATGTGGCCTTGCCCATCAGAGGGACAAGACCCAGCTCCACCAAACGGAGGACAGGCACAAGTCCCTCCCACCAGAAACCCTGCACAAGTACCTCATCCAAACTCACCCACCAGGGGACAGATGCCAGAAGCAAGAGGAACTACAGTCCTGTAGCCTGTGGAAAGGAGACCACAAACACAGTAAAAAGACAAAATGAGACGACAAAAAATATGTTGCAAAAGAAGGATCAAGATAAAAACCCACAGGAACAACAAAATGAAGAGAAGATAGTCAGTCTACTTGAAAAACTATTCAGAGTAATGATAATAAATTCAGACTTAAAAAAATGCACAACATGAGAGTTGTGACTTAAGTTTTATTTGGGGCAAAATGTGGACTATAGCCTGAGAAACAGCATTTCAGATAACTCTAAGAAACTGCTCCAAAGAGGTAGGGGGGAAGGTCAGCATATATATGATTTTGGTGAAGATGGAGTACATGCAATCAAACACATATTTGTTTGGAGAAGGTCTCATGAGGGTTTCTGCTAGTCATGAGGAGCAGACGTCACCATGAAGACATTTAATGCTTTTCTAGATATGAGGAGATGCAAGAATTGGGTGCATAAAATCAGCTCCTGAAAATATCTATCTGAAGACATGTTCTGCCAGTTTTTCTCAGAGCACAGGGTGCCTCATTCATGATCTCCACCCTGAATTCCTTTCAGGGGGTGTTGAAAGTAAGCATCTGCATCGGTGCAAAATTTAATCCTTGTATAGGTAGATGGCAAGTGCCCATGGCAAGTGCCAATTTCTGGTTGACATAAAGATGATCAAAAGTCTCCAAAAAATAAAGGAGACACAGATTGAGAAGGTACAAAAAATGTTTAAAAAGGAACTACAAGATTTAAAGAACAAACAAACAGAGATGAACAATACAATAACTGAAATTTAAAAAATACAGTAAAAGGAATCAATAACAGAATAACTGAGACAGAAGAACAGATAAGTGAGCTGGAAGACAAAGTGGTGGAACTCACTGCCACAGAAGAGAATAAAAAAAAGAAGAATGAAAAGAACTGAGGACAGTCTCAGAGACAACTGGGACAATATTAAAAAACACCACCATTCACATTATAGGGGTCCCAGAAGGAGAAGTGAAAGAGAAAGTGCTGCAAAACATTTGAAGGTATTATAACTGAAAACTTCCCTAACATGAGAAAGTAAATTCCAGTCCAGGAAGCACAGACAATCCCACACAGGATGAATCCAAGGAGGAACATGCTGAGACACATTAATAAAACTGATAAAAATTAAAGACAGTGAAAAAATATAAAAGCAACAAGGGAAAAACAACAAGTAACATACAAGGGCACCCCATTAGGCTATCAGCTGATTTTTCAGCAGAAACTCTGCAGGTCAGAAGGAAGAGGCATGATATATTTAAAGTGATGAAAGGGAAAAACCTACAAACAAGATTACCGAGGAAGGCTCTCATTCAGCTTCAAGATCGAAATCAAAACTTTACAGACAAGCAAAAACTAAGAGAAATCAGCACTACTAAACCAGCTTTACAACACAAGAGAAGAGAACAAAAGAGGAAGGGAAGAAAAAAGACCTACAAAAAAAAACCCCAAACAATTAAGAAAATGGCAATAGGAACATACGTATCAATAACTACCTTAAGTGTAAATGGATTAAATGCTCCAACCAAAAGACATAGACTAGGTGAATGGATACAAAAACAAGACCCATAGATATGCCATCTACAAGAGGCCCTCTTCAGACCTAGGGACATATACACACTGAAAGTGAGGGGATGGAAAAAGATATTACATGCAAATGGAAATCAAAAGAAAACTAGAGTAGCAATTCTCATATCACACAAAATAGACTTTAAAATAAAGACTATTACAAGAGACAAAGCAGAACACTACCTAATGTCCTTCAAGGGATCGATCCAAGAAGAAGATATAACAATTGTAAATAGATAGGCATCCAACATAGGAGCACCTCAATACGTAAGGCAAATGCTAACAGCCATAAAAGGGGAAATCGACAGTAACACAATAATAGTGGAGGATTTTAACACCCCACTTTCATCAATGGACAGATCATATAGAAAATTAATAAGGAAACACAAGCCTTAAATGACACATTAGACCAGAAAGACTTTAATGATAACTAGGACATTCCATGTGAAAGCAGCAGAATACACTTTTTTCTCAAGGGCACCTGGAACATTCTCCAGGATAGATCACATCTAGGGCCACAAATCAAGGCTTGGTATATTTCAGAAAATGGAAATAATATCAAGCATATTTTCTGACCACAGGACTATGAGATTAGAAATCAATTGCAGAAGAAAGAGCTTTAAACCCACAAACATATGGAGGCTAAACAATATGTAACTAAACACCAATTGATCACTGAAGAAATTAAAGATGAGAGCAAAAAATACCTAGACACAAATGAGCATGAAATGATGATCCAAAACCTATAGGATACAGCAAGAGCAGTACTAAGAGGGAAGTTTCTAGCAATACAATTTTACCTCAGGGAATATGAAAATGCTCTAATAAACAACCTGACCTTACAACTAAAGCAAATAGAGAAAGAACAAACAAAACCAATAGGTAGTAGAAGAAAAGAAATCATAAAGAACAGAGCAGAAACAAATGAAATAGAAATGAAGAAAAGAATAGCAATGATCAATGAAATGAAAAGCTTCTTCTGTGAGAAGGTAAACAAAATTGATACACCTTTGGCCAGACTCATCAAGAAATAAAGGGAGAGGACTCAAATCAATCAAATTAGAAATGATAAAGGAGAAGTTACAATGGACACCACAGAAATACAAAGGATCATAAAAAACTGCTACAGCCAAACATACACCAATAAAATGGATAACCTAGAAGAAATGGGGAAATTCTTAGAAAGGTACAACTTTCCTAGACTAAAACAGGAAGTATAGAAAATTGGAACAGAGTAATCACAAGTACTGAAAATGAAACTGTGATTAAAAAATTTCCAACAAAAGTCCAGAACAAGATGGCTTCACAGGTGAATTCTATTAAACATTTAGAGAAGAGTTAACACCATTCTTTCTCAAAGTGTTCCAAAAAATTATAGAGGGAGGAACACTCCCAAGCTCACTCCACAAGTCCACCAGTACACTGATACCAATAGCAGACAAATATTTCACACAAAAACAAAAATTACAGGTCAATATCACTGATGAAGATAGATATAAAAATCCTCAACAAAATACTAGCAAATCAAATCCAACAACACATTAAAAGGACCATACACCATTATGCAGTTGGATTTATCCCAGGGATGCAAGGATTCTTCAACGTATGTAAATTAAACAATGTGATACACCACATTAAGAAACTGAAGAGTAAAAAGGATATTGTCTTTTCTTTTTCTTTTTAGATTCCATATATATGTGTTAGCATATGGTATTTGTTTTTCTTTTTCTGAATTACTTCACTCTGTATGACAGACTCTAGGTCCATCCACCTCACTACAAATAACTCAATTTCGTTTCTTTTTATGGCTGAGTAATATTCCATTGTATATATGTGCCACATCTTCTTTATCCATTCATCTGTCGATGGACACTTAGGTTGCTTCCATGTCCTGGCTATTGTAAATAGAGTTGCAGTGAACATTTTGGTACATGACTCTTTTTGAATTATGGATTTCTCAGGGTATATGTCCAGTAGTGGGATTGCTGAGTCATATGGTAATTCTATTTTTACTTTTTAAAGGAACTTCCATACTGTTTTCCATAGTGGCTGTATCAATTTACATTCCCACCAACAGGGCAAGAGGGTTCCCTTTTCTCCACATTCTCTCCAGCAATTATTGTTGGTAGATATTTTGATGATCGCCATTCTGACCAGTGTGAGATGGTTATAAAGCAGAAACTAACACACCATTGTAAAGCAATTATACTCCAATAAAGATGTTTAAAAAAAGAAAAGGATATGGTCATCTCTATAGATGCAGAAAAAGCTTTTGACAATATTCAACACCGATTTATGATAAAAACACTCCAGAAAGTGGGCATAGAGGGAACATACCTCAGCATAATAAAGGCCATATACGACAAACCCACAGCAAACATCATTCTCAGTGGTGAAAAGCTGAAAGTATTTCCTCTAAGATCAGGAACAAGATAAGGCTGTCCACTGTGTCCACTTTTATTCAACATAGTTTTGGAAGTCCTAGCCACAGCAATCTGAGATGAAAAAGAAATAAAATGAATCCAAATTTTAAAAAAAATTTAAACTGTTACTGTTTGCAGATATGATACTATACATAGAAAATCCTAAAGATGTTACCAAAAACTACTAGACCTCATCAATGAATTTGCTAAAGTTGCAGGATACAAAATTGATACACAGAAATCTCTTGCATTCCTACACACTACAAAGAAAGATCAAAAAGAGAATTTAAGGAAACAATCTCATTTACCATCACACAAAAAATATAAAATACCTAAGAATAAACATATCTAAGGAAGAAAAAGACCTGTACTCTGAAAGCTATAAGATATTGATAAAAGAAATAAAAGAACACAAACAGATGGAGAGATGTGACATGTTCTTAGAATGGAAGAATCAATACTGTCAAAATGACAATACTATCCGAAGTAATCTACAGTTTCATTGTAATCCCTATCAAATTACCAATGGCATTTTTCACAGAATTAAAAAAAATATTTTACAATTTGTATGGAAACATAAAAGATGCCAAATAGTCAAAGCTGTATCTATTTACAATAGTCAGGACATGGAAGCAACCTAAGTGTCCATCAACAGGTGAATGGATAAAGAAGATGTGGCACATATATACAATGGAATATTACTCAGCCATAAAAAGGAACAAAATTGAGTTTATTTGCAGTGAGGTGGATGGACCTAGAGTCTGTCATACAGAGTGAAGTAAGTCAGAAAGAGAAAACAAATACGATATGCTAACACATATATATGGAATCCAAAAAAAAAAAAAAAGGTTATGAAGAACCTAGGGGCAGGATGGGAATAAAGATGCAGACCTACTAGAGAATGGACTTGAGGACATGGGGAGGGGGAAGGGTAAGCTGGGACAAAGTGAGAGATTGGCATGGACATATATACACTATCAAATGTAAAATCAATAGCTAGTGGGAAGCAGCCTCATAGCACAGGGAGATCAGCTTGGTGCTTTGTGACCACCTAGAGAGGTGGGATAGGGAGGGTTGGAGGGAGGGAGACACAAGAGGGAAGAGATATGGAGATATAGTTATATGTATAGCTGATTCACTTTGTTATAAAGCAGAAGCTAACACACCATTGTAAAACAATTATACTCCAATAAAGATGTTAAAAAAAGAAAAAAAGAAGCTGGAGAAATCAGGCTCCCTGACTTCAGACTATATTGCAAAGCTACAGTAATCAAAACAGTATGGTACAAAAATAGAAATATAGATCAATGGATAGAAATAGGATAGAAAGACCAGAGATAAACCCATGCATCTATGGCCACCTAATCTATGACAAAGGAGGCAAGAATATACAATGGAGAAAACACAGTCTCTTCAATGTGTGGTTTTGTGCAAACTGGACAGCTACATGTAAAAGAATGAAATTAAAACACACCTTAACACCATACACAAAAATAAACTCAAAATGGATTAAAGACCTAAATGTAAGACTGGATACTCTAAAACTCTTAGAAGAAAACAAAGGCAGAACACTCTCTGACATAAATTGCAGAAAGAGATCCACCTCTTAGAGTAATGAAAATAAAAACAAAAATAAACAAATGGGACTCAGTGAAACTTAAAAGTGTTTGCACAGCAAAGGGAACCATAAACAAAATGAAAAGACAATCCTCAAAATGGAAGAAAATATTTGGAAACAAAGTGATCAACAAGGGATTAATCTCCAAAATATACAAACAACTCATGCAGCTCAATATCATAAAAACCAACAACCCAATCAAACAAATGTGTGGAAGATCTAAATAGACATTTCTCCAAAGAAGGCATTCAAATGGACAAGAGGCACATGAAATGATCTCAACATCACTATTAGATAAATGCAAATCAAAACTAAAATAATGTATCACCTCATACCAGTCAGAATGACCACCATCAAACCTCTACAAACATGGAGAAAGCCATAATTCTAAAAGATACGTGTATCTAAATATTCTTTGCAGCACCATTTACACCAGCCAAGACCTGGAAGCAACTTAAATGTCCATCAACATAGGAACAGATAAAGAAGACATGGTACATATATACAACTGAATATTACTCAGCCACAGCAAAGAATGAAATAAAGCTATTTGCAGCGAAATGGATGAAGCTAGAGATTGTCATACTGAGTGAAGTAAGTCAGAAATAGAATGACAAATATATGATATTGCTTATATGTGGAATCTAAAAAAGTCATACAAATGAGACTTTCGATGAAAGAGAAATAGAGTCACAGATGTAGGAAACTAACTTATGGTTACCAAAGGGGAAAGGATGTGAGAAGAGATAAATTGAGAGATTTGTATTGACATATACTCACTGCTATATATGAAACATCTAACTAATAAGAGTCCACAATATAGCACAGGAAACTCTATTCAATAATCTGCTGTGACCTATATGGGAACAGAATCTAAAAAAGAGTGGTTATGTATATATATGTAAAACTGATTCACTTTGCTGTACAGCAGAACCTAACACAACATTGTGAAACAACTATGCTGCAATAAAAATTAATTTAAAAAGACATTCATTAACTATGTAAAAACAAGACCCATCTATATGTTTCCTACAAGAGACTCACTTTATATCTAAAGAGACACATGGACTGAATGTGAGGGGAAGCAAAAAGTTACTCCTTGCAAATGGAAATGGAAAGAAAGCCAGGTTAGCAATACTTTTATAGAGAAAGTACACTTTAAAACAAAGACAAGAGAAAAAGAAGGATATTACATAATGATAAAAAGGATCAATACAACCAGAAGATATAACAGTTGTAACTATATATGCACCCAACTTGGGGGCACCTAAATACATCAAGCAAATATTAACAGATATAATGGGAGAAATTTATGATAACATTATAATAGTAGGGTACTTTAACACCCCACTTACATCAATGGAAAGATCATATATATAAAGCAATATATAGATCATATAGCAAATCAATAAAGAAACACTGTCCTTAAAAGACTCATTAGAAAGATATATGATATATATATATATATATATATATATATAAAACATTCCATTCAAAAGCAGCAGAATACACATTGCTTTCAAGTACACATGGAATATACTCTAAAATAAATCATATTCTAGTCCACAAAACAAGTCTTCTTAATAAATTTAAGAAGACTGAAACCACATCAAGCATTATTTTTTACCACAATAGTGTGAGATGAAAAAATCAACAAAAAGAAAAAAGACTGCAAAAACCACAAAATTTGGAGGGTTAACAATATACTAGTAAAAAAGAAAAACACAATGGGTTTATAAATGACTCGAAGAGGATATCAATAATGACTGTAGACAAAAAAAAAAATAAAACACAATGACATGAAATCCATGGGATTTAGCAAAAGCAGTTCTAAGAAAGAAGCTTATAGCAATAAAAGCCTATCTCTTGAAACATGAAAACCCTCAAATAAACAATTTTACATTTTATCTAAAGAAACTGGAAAAAGAAGAAAAGCAAAACACAAAGTTAGCAGAAAACAAAATAATAATAAAGATCAGAGCAGAAAGAAATGAAATAGAGACTAAAAAACAATAGAAAAGTTCAATGAAACTAAGATCACGTTCTTTGAAAAGATAAACAAAATTGATAAACTGTTAACCATATTCATCAATAAAAAATAGAGAGGAGCCAACTCAATAAAATTAGAAGTGAAAAAGGAGAAATTAAAATCAACACCATAAAAATACAAAGGATCATAACAGATAACTATGAACAAGTAGACAGACAGCCTAAAAGAAATGAACAAGCTTCTAGAAATGTACAATCTCCAAAGAATGAATCAGTAAGAATAAAAAAACTGTAAAGAGAGCAATTACCAGTAATGAATTTGAATCAGTAATAAAGAAAATTCCAACAACAAAAAAGTCTAGGACCAGTTGGCTTCAACGGTAATTCTGCTAAAAACATTAAGGAGAACTAGTACCTATCCTTCTCAAACTATTCCACAAAATTGAAGAGGAGGAAATTGTTCTCAACTTATTCAAAAGTTTAGCATCACCCTGAATCTAAAACTAGACAAATACACTACTAAAAAAGAAAATTATAGGCCAATATCACTGATGCACATAGAACAAAAATCCTAAATAAAATATTAGCAAGCCAAATTTATCAATTCATTAAAAATATTATACATCATGATCCAATAGGATTTATCTTAGGGATGCAAATATGATTCAATATCTGCAAGTCAAACTATGTTATACCCCACAGTTACAAATTGAAGTATAATAATATTATGATCATCTCAATAGATGTAGGAAAATATTTTGACAAATTTCAACAATCTTAATCTTAAAAACTCTCCACATAGTGGATATCAAGGGAACATACCTGAATATAATAAAGGCCATGTGTGACAAGCCCACAGCTAACATCATACTCAATAGTGAAAAGTTGAAAGCATTTCTTTTATGATTAGGAATAAGACAAGGATGCCCAGTCTTGCAACATTTATTCAACATAGTATTGGAAGTCTTAACAACAGCAATCAGAAAAGAAAAAGAAATAAAATACATCCAAATTCTAAAGGAAGAAGTGAAGTTGTCACTGTCTGCAGATGACATTATACTATATGTATAGAAAATACTAAAGGCACCATGAAAAAAAAACATTTGAACATATCAATGAATTCAGGAAACTTGCAAGTACAAAATTAGTATAAAAAATCAGTTGCATTTCTATACACTAACAACAAATTATCAGACAGAGAAAATTTTAAAACAATTTCATTTACAGTTGCATCAAAAATAAAATAACCTGGAATAAATCTAACAAAGGGTGTAAAAGACCTGTACTTAGAAAAATATATCTATGAAAGATATTTAAGACAATGCAAACAAATGGAGAGATAGATCTTGTTCATGGACTGGAATAATTAATATTGTTAAACTGACCATACTATCAAGGCTACATACAGATTTTATGCAACGTCTTTCAAATCACAAACCAAGTTTTTCACAAAACTGGGAGAAGTCATTCTAAAATTTTTGGAAACATGAAAAAGCCTTAAAAGCCAAAATAATCTTGAGGAAGAACAAAGCTGGAGGTAATACCCTCCCTTAATTCAAACTATGCTACAAAACTGTAGTCGTCAGAAACAGTATGTTACTGGCACAAACACAGACACATCTATCAATGGAATAAAACAGAGAGCTCAGAAAAGAACCCACACTTTTATCAACAATTAATCTATGACAAAGGAAGTAAGAATATACAATGGAGAAAAGATTGCCTCCTCAATAAAAGCTTTGGGAAAACTGGACAGTTAAATGCAAAAGAATCAAATTTGACTACTTTTTCATCATACAAAATATGAATTATATATTTTAATATATGACTTGAAACTTAAAACTCCTTGAAGAAAACATAGTACACGCATTGGCATTGGTTTTGCAAGGTATTTTTGGCTCTGTTTCTTCAGGCAAGGAAAAGAAGAGAAAAAATAAACAAATGTGACTACATCAAACTAAAGAGCTTTTGCACAGTGAAAGGACTATCAACAAAATGAGAAGGCCAACTACTGAATGGAAGAAGATATTTATAAATGAAATATCTGATGTGAAGTTGATATCCAAAACATATATATATATATATCTTATACAACTCAACATCAAAAAACACTAGCAAACAAATTAATGCAGGGACAGAGGACCTGAATAGACATTTTTCCAAAGGAGACATACAGATAGCCAATAGACACATGAAAAGATTCTCAACATCACTAACCATCAGGGAAATACAAGTCACAGCCACAGTGACATATCACCACACACCTGTCAGTATGGCTATTATCAAAAAGACATCAGATAAAAAGGGTTGGTGAGGATGTGGAGAAAACCAGACTCTTGTGCACTGTTGGTGGGAATGTAATTGGTGCAGTCATTATGGAAAAAAGTATGGATGGTCCTCAAAAAGGATAAAAGTAGAACTACAATATGATCCAGCAATTCCAAACCTGGGTATTTATTCAAAGAAAAGGAAAACACTAATTCAAAAAGATATATGCACCCCTATGTTCATTACATATTGCATCATTATTTACAAT
Source organism: Delphinus delphis (assembly GCF_949987515.2). Classification (NCBI taxonomy): domain Eukaryota; kingdom Metazoa; phylum Chordata; class Mammalia; order Artiodactyla; family Delphinidae; genus Delphinus; species Delphinus delphis. Next base: position 33,547,752 of record NC_082700.1, read on the forward strand.
AACCAAGATATGGAAGCAATCTAAGTGACGAATGATAGATGAATGGATAAAGAAGATATGGTTTATATATACAATGCATATTTCTGAATCATAAAAATATGAAATCTCATCATTTGCAGCAATATGGGTGGACCTAGAGTGTATTATGCTAAGTGAAATAAGCCAAACAGAGAAAGACAAATACTGTATGATTACACTTATATGTGGAATCTAAAAAAAATATACAAACAAAACAGATAAAGACTGATAGATACAGAGAAAAAACAGGTGGTTCCCAGAGAGGAGGAGTTGAGGAGATGAATGAAGATGGTGAGGGAATTTAAGAGGTTCAAACTTCCAGTTACAAAATAAATGAGTCACAGGTTAAAAAAAAAAAAATGGATGAACTCAATGAGAACTTCAACAAAGAGATAGAAAATATAAAAAAGAACCAATCAGAACTGAAGAACATAATAACTGAAATGAAAAATACACTAGAGGGAATCAACAGTAGATTAGAAGATGCAGTGATCTGGAAGAGAGGGTAGTGAAAATCAACCAATCAGAATAGCAAAAGAGAAAAAAAAGATTTAAAAAATGAGAATAGGTTAAGCGACTTTTGGGAATTCATCAAGCATACTAGCATTCACATTACAGGGATCCCAGAAGGAGAAAAGAAAGAAAAGGAACATTAAAACCTATATGAGGAAATAATGGCTGAAAATTTCTCTAACCTAGTGAAAGAAACAGACATTCATGCTCCGGAAGCACAGACAATCTCAAACAATAGGAACCTAAAGAGATCCACACCAAGACACATTATAATTAGAATGTGAAAATTTAAAGGTAAAGAGAGATCTTAAAAGCAGTAAGAGGGGAAAAAAAAAAAAAAGCATCTATGACCTAGAGAACCTCAAGACTATGCACTGATTTTTCAGCAGAAACTTTGTATCTCAGAATGGAATGGCACAATATTCCAAAGTACTGAAAAGTAAAAATTTACTACCAAGAATATTCTTTCTGGGAAGGTTTTCATTCAGAATTAAAGGAGAGATAAAGAGTTTCCCAGACAAGCAAAAGATAAGTTCATCACCACTAAACTAGCCGTACAAGAAAGGTTGAGGAGACTTTAAATGGAAAAGAGAGCCTTGCCAAGATGGTGGTGGGGTAGGAGGACATGGAGTTCATCTCTCCCTACAAATGCATCAAGAATACATTTACAAATGAAAAAATTCTCACAGAGCACCTGCTGAACAGTAGCAGAAGACCTTGGACACCTAAAAGGAAAAAAAACATCCTCACATAACTGGGTAGGATGAACGAAACAAGAAGGGAAAAGGAAGAGGAGAGGAAGCAGGATGGGACCTGAACCCCTAGTGGAGAGCTGAAGGTGAGAAGAGTTTCCTGTACCTGGGAAAGCCCCCTTACCAGCAGGGAGATCATCTGGGACAGAAGGAGAACTTTGGGGGCTTGGAGGAGAGCCCAGAAACAAGTCTGGGACAGGCAGTACAGAGTGATATCCATGCAGATGGTCCATGCCACAACCCTGCATGTCTCAGCCTGAGACAGGTGTCTGCCAGTGCACACAAAGACTGGGTGCTGGAATGTGGGGTTTGAAGAGCAGACCCAGTGAGGGGAATGCTGTTGGCTGGGAAGAGACAGCCTGAGGTGACAGGAGTGGGGAGCTCCACAATTGGGAATGCTCAAGGAGGAAGCCTGGACTACCACAGAAACAAAGCACTACTGTTGAGTGATGCAAAAAGGGCAGGACCACCATTGCAGTCACTCTCCTCATGCATTGGCCTCTCCTCCACTGGTACTAGGGAGGGGTCCCACCGGAGCTGGCTTGCATACCCCTGCCCCCCCCAGCTGCCTGGGCTACCCACTCACCCCATTTGCTACCTGATGGACTTGTGCGTTCCAATTGCTACCCCAGCATTCTCCCACCTGGGTGGCCTGCTCTCCCTGATTGGTGCCTCGGTTCCTTCCTGCCTGATAGGCTTCTGTGCTCATGCAACTTCTGGAGGAGACTCTGGTGGGAGCAACACATACAGAGGTGGGGCTGAAACCACAGTTGAGCCCCAGGGGCTGTGTGACTAAAGAAGAAGAGCTGAAATTCCTCCTCACAGCTGCACAAACCACAAAATTACACCTCTGCCGGTGGCTTCCTAAATTCAGCATCTGCAGAATGTCCAAATGGACAACAAGCACTCCTGCAACTGAGATAGGTCTGGCTTTAGCATCTGTGGGCTTTGTGGGCATATACTCATGGTGGTTGGGCCAGATGTCTAAGTTTCCTCCATAACTCCCACAACAGGTCCAGGTGCACAACTACTAGTCTTGGGACCTGACCTCAGTGGATCTGCACTGGTGGCCTGGTGAAAACAATGCCTGAGAGACACCAGTGCCAATTGCCAGCATACCCACAGTTAAGGTGGGACCAAGAGCAGTGCTAACAACAGTGTTCTTTGTGAGCCCACGCAATGACCAAAAGGGGACACAACAGAGCACATTCACAGGTGAAAAACTCCAGAGGAGGAATACTCAGTGGATTCCCTTCCAGTGGGTGTGCTCCAATCCTGTCTACTTTGCACCACAGATCAGAAACACAGCTAAGAAACAGATGTGGGGGTCTCTACTCCAATAACTAAGGAGCAGACTCCACCCCTGCCAGGGCAGTAGCAATCACATAGCAAAGGGCAGGCCTTGCTCAACACCCAGGGCAGGCTCTGGGCACCACAACACCAGTCAAACCTTCTATCAAGGGGATAATGGCACAAGCCTCTAGACCAACCTCAGCTACCAGGGAGCAGACACCAGCAGCAAGAGAAATTGCGATCCTGTAGCCTGCAGAAAGGAGACCACAAACAGAAAATCTGATAAAATGAGGTGACAAAGGAATATTTTGCAGACAAAGAGGCAAGATAAAAACCTACAATAACAACCAAATGAAGAGGAGATAGGCAATCTACCTTAAAATGTATTCAGAGTAATGATAGTAAAAAGGATCCAAGATCTTGGAAAAAGAATGGAGGCATGAATTGAGAAGGCATAAGAAATGTTTAATGAAGACCAGGATGAAATAAAGAACACATAAACAGAGATGAACGTACAATAACTGAAATGGAAAAATACACTAGAAGCAAACAATAGCAAAATAACTGAGGTAGAAGAATGGATAAGTGAGCTAGAAGACAGAATGGTGGAAATCACTGCTGTGAAACAGAATAAAGAAAAAAACATGAAAACAAATAAGGACAGCCTCAGAGATCTCTGGGACAACATGAAATACATCAACATTTGAATTATAGGGGTCCCAGAAGGAGAAGAAAAAGAGAAAGGGCCTGAGAATATATTTGAAGAAATTATAATAAAAAAATTTCCTAACATGGGAAAGGAAATATAAACCCAAGTCCAGGAAGTGCAGAGAGTCCCATACAGGATAAACCCAAGAAGAAACATGCTGAGACACATATTAATCAAATTAACAAAAATTAAATACAAAAAAAAAAAAATTTAAACAACAAGAGAAAAGAACAAGTAACATGATAGGGAATCCCCACAAGGTTATCAGTTCATTTTTCAGCAGAAACTTTGCAGGCCAGAAGGGAGTGGCATGATATATTTAAAGTGATGAAAGGGAAAAAACCTACAACCAAGATTACTCTACCCAGCAAGGCACTCATTCATATTCAACAGAGAAATCAAAAGCTTTACAGACAAGCAAAAACAAAGAGAATTCAGCACTACCAAACCAGCTTTACAACAAATGCTAAAGGAACTTCTCTAGGAAGGGGAAATGGGAAATGCAAACAAAAAAACTACAATAGATACACACACAAAAAAGAAAAAGTAACCCAAACATAACACTAAAGATGCTCATCAAACCACAAGAGAAGAGAACAAAAGAGAAAAGGAAGAAAAAAGACCTACAAAAAAACCCAAAACAATTTAAAAAATGGCAATAAAAATATCAACATACATGTTGATAATTACTTTAAATGTAAATGGATTAAATGCTCCAACCAAAAGGCATAAGCTGGCTGAATGGATACAAAAACAAGACCTGTATATATGTTGTCTACAAGAGTCCCACTTCAGACCTAGGGACACATACAAACTAAAAGTGAGGGGATCAAAAAAGGTATTCCATGCAAATGGAAATCAAAAGAAAGCTGGAGTAACAATACTCATATCAAACAAAATACACTTTAAAATAAAGACTGTTATAAGAAAAAAAGGAATGACACCACATAATGATCAAGGGATTAATCCAAGAAGAAGATATAATTATTGTAAATATATATGCATCCAAAATAGGAGCACCTCAATACAAAGGCAAATGCTAACAGCCATAAAAGGGGAAATCGACAGTAACACAATAATAGTAAGGGACTTTAACACCCCACTGTCATCAATGGACAGATCATACAGACAGAAAATTAATAAGGAAACACAAGCCTTAAATGACACATTAGAACAGAAAGTCTTTATTGATAACTATAGGACATTCCATGTGACAGCAGAAGAATACATTTTTTTCTCAAAGGCACCTGGAACATTCTCCAGGGTAGATCACATCTGGGGCCAAAAATCAAGCCTCAGTAAATATACCAAAATTGAAATCATATCAAGCAACTTTTCTGATCACAAAGCTATGAGATTAGAAATCAATTTCAGGAAAAAAAATGTAAAAGTCACAAACACATGAGGGCTAAACACTATGTTATTAAATAACCAACGGATCACTGAAGAAATCAAAGAGGAAATCAAAAAGTACCCAGAGATAAATGACAATGAAAATACCATGATCCAAAACCTATAGGACACATCAAAAGCAGTTCTAAGAGGGAAGTTTATAGGAATACAATCTTACCTCAAGAAATAAGAAGAATCTCAAATAAACAACCTAACTTTACAACTAAAGCAACTAGAGAAAGAAGAACAACCAGAACCCAAAATTAATAGAAGGAAAGAAATCATAAAGAACAGAGAAGAAATAAATGGAATAGAAACAAAGAACACAATAGAAAATATCAATGAAACTAAAAGCTGCTTTTTTGAAAAGATAAACAAAATTGATGAACTTTTAGCCAGACTCATCAAGAAAAAAAGGGAGAGGACTCAAATCAATAAAATTAGTAATGAAAAAGGAGAAGTTACAACTGTCAACACAGAAATACAAAGGATCATAAGAGACTACTACAGGCAACTATACACCAATAAAATGGATAACCTAGAAGAAATGGACAAATTATTTGAAAGGCACAACATTCCAAGACTGAACCAGGAAGAAATAGAAAATATGAACAGAGCAATCACAAGTACTGATATTGAAACTGTGATTAAAATCTTTCAACAAATAAAAACCCAGGACCAGAGAACTTCACAGGTGAATTCTATTACACTTTTAGAGAAGAGTTCACACCACTTTCTCAAAGTATTCCAAAAAAATTGCAGAGGAAAGAACATTCCCAAGCTCATTCTGTGGGGTCACCATCATTCTTAATCCGAAACCAGACAAAGATATCACAAAAAAAGAAAATTACAGGCCAATAACACTGATGAACATAGATGCAAATATCCTCAACAGAATACTAGCAAACTGAATCCAACAACACATTAAAAAGATCGTACACCATGATCAAGTGGGATTTATCCCAGGGATGCAAGGATTTTCAATATACACAAATCAATCAGTTTGAGATACCACATGAACAAACTGAGGACTAAAAACCATATGATCATCTCAGTGGATACAGAAAAAGCTTTTGACAAAATTCAACACCCATTTATGTTAAAAACATGGGAACATATGTATATGTATAACTGATTCACATTGTTATAAAGCAGAAACTAACACACCATTGTAAAGCAATTATACCCCAATAAAGATGGTAAAAAAAAAAAAAACACTCCAGGGCATAGAGGGCACCTACCTCAACATAATAAAGGCCACATATGACAAACCTACAGCAAACATCATTCTCAATGGTGAAAAACTGAAATCATTTCCTCTAAGTCTATGACCAAGACAAGGATGTCCACTCTTGTTACTATTATTCATCAAAGCTTTGAAAGTCCTAGCCACAGAAATCAGAGAAGAAAAAGAAATAAAAGGAATCCAAACTGTAAAAGAAGAAGTAAAACTGTCACTGCAGATGACTTGATACTATACATACAAAATCCTAAAGAGGCTACCAGAAAACTACTAGAGCTAATCAATGAATTTGGTAAAGTTGCAGGACACAAAATTAATGAACAGAAATCTCTTGCATTCCTATACACTAACAACAAATTTCAAAAAGAGAAATCAAGGAAACAATCCCATTTACCATCACATAATAAACAATAAAATACCTATGAATAAACCTACCTAAGGAGGAAAAAAACCTGTACTTAGAAAACCATAAGATACTGATGAAAGAAATCAAAGGTGACACAAACAGATGGAGAGACATACTATGTTATTGGATTGGAAGAAACGATATTGTGAAAATGACTATACTATCCAAAGCAATCTACATATTTGTCGCAATCCCTATCAAATGACCAATGGCATTTTTCAGAGAATTAGAACAAAATATTTTACAATTTGTATGGAAACACAAAAGATCTCAAATAGCCAAAGAAATCTTAAGAAAGAAAAACTGAGCTGGAGGAATCAGGCTCCCTGACTTCAGATTATACTACAAAGCTACAGTAATCAAGACAGTATAGTACTGGCACAAAAACAGAAATATAGTTCAATGGAACAGGATATAAATTCCAGAGATAAACCCATGCACCTATGGTCACTTAATCTAGATATAAGGCAGCACAACTGGAGTATTAATTCCAAGTTAATGAGCTCATTTTCTTTTCCTAACTTAGAGAAAAGAGCAATAAATAACAGCTCTATAATAGAAATGGGGAAAACTATGTAGTCCATAGAATTTTAGAATTGCAAGGCAACTTCAAAGATTATCTAGGTCAGTTCTACCATCTCTCAGACTAGAAAACTGAGGTTTGATTAACTGTCAAGGTTGGCACAGTAGGAGCAGATCAGAGACAACTAGCCAGGATACTCAATTTACCAATGTTCCTGTTATTAATGAGGGTAAAATTCCCACTACATTTTGTGTTCTTTAAACTATTCATCTTTGAATGAAAAACATGAACCGGAAGTAGGTATCCTTTCAACCCCTTATTTCAAGGTCTTTATCATTTTCCTCCTCATTGGTTACAACAATAGCATTTCATCTATTCCCCTTGCTTTCAATCTTGCCCTGCTTCCACCAATTTTCTACATTACCAAAGGAATAATCTTATTAAGACTTGTATTTCTCACATCATTTCCCTGTTTAAACATCTTCAATGGCTTGCAGGAGAAAACAGACTCCTTAGTGTGACATGAAAGTTTCTTTTGTACCAATGTCTGCTCTCTGCTATCATTTCATCATTGCTTGATGCTTCTTCCTCAGATACCTAAGCACTTACAGTTCACAAGTCTACCAATCTCTTCTATATCTCGATACTTTTGCAAAGTCTATCGCCCCTGTCTGATGCACTGCTGTATCTTATTTTCATTAACACCATCCTCTCCCCTCCCCTCCCAGGACGATTTTCCTGGCCAGGACAAGTCTTACCTAAACCACTCAGTCACAATGTTACTTCTTCCATAATGCCTTCCCCAAGCTGTCCTCCAGTTTCCTAGTCCTTTCCAAACACCCTGGGCTTAACTTGACCCCAGCGATTTTGATATTTATTATAATTTTGCATCTTTGACCACCTCCTTCAGAGCTGGGATAGCTTTCACGACTGATTCCAGTGACTGGTACAATGTTTTGTTGGCTCTCCGATCACCATTTGTCATCAAGCATATTACACTTAAACTTCAGGCCCCTCATTTGCATAAACAGTAGGAAGAAACCCTAGACATGTGTTCTTACAGTCACACTCTTTAGTGGAACTTGAAAAAGTAATTTTTGTATTTATTAAAGGAATCCCTCACCCCCAATTTTGTATATCTCAGGCCCCACAAAACCTGAAATGGTCTGGTAAGATAATAAATGACTATGGAATGAATGAACAGATATACTTTCAACAATGTATTAGCTCTATATTTCAAAAGTGCGCCAGTTTATGCTAATATGCCTTTTTAGATTTGTTGCCTCATCTCTTAAAATAAGAGAATGCTACTTAGTCTCTGCCATTTTCCAGGCCAATTATGATAATAAAACTCTTAAGTACAAGAGTGGAATGTGTGCAGAGCACAGTCCAGTCTTGCCTGGAGAGTTTTGGGTTGGAGTCCCAGCTGAACAAGTGGTTGTCACTGAAAAGTGGTTTTAGGGCACTTCCCTTGGAGTCACTGTGGCTGGTCTCTTAGTGTCATAAGGAACTGTAGAGAAGGCAGAGAACTGACTTGCATGGATTCATTTGCTCATTTATCATATATCAATAATATGTATAAGATGTATATAAATTATGTATATATAATTACATAACATGTTTCAATTACTATGAACTTGAAACCTACATTCAAGTAAGAGGACAAAAATAAATAATGAAACAGGTGGTCTTAGACTGAGGTAACAGAAGAAATGGGAGAAATAAGTAGAAATAAATCATTCAAGACACTGAAAGTTGTAGTTTGGAAAATGTTTTTATTCAGGCTGCAGAAGGTCATTGGAGAATTTCAGTCAGGGAACTGATGAGTGCTGATTTACATTTTTAAAAGTAAATTATCCTACTGTGACAAGAATGATTTCATTGTGGGCAAGAGTAGAGTACATAAGACTGGTTATCTGTTAATATTGAACTCCTAGTGAGACAAGGAGAGCCTGGACTGGGGTGGTGGTAATGGATAGGAAGAAAAGAAAATAGATTTGAGATATATTTTAAAGTAGAGCCAGACAGAGAAAGATAAATATCCTATGATATCAATTATATGTGGAATCTAAAATATAGTACAAATGAACTTATTTACAAAACTGAAATAGAGTCACAGACATAGAAAACAAACTTATGGTTACCAAGGGGGAAGGGGGGCATAAATTGGGAGATCGGGATTGACATATACACACCACTATATGTAAAATAGATAATTGAAAAGAACACACTGAGTGTGCAGGATAGTGTGGTCTTTGTGAGCTTCCACCATGGCGTATCGGGGCCAGGGCCAGAAGGTGCAGAAGGTGATGGTGCAGCCAATCAATCTCATCTTCAGATACTTGCAAAATAGATCTCGGATTCAGGTCTGGCTTTATGAGCAAGTGAATATGCGGATAGAGGGCTGTATCATTGGTTTTGATGAGTATATGAACCTCGTATTAGATGATGCAGAAGAGATTCATTCTAAAACAAAGTCAAGAAAACAACTGGGTTGGATCATGCTAAAAGGAGGTAACATTACTCTGCTCCAAAGTGTCTCCAACTAGAAATGATCAATGAAGTGAGAAATTGTTGAGAAGGCAACAATTAGGTGTGCAATTTTTTAGGTGTGCTTTTTAGAAGTGTAGTTCTAAAGCATTTATTCATATTGTTTTGCTCACCTTTATGTTATTACCAGATGACAATAAATGGTGTGGGATTGTTTTTTTTTTAAAAAACAAAAAACAAAAAAAAAAACACACTGTATAACACTGGGAACTCTACTCAATACCCTAATCAATACCTATATGGGAAAATAATCTAAAAAAGAGTGGATATAGGTATAAGTTTAACTGAGGGTTGATGTAAAGGCAGAAATCAGTGGTGACTTTTCTTTTTTTTTAATTTGATGGATGATGATACCATTTACTGAGATGAGGAAACAGCAAATGGGAGAAGTATCAAGATTTCTGTAAGAGTAAAGCAGGTGAGGACTTGTACCAAGTCTGACTCTAGATGGCAAACTTTCAAAATGTTTTACAGAGACAACAATCATAATAGCTATTCCAGTTTTCTCTCAGTTGAGCCTATTCCCCATATATCATATGAAATATACAGAAGGATATTTAGATGATTCTCTCTCTTTTCCTTCTACTTCATTCTGTTAAACATTTAGTGGTATACTACGTTACAATTCAGCCGCAAGGTCTAGCCATCTCACGGTCTCTTACATTCTCTCACTTTCCTTTATTTAAGTCCAACATTGTGCCTTGCTGATTCCAAGTTGCCTATAATTTATGCATGAGATAAGTGAAATTGGATTCCTATAACATGCCAGGGATACTATTGATAAGGAAACAGCAGATACACTCTAAAACAATTAGTGGGGTACTAAGGAAAGCTATTATGTAAAAATGCCAGGATACTTATCTTTGGGTTATAGCTATCCCTTTATACCAAATATTAGTTATCACATGGAGGATTTAAAAACTTCTGTCCCTCATGTTGAGTATGGATATTTCTAATACAACACACTTATAAACACACATAGCTATTTATTTATGTCATTCAGTGCAATACTACTCTGATACTCAGATAATGTACAGGTAGAAGAGTCTATAAATACTACAAAAATATTAAATTATTGCATGTTGTAAAGTACTGTGATGAAGATAAAAGTACTATGATATGATATGATGATAGTGTTGCTGTTAATTCAACAAAAAGTTCAATTTACCTGATTATAATTTACTACTAAAGATTTAGCACTCTTTGAAAACCCCCTTTGCTGACAATAACATTAATGCTGACACGGAGAGGACAAGAAGATGAGAAAGGCAATAGGAAAATAAAGAAGAAAAAGAAAAGGGGATACAAGGGATTAATTTTATATCTTTTTGACACTGAACTTTGGTGTGATGGATTAGGGTCCTCCAGGAAATGTCAGGTTGTCCTCCCATTTCATGACTTTCCTCTTATCCCTTCACAAGATTCTTTCCATATCTCTCTTGGATCTTTAAGATATTCAAACTTACTTATGTAGGATGTTACAAAGAGACATAGGTTGAAACCAGATTTGTAGTAGAATGTAGATGATTTTAATATTGCCTGCTAGTCTCACCACTTGGATTTGAGTCTGACCACGAGTGTAATTTAAGTGGAAGCCCAGCCTTTTGCTCTGCCTATCAGTCCAGCACACTATTTTCCCCTAGCAATTATTTCTGGTTATATTAGTCTAATAAACAAGTTAATGGTTTCCTTGGAAAGATTCCTGCTTTTTTTTTTTCCCTCATGCATTTCTAAGCTTTTAATCTAAAACCAGACAAAGATTTATTTCCCAGAACTTAGAATTTTATTTTATTTGAATACTGGAGTAGCAAAGTTGCCAATAATTAAGTCAAAGTTGCCAGTAATTAAGTCACCTTTAGCCAACTTGTGATGTTTCTTCCTCTTATCAAACTCATCACAACTATTTACTTTTTGTACTTATTTTAGGAAAATTTTAGAAACTCAGCCATAAAGTTGGCATGTTGAACAGGAATTATACTTTTGATTTGCAATTTAAAAAAAAATATTTGTTTTATTTAATATTTTTGGCTGCATTGGGTCTTCATTGCTGTGCACGGGCTTTCTCCAGTTGCGGGGAGCAGAGGTTGCTCTTCATTGCAGTGCGCGGGCTTCTCATTGTGGTGGCTTCTCTTGTTGTGGAGCACAGGCTCTAGGTGTGAAGGCTTCAGCGGTTGTGGCACGCAGGCTCAGTAGCTGTGGCTCGTGTGCTCTAGAGTGCAGGGTCAGTAGTTGTGGTGCACGGGCTTAGTTGCTCTGAGGCATGTGGGATCTTCCAGGACAAGGGCTCAAACCCGTGTCCCCTGCATTGGCAGGTGGATTCGTAATCACTGCACCACCAGGGAAGCCCCCTGCAACTTATTTTAAATGTAGGAAAATAACCTTAATTTTATAAACTGTGGCACTTTATTTCCTAAATATTTCCTCTAGTATATTAAGGAAAAATATATTTTAAAAATGTACAGGGGCTTCCCTGGTGGCGCAGTGGTTGAGAGTCCACCTGCCAATGCAGGAGACATGGGTTTGTGCCCCGGTCCAGGAAGATCCCACATCCCACATGCCACGGAGAGGCTAGGTCCGTGAGCCATGGCCGCTGAGCCTGTGCGTCCGGAACCTGTGCTCTGCAACGGAAGAGGCCACAATAGTGAGAGGCCCCCGTACCGCCAAAAAAAAAAAAAGTACAGCATATTTGCAGAGCATAGTTCCATTTAGCTCTTTCATATTTCTTTCCTGATATCTGGTATCCACCATCTTATTTTTCCTCCACCTTCTCTTAGGCAGCTTATCCTGAGGTCAAACTCTTTCTTGCTATAAGAGAGCTCTGAAATCAAAGAAACCAGATTCCATTGTTCTTGTAGTCTTTTTGTATAAAATTTCTGTGCCTTTAAGGTAAATTCATCCACTTGTGACTCACTGTTTCTTAGTAATGCACCTTTTAACAAAATCCTTACCAAGTGAAGCCCATGCAGTTTTGGTAGTGACTGCCAGAATGTTCTGGAGAGAGTAAAAATAGATCATGCCCTTCTCCAAAAGAAAGTAGTTGTGTAATTATAGGACCATGTTTCTATTTGTGAAATTTTTCTAGAAAATATTGTTCGACTATATATTTAAATAGGATGTAGCATCTAATACTATATATAAATTCTATATATTTTTCATTTCCATTTTTATATACTTTGAAACACAAATAAATAGATTATGCTTTTGAAGACCTCTACTTTTATGTCGTGTTACTACTTTTTTTTTTTTGTCGTGTTACTGTTTAAATGTCATTGGGTGTGTGTCTGTCTAAAGGAAATGATCTGTTACCAGGAAGAAGACCAAAAATTGCCTTCAGAAATATCCCAAATCAGCCAAATAATGCAGCATTATTGCAGAAAGAGAGTAAAATGCTACTTCCCTTTTTTAAAAGAATCTTCCAAATCGTAACTATTATTCATTGGCATCTCTGCTTAATAAACAATAAATCTTAAAATCATTTGGCTCCATGCTGTTTGGAGACACTGTACGAACACATTTTTAAGCCTCATTTATTCTTTTTACAGTTCATAATTTTTACATTTGAATGCCAGTGATGTCTCCACTCCTCCCTCCTTTATGGATTAAAGGTTTCTGCAAGTTTCAACTTGATTTTTTTAAAAAATTATCCAAACCTAGAAACGGTCAAACAATTCACTTAATTTAATAAATACCTACCATGGATTACTATTAAAGAATTATATGTTATTTATTTTTCATTAAAGATAAAAAGTCAAGAAAAGTTGAAGCAAAAGAGAAAAGATTTTATATGTGAAAGAGAAGGTTACTAGCAGCACTGGGTATTTATTATTCACGAGAGGCTAGTGGGTAAAGGAAAGATAGTGTGGCTATACTTAGCCTCAACTAACCCTAGTGAGCCATGGGCTTAATGTTATCCCTGAGTGTAAGAAGAGACCAGATAGCATACAGATTCATGGTTTTTGTTTTCAAACTAGATGATGCAACTGTTTTTGTTAGTCTTAAGACAGACAATCACTGCATATTCATTCTAGTAAGGCCTCCTCTTACTCCTAGTTTCCACACTGGAGTATTATAAGGTTGATGACAGAGGATGGACTTAAATAATCTATGGTAAAATTGAACACCACGAGTTAAAAAAAAAAAACAGAAAAACAAAAACTAATCCAGGGCTTCCCTGGTGACACAGTGGTTGAGAGTCTGCCTGCCGATGCAGGGACACGGGTTCGTGCCCCGGTCCAGGAAGATCCCACATGCCACGGAGCGGCGAGGCTCGTGAGCCATGACCACTGAGCATGCGTGTCCAGAGCCTGTGCTCCACAACGGGAGAGGTCACAACAGTGAGAGGCCTGCATACCGCAAAAATCAAAAACAAAAACAAAAACTGACCCAAATACTTAAGTACTTAAATACAGAACTGAGAGCAAGAGGGGAACTAATCAACTTCCTCTTCCGTCTTGTAGGCATTCTGCTATGATTCTTGACCAATTAGTGTATAAAAACAAGGTTCGTTTAATGTCTTGGGTGGATGAAACTTTCCCAGGTAGAAATTGCCCCAGTGTTGATCACAAGAAAAATAGATGTAACATAATGGATTCAGGGTCATATCCAAGAGTAGATTTGTTTTCATGATATGCATGTGATGATTATCTCTCATATGCTTTTTACAGTTGCTTTGTAGGTTGTCAACTTAAAGAAAGATGCACAACATAAGAGTTGTGAGTTTAAGCTTTATACAGGGTCTTACTGAGGACTATAGCCTGGGAAACAGTCACTCAGCCAGCTCTGAGAAAAGTGCTCCAGAAGTTTTCTGGAGAAGCCAGAAGCCAGTCTATATATGATTTTTGGATAGGGAATACCTGCAGTCAAGCATACATCTTGGTAAAAGATTACAGCTAATCACAAATAACAGACATCTCAGGTTAATGATTTTAGTGCTTTCTTATGTATGGGAAGATTCAAGAATCTGGAGTCATTGAAATTCTCCTGAGATGTGCTTCTAACAATCTAAGGGCTTGTTTTTCCAAAGCACAGAGCACCTCATCCTGTTGTTTATACTGATTCTTCTCAGGGTGAGCTGTCAGTGGACAACCTCAATGGGTTATGACTTAACTCTTGTGGAATTATGTGGTGAGCAACGCTTTTTGTTCTTCTTTTTCACAAAGAAAAAGAAGAACTTTGGGATCATTTTATGAGGCCTACCCAGCACTGATGGAAAATTAGCCTCATTTTTGGGCTCAATTTGTAGTTCAAGAATTCATGTAAAACTTTTATTACTCTAAGAAGTACTCGCTGATCCTACCCAGAAATCTTAAATAGCATCTATATTTAAAATTATAACAGTAATGATTATTTTACATTTACATAGTAATGTGGCATAGAATATATAAAATACCTCTATGTGTTATCATTTTCTAAAGTCTATGTTACATAAAGATGAATATTTCTTTATGATTTTTCTGTTAACTATTATAAACCTGTGTGAAAAAACAAGCATTATTATTCTGGTAGGGAAAATAAGGCATAGAAAAATGATAATTGACTTGCCTCTGATTACACAGACTAATAACTCAGCTGGTCCTGACTCTGGGTACTGCTCTGATTTCATGATTAACTAATACTCTAAGACCTCCAAGGCAGACGGTCATCATTTTATTATTCATTGTTTGGTAATCTTCTAATTAATGTGTTGACTTGCATGCTTATTCAAATGCTGGGAGGAAG
Organism: Delphinus delphis; assembly: GCF_949987515.2. Lineage (NCBI taxonomy): Eukaryota > Metazoa > Chordata > Mammalia > Artiodactyla > Delphinidae > Delphinus > Delphinus delphis. The sequence continues at coordinate 33,562,869 of NC_082700.1, forward strand.
ATAGTTTCCATTCTTCATCTTTTCCTCTAATGAATCTTTTCCACCTGGTGCTTTTTGCTCTTGACAGAATCCTCAGCTTTCTTAAAGAATTGGTGTCTTTTTTGCTTGGGATGTGGGGGGAGGGCAATTACCAAGTGCCCTCTAGGAATTAGTCTTAGTGTGAACATGGTGGCAGAGATTGATGACAGATGAAGATGTTATCAGCAGAACAAAGCAAAACAAATAAGACCAAACTCTTTTCTTCATTCAAGGTGTTTAAATTGTTATGAGAAAAAAAAAGAAATTTCCTCCCTGTAAATGTGAAAGAATTAATTGAAAAATTTTCATAATGATGGACAAGGACTGTTATACTCTTATTTCTTACATAAGTTTGGTTACTTACCCTCTGTTGATTTTCAAAGGTACTCACTTTTTGAACTGTTTGCAGGGAGAGATCTCACTAACACATGCTGGACAGACCAGTTTTCAGCTTATTTGGTATCTAGAGCATTAAAATGTGACATCTGGAAATTGTGATGTTGGGAGCCAGTGGAAGCTAAGTGTTTTTCTTTTTCAGTTCACTGTTCTGTTATGTTTGGTTAAAATTTGTCTTTATTTCTAGACTTTAGATTGGTTGAGATTCAATGGGCAGTAGATTTTCAAATTTCTCATTGACATGATTTCTTATACAATAGATGTTCTAATGCTCGGTCAATGAACTATTATGCCTTAAGAAATAGTTCATGCTTCTCATATTTATTAGAAATTAACCTATCACTTAAGCTCTAATAAAACTACCAACTACTTCAAAATTTGAAACTTTAAGTTATCAACTTTATTTAGAGTTAAATTTGGAAAATTGTTGCTGTGTTACTTTCATTATAAATTATAGATTTATTTTAGTGTTTGAAAATAACAGTGATTATTTAAATCTTGTCTTTTTAGAGATAATAAATCTTGGAGATATGAAGAGTCTTCTCAAAGTTAAATAACTAGTTTATATCAGAGCCAGACCTAGGGCTTAGTATATCTAATTATACAGGAATTGTCTCCTCAAATACATTGCATACAGGGTTTTTTTTTTTTTTTTTTTTTTTTTTTTTTTTTTGGTACATGCATAAGGAAGAGTTGTTTCCAATACTCTCTGAATGTCCTTAGGGCAGGGACTGTGTCTTGTTAAATTCTATATACCCAATGCACAAACTTGTGCTTGCCATATAATAGATGATTACTTAATATTTATTAAAGCCCTCTTGACACTGTTGAATGTTATTATTAAAATATGTTTTTTAGATTGGCAGTTTCTTATGTACCTTCTGTATGATTCAGCAATTCCTCTCTTAGTATTTATCAAAAGAAAAAAAAAAGGAATAAAAGGTCCACAGAAAGCTTGTACATAAACATTCTTCATAGCTTTAATCATAATAGCTCCAAACTGAAAATAACCCAAATGTTTATCAACAGATGAACGGATAAACAAATTGTACATTCATATATTCTATACCTTCATTAAAGCAGATGTTTCATGTTGTATACACTTGCTAAAACTCATTGAACTGTATATTAAAAAAGAGGCATTTTATTATATGCATATTGAATTTCAATAGAGATGAAATAAAAATTATAAATGTAATTTTCTATATCTGATTTTAACAAGTGCAAAATTCTATGGAGTAGTTGATATCAGTATATTAATATCTTCTATTTATATCATAATCTGCAGTTAAATGTGTGAAATCTGTTAACCCAGGCTGGTGAAGACAAGATCTTTTGGAAATATTCTTTCCAATAAACTTACTTACACCTAGTAAGCACATTATCTGATACATATAAATGAGAAATCAGTATAATGTTTATTTTAAAATATTACTCATTGAATCATATACATGGCATTCCTTCTAGTGTGTTCTTGCTTTGATGACTTGCTTAGTTGTTAAATATAGGTAAAGATAGTCACTCTTTCCTTATTTAGGAGATTATTATCTAAAAACTTCAAAGCTTCATATTCCTATATTTTTTAAAGTGGACTCATTATCTATGTCATGTGTAGTGCCCCAAATTTCCCTACATAGTGAATACAATATTTTCACTTGGATAATGTTAATCTTTCAGGTTTGGAAAGCAAGGAACAAATTACTGTTTTATATATATATATATATATATATATATATATATATATATATTTGCTTTTAATAACTGGCAATGTCTCACACATATAAAACTGTGTGAGAGATTGCCAGTTATTAAAGGCAAAATTCAGTATGTATTTATCAGTCATATTTAACAGAGCACATAAACTAGGAATTGACAACCTTGGTGAGAAACAATAACCCACTTAGAGAATTTATGTTGACAAAAAATACCTCAACAGACAGATCATGAGAGGACACAATTTTTCTTTTTAATGTGAATTTTAAAGGTTAATTACATTGTTTGTCTTAGTAAATATTCAAGACTTTATTACTCATAAATACAACCCTTTTAAGAATAAAGTTCATTCTTACTTCCTGTCTCTGTCATCTTATCTCTGGGTAATAAGCTTTAAAACTTGGTCACCTGCTTTGTAAACTAATGCTTTATTTTAATTGTTAAAAAAACCAGAAAATGCCATTTCGGATTTAAAGTCTATCCTTTCCAAAAAAAACATGAAATTACCATGAAGGGAGAGAAAGAAGAAGAAGAAAGAGAAGGACAAGGAGAAGAAGGAGAAAGAGAAAAAAAGGAAGAAATCTTTGAATTTTTCTTAAATTCAGCAGGTTGGCAGGGCCTGAAAGCAGATTCAGGACATTATGTGTAATATATAGAGCGGATTAAGCAATTTTCCTCAGTAATGCTTGGCTTCACCTCCTGTGTGCAAACGGATTTATTCTAGAAGCAAGGCCAATTGAAATCTTCAAACCAGCAGAGTTCATCTTTTTCTCTATTTCAATTCCTTCCACTCCTGAGAGCCTGTGATATGCCCAGTGCTGTGAGAGACCTCAGTGTACAACAGTGAACAAGACATGATTTCTAACCTCAAGCCACTAAAGAACTCACAACCTGTTTTGGAAAATGATACAAATACACCATCAGTGTGATAAATATGATACGAACATGAACAGAGTTAGTTACGAGCACAAAGGTGGAAATATTTCATTTGAGGAAGACATGATAGAGCCTTGAAAAGATGGGAAGGTATTCACCTGGCTGGTTCAATCCATTCACTTAATTATTCAACAGAAAATGCTGCGCCTCTACTCTGCGATGGCTCCTGTATTTGGCACTGGGTTTGCAGGGGTGATCAAAGACTAGCATCATTCCTTACTCCCAGGTTTACAGTCACACAAATAACTACATTTGCACACTGTGGAAGATACTATGTGTGAAAGGTTCAGGATGTAATGAGAGTATATAGGGGACTCTTTTGGAGGAACCTGGCAGGAGCATGTCAGGAAAGACTCTCTGAGGAAGCGAGTTTGGGGCTGGGATCCAAAGATAAATTGGAGTTAATTTAGGCAATGGCAGGGAATAGGGAAGAGTGCACTAGGCACAAAGGCTATGGCAGGTGGGTGCATGGCTTATTCATGCAGTGGGAACAATGTGGTGTGGCTGGTGAACGGATTGCAGAGGAGAGGAATGTGAGAGGCCAGAGATGGCCTTAGGGAGTAGATCACCCAAAACCCTATGAACTAGTTAAAGATGTTGCACATTTTCTCAAGAGATTCAAACAGAAGAAATACCTGGACAGATTGCTTTAAAAAATGCTTTTGCTGCAGTTTGAATAAGCCCCTGTCAAGAAGCTATGGCATTGCATCCACACGAGAGACTTGAGCTAGGTAAAGATAGAGAGAAATGAAGAACAGATAAATTTAAAATTATGAGGTAAAATAAACAACATTTAGTAATGGATTGGCTATGGAGAAAGAAGAGAGAGCCAAGGATGACCCATGAGGTTCTGGCTTGAAGAACTGGATGGACGAGAGTGCTGTTCAATAGGGAACAATGGAAGGAGAACAGATGGGGAGACGCTCAGGGGTTTGGCTTTGAACTGGCTGTTCAGGGTATCTCTGGAACATGCAAGTGAGGACAATGTGAACTGGATATATCAACCTGGGCCTAAGAGTCCTGGACTACTGTTTTATATGTAAAAGTCACAAAAATATGTCTGGTAACTGAAGACAATGGGATGAGTGGAACTGCACAAGGAGAGTATAGAGTGAAAAGAGGAAAGGACAGAAAAACGTGCCTGGAAGGGGATTTGACATCTAAGGATTGTGTTGAGAAAACGGAGTCAGCAAAGAAGAAAGAGAAGGAGCAGCCAGAAAAATAAGGGACACGCGATATCATAGAAGTTAGCGAGGAGAGTGTTTATACAAAGAGTGGTCAACTGGGTTTAGTACTGGTGCCACTCATGTAAGATCAGGGCTAAAGATGCCCACTGATTTAAGTCACTTAGAAGTCACAGGTAACCCCATGGAGAATTGTCACAGTAAGGTCATGGGGTTGCAAGCTAGATAGGAGTGGGTTGAATACTGAAAGGAGATTCAGAAAACTCGCAAAGTAAGTGTTAACTAATCTCTAAAAGGATTTGGGTGGGAAGGAATTAGTGTAAATATGGAGCAAAAGAGAGCTTTTACTAAAATTTTAAGGTGCTTTATAGTTTATGAAATAGATTCACATATTGCTTCTACTCCTATAATCTGTCCACTTACTTCTGGCATTTTGATATCTTCTTTCTGTTCCTTTCAATTCATACCTTTACTTGTCATACCATAATGCAACCTTGCCATTGTGTTTACCTAAGACTCCATCCCTCCATTTCAGCTTAAATGTTCTATTTTACTTGGTTGCAGCACTTGTGTGTATCTTGTACCTTTGAATATCAATTCGCAATTTGACCTACTTTTGGCTTCTGTTTTTCATTCCTTGGTTGACTGAACCCATCAACCATGCCTAGTGCCCCTCCAGGTTTTCCTGGGTCTTTTGTTCTTTGGCACAGTAGCCATGCCAGCTGAGACACTGAAGTGCATGACTAGACTGTCCCTAATGCTTGACATTCCACAATAAGTGTTTAATAACTTTAGGTAAACGATTGTTCTCTTCCAAAAAAGTCAAGTATCTCCACAGATGGTAATATATTAAGCTAATTGAGAATCATCACCTTAATCCACTTTATTTCCCCCTTTTAAATGAATGCTAGCCAACCATACCTTCCTATAGGTGTTGACATGCAGAAATAGAATTTTTATCAAGAGAGAAGTTGGAGAGGGTTCAGAGATTTGACTCTGTCACTTCTCTGATACCTCAATATCCTTATTGGTAAATGAAGGAAATAATTATTGTGTATGCTTTTAAGAAGACTGAGATAGAATTAAACCATAATTAATTAATGATTAATAATTATTATCTGAAAGTTGAATGGAATTTGATATTTTTTATTGGGTATGGTGATTTATGTCATATTGATGTTATCTTTTCTTTGCTTCCAAAGCTTCTAAATGGGGCTTCCCTGGTGGCGCAGTGGTTGAGAGGCCGCCTGCCGATGCAGGGGACATGGGTTCGTGCCCTGGTCCGGGAAGATCCCACATGACGCAGAGCGGCTGGGCCCGTGAGCCATGGCTGCTGAGCCTGCACATCCGGAGCCTGTGCTCCGCAATGGGAGAGGCCACGACAGTGAGAGGCCCGCGTACCGCAAAAAGAAAAAACAACAACAACAAAAAACAAAGCTTCTAAATGGACATTGCAGTCTACTTTGCCAATGTCTTTACCAGTCAGTGCATCTTGCCATATTATGCCATAAGTGGCATATAAATGGCATAAGCTGAATATAAGACTTTTCCTGAAAGTGTTAGGTCATGTGACAAAATTTCTTGGTAAGTTAGATAGAAAGAGATCCTTGTTCCTCCTCAGACCCATGTAATATTGTTCTGACTTTTATAATAATCCATGAAAATAATGTTACTCAAATCAGATGCATTATAATGTACTCTCAAAATGACCGTTTGAGATTAATATGATTTTATAAATGAGTACTCAATTTCATTATATAATTTGCATGAAATCACCCTACAAGTAAGTAGCAAAGTCAGAAATAAAACGTAGGTTTCCCTAGTTCAGTTTCTCTGCTCTTTGGAATGTTTTCTCACATGGCCAAGTAGAGTAGAGCCATATGCATACATCAATCACTATGAATTTGTGGGGTGCTCCTAAACCAGTGCTGGGGAAAATATGCTCAGTTCTCATGTAAGTGTTCAGAGACCAGCTTAAAATTTTTCGTTAACTTCAAACACGATTTAGCCAAATGCACTAAATAATAGAGGGCTTACTATTTTATTCTTATTTATTTTGCAAGACAAAAATGTGTGATAGAACACTTCCACATCAGTGTTCTCAGATGATGCTGACACAGAACACATATGTTCAGCAAGCAGATCAGAGTGTTATATTGCCAAAAAATGATATGGCAGTCTATTTCTAATTTTCAAGAAGGTTAATTTTCTCAGTTATAAAGAAGTTTTTTTCTTATTTATAAGCATTTACAGATATCAATTGTTAATTTTCCAAGTTTTATTTTTGCTTCAATATTTTCTGTAAACTTCTGGCTACAACTTACCTGTTAATGAATGTTAACAAATGGCAAAAACTAAATGAAAACAAATAAGAAAATAATATTAACAATTTAGGAACAGTTGATTAGTTCCAAAACTGCTTTTTTTTATGAACAAGATTGCTAAGGTTGTGATTTTACATTGCACATTGGTAACAGTTAAATTTGGGGAAAATTGCTCCTGTTCTTACTAAAATATTTTATCATCTCATAGTGTTCCTCATAAGGATATAATGGACCATGAAAAGTAATATCATTTCAAGAACATTACCATCTCAGCCTTGGACCATAGTTTTTATGAATTAACTTGAATAATGCATAAAATACAACATTAGTAAATTTCTCAGGGCAGTTAGTTGTTATTTTACAACTGGCTTTGGATGCCTTAGGGAAATGGTTTAAATTGCTTCTATTATTTCTCACTGCTGCCTAATGAAGAGACCCAAAATTTAGTCTGATAAAACAAAAGTCATTTTATTACTGTAGGGAGTTTAAGGGATTTGTAGGCTGATCAAAGGATAAGAGGTGAGAGAAGTCTATACATACGTTATTGGGCTGTGCTTTGACAGGTTCAAACATGGGGGAAATCCCTCACAGCAGGAGTCTGTCCAGAAGCTACTGAGGGGGGTTATGTATCTAGAGTATCTAGGTGATGTTGTACAAGCAGCACAGTGGAAAGTCTTTGAGTCAGAAAGCTCTGAAGAACAGTGGCATCTTTTGAGTCTTTTAACCACAGGCTTATCTTACTTACGGCTGGCAGATGTTGGGTGAGATTTCTCAGGGGTTATGCAAAGCAGGCAGGTTCTAAATGGTTAAAAATCTGCTTGTTTAAGCTATCTTTAAAGCAATTGGTTTTGTAAAAAATTGAACTTGGCACTGGAGAGATTTTGAACTAACAGGTCTCAGTCTGTAGTGAAGAATAAAAACCTAAGGGCCAAAACAGAGAGGCCATCTTTCTGGCTCATTTATATGACAGTTATGCTTAAAATTCTGAGGGTCAGGACATATGTCAGATATAGTGAGAATGGCTCATGTCAGCTCTTTGTTGTCTGAGCACTCATCTGGTTAGAGGGGGTTAGATGAGTCAACTGGACTCTTATATCTGGAGCCTCAGTTCTGTCTGTCAGCCTGATTCCTGGGTTCTTCTCCACATGAGATGTCCTGGGACTGAAATATCCAAGAGTGCTTCTTCAATCAGATTTCACTCATACTTCTGGTGCTTGGTCTTGGGTGTCTTAAATAACTGGGAGCTAGTCAAGTACCTCTCTCTTCCTCTTTCTCTCTCCCTCTCTCTCTCCATGTGGTTTGTTTTTGGTTCCTCACAGCATGATGGCTTGAAGGTGTAGGGCTTCTTACCAAGTGGCTGGTTTCCCCTAGCCCAAGCATTTCAAGAGATCTATGTGTAATCTACTAGGCTTCTTATGATCGAAACTTGGAAATAACACAGAAACACACAACCATCTCAAAAGCAGATTGTTGTGTTAGCCCATACTCAAGAGGATGAGGTTATCTATATAAAGGAGTAAATACTGGGAGTGATGATTTTTTGGGGGATCCACATTTGGAGACTACTACTACACAAAAATAAATTTCTTCCTGTTACAATTAACATGTTTCCTTGCATTTAATACCTTGTTTTTTCCTTTTAAAATTAGTTGGCTAATATATGATTTTCTAACTCTAACAATGTACATGAGAAATATTTATTTAATCTTTACTAAGACACACCACTTTGTATGAGCTGGATTGAAAATGTAGTTTGATCTGAAATTGAATTATGTACATTCATACCAGTAGTGAGAATGTATAATTAAGAAAAATATATGAATTTTCAAATAACTAGGTATTTTAGTTAAGATTTGCTTTCTCAATTTTCAGTTCTATATTATACAATGCCTACAATTAACTTCAAAGAATAGGGAAGATATATTGTCCTATACTAATAAACAAATATCCCAAAGGATATCTCTATTTATATTGGAATTATACTGCTGGCTGAATGAAAATAAAATGGGATTGGAGAAATCATTATAAATTCTTTAGAATAGAAATTATTTGGAATTGAGGGTTGATTGTTTATATTGTATTTGGTATTATTAAATCATTTTAGATCTATTTCCATTTTCTCCTTGGGTTTTCTTATTTCTGTGGCGATTTCAGTAAATGCAAAACTATTTAATAGAATATTAACATCAAGATTGATTAGAATTCCTAAAAATTTTCTTTCATTTTGAAAAAATGCAAGGGAATTCTTACCACAGGCACATAAAAGGAAATAATCAAGTGAACTAGCATGAATTAGAGGAAATCCAAATGAGCTATAGAAATATGAAGTGAGAAATTTTGTGACTATCTGTTACATTTAAATAAACAAACTCTAATCTGTCTTCTAGACATTTATATACCAGTTTACCATGTCTTGTGTTTGCACCATGAAAATACACTTGATAGCTTTTAAACTAAAAAAGTAACACTGAAAATAAAACACGGTGAGTAATAGGAAGTGTTCAGGCACGTTTGAAGAGAAGTGAATGACATTTCTTAAAAAAAGTAGAATTTAGTTAAGAATTAACTTTGTATAATGATATTTTCTTCTTAACCATTCCTTTGCTAATTTGGTTAAGTGTGACTGAGAATAATCTGCATAAGAGGTAGATTTTAATGCTGACTCTCAGAATAATGGATGAAACCAAAGAAGACCCTATTTCTTCATATTGAGTTTCCGGTAAAAGGGCAGGTGGCATTAGAATCTGAAAATGTCAATTTACATGACTTTATTTAACAACAGGATACCTATGACCTGGATTTTGGCCAGAATTACCCCAAAGTGTGTGTGTGTGTATGTGAGTACAGGCACATATGTGTATGTATGTTTGTGTACTCTCAACAAACATAATGAACAAAATAAATATTGAAAGATAGAATTATTTAAATTATTTGGAAAGAAGCTGTGATATGGGAGAAACTTAGAATGAAAGCTCTAGGTCTGAGTGTATGTTCTATCACTTGCGGACATGTGTTCTTGGGTATGCTATAGAACTCTTCCAACTTTTAGTTTATCTCTAAAATGGGAATATAAATCCATTACAGAGTTTTGATGAGGATTCAATGAATAAGGAGAGAGTAAATTCTTTAAAAGCTCTGAAGCACTAATCAAAATTTATGATACAGAATTCAATTTTAACTTTCATCCACTATATAGAACACTGTTGATGTTTATAGCAGAAACTGCTAAGAGACTGAGTTTGCATTAATATGTTCACACAAGAAGTATCAGTGTATCAGCCAATTTTTTTCTGTTACTGAATGTTTATAATGCTGGTTTCCATTACAAGAATACCATTTCAAGGCTGAGGAAAATGCCTTTATTTTCTTTGTGTATATAGCTGTTATCTAAATAAAACTGTTATTGCATTGGGTTATTTACATTGATTCAGGTTGCCTTGAGTTTCCATTATGTAAATTTATTCCCCACACAAAATACTTTGTATGGCAATTGCTTTTTCAATTTAAAAGTTTGTCTCATTTAAATACCCCTCCCCAAGCTCTGATTTTTTTTTCTTTTATTAACTTCACTCATTTACAGTTTCTTTTTTTTTTCTTTTTATTGGAGTATAATTGCTTTACAATGGTGTGTTAGTTTCTGCTTTATAACAAAGTGAATCAGTTATACATATACATATGTTCCCATATCTCTTCCCTCTTGCGTCTCCCTCCCTCCCACCCTCCCTATCCCACCCCTCCAGGTGGTCACAAAGCACCGAGCTGATCTCCCTGTGTTATGCGGCTGCTTCCCACTAGCTATCTACCTTACTTGGTAGTGTATATATGTCCATGCCTCTCTCACGCTTTGTCACAGCTTACCCTTCCCCCTCCCCACATCCTCAAGTCCATTCTCTAGTAGGTCTGTGTCTTTATTCCTGTCTTACCCCTAGGTTCTTCATGACATTTTTTTTTCTTAAGTTATATATATATGTGTTAGCATATGGTATTTGTCTTTTTCTTTCTGACTTACTTCACTCTGTATGACAGACTCTAGGTCTATCCACCTCATTACAAATAGCTCAATTTCGTTTCCTTTTATGGCTGAGTAATATTCCATTGTATATATGTGCCACATCTTCTTTATCCATTCATCCGATGATGGACACTTAGGTTTTTTCCATCTCTGGGCTATTGTAAATAGAGCTGCAATGAACATTTTGGTACATGACTCTTTTTGAATTATGGTTTTTTCAGGGTATATGCCCAGTAGTGGGATTGCTGGGTCATATGATAGTTCTATTTGTAGTTTTTTAAAGAATGTCCATACTGTTCTCTACAGTGGCTGTATCAATTTACATTCCCACCAGCAGTGCAAGAGGGTTCCCTTTTCTCCACACCCTCTCCAGCATTTATTCTTTCTAGATTTTTTGATGATGGTCATTCTGACTGGTGTGAGATGGTATCTCACTGTAGTTTTGATTTGCATTTCTCTAATGATTAATGATGTTGAGCATTCTTTCATGTGTTTGTTGGCAGTCTGCATATCTTCTTTGGAGAAATGTCTATTTAGGTCTTCTGCCCATTTTGGGATTCGGTTGTTTGTTTTTTTGTTATCGAGCTGCATGAGCTGCTTATAAATTTTGGAGATTAATCCTTTGTCGGTTGCTTCATTTGCAAATATTTTCTCCCATTTTGAGGGTTGTCTTTTGGTCTTGTTTATGGTTTCCTTTGCTGTGCAAAAGCTTTGAAGTTTCATTAGGTCCCATTTGTTTTTATTTCCATTTCTCTAGGAGGTGGGTCAAAAAGGATCTTGCTGTGATTTATGTCATAGAGTGTTCTGCCTATGTTTTCCTCTAAGAGTTTGACAGTGTCTGGCCTTACATTTAGGTCTTTGATCCATTTTGAGCTTATTTTTCTTAAACAACAGCTGGGACTAGAATGACGTATAGGAGTGACTCAAATTTTCTTTTGATCCGGACAAGAGATATATTATATAATTCCTCTAGAAACTTGGTGAATTTGTTAAAGTTCAGCTCATGAATTTACTTGGCTAATATGTCTCTTCAAAAAGGCAATCAAGAAAGTTAATATTGAACTCAAAGTCTGGAAATTTCTTTTTCTTTTAGACAAAAGAGGAAAAATCCTGATGCAGTTTTTTTCCCCAAGAGCAAGGAGATACATAACTTTCTAAACCTGTTTCCAACAAATCTCTATATTTTGAACCTCAGAACTCTTTACTCCAATAAAATCCCATCTTGGAGAGATGAAAACAGGTCTCTATCAGTGCTTCTTGGACTTTAATGAAATCACCTGAGAATCTCGTTATAATGACTATTGTGATGTGAGTGGAGCCCAAGTTTCTGCCTTTCTAACCAGCTCCTGGTGGTTGCCACTGCTGCATGCAGGTTCATGGACCACACGTGAGCAGCAAGGCTGTAGCTGATTGGTTCTAAATTTGGCTCAACATTGGACCCAGTGGGGAATTTAAAAAAAATACAGATGCTTGGTCCCTCCCTGTCCCAACCTGGGATTCTGATTTTACATGGATGTATCCTGGGTATTATGATTTTAAAAATTCCCCAGGATATTCCAATGTGTAGTCAAGTTTGAAAACAACTGCTCTAGTAAAACCTGTGTGTGTGTGTGTGTGTGTGTGTGTGTGTGTGTGTGTGTGTGTGTGTGTGTGTGTTGGGAGGAGCAGATGTTATAGATCTGTTTATCTTTACTGGAATTTCCTACATTATAACAAAAATACACTTAAAATCAGATTGTGACTAAAACTATTGTTTGGTAACCTTTTATTGAACATAATATGATACAAATACATTTAAAAACAGATTGTGAGTAGAATTTTTGTTGTGTATTTTATTTGATTTAACAATACAACATGGATGAACAAATACAGAATAGCACTGCTATTGTAAATATGAATGTTCCATGCTTTATTTTACTAATCCTATAATATTAGGCATTTAGGAGAGTTCTTTTATTTTAATATTAAAATAAATAGGGTGATGAATATCATTCATGAAATATTTTTGCACACATTTTTTATTTCTCAGAACAGTAGAGTACCAAGGTTAGGCAACAGAAGCAGTCCAACCTGGTGGGAAGGAGTATTTAAATCACTGATATCGCTTCAAATTGCCTGTGTGTGGTGATAATAAAAGCAAACTGGCTTTTAATCAGCTTTATTATTGTTGTAAATGCTCTACACAAAATGCACGTCCTTATTGCCTGTGTCCTGGATGTACTGTTTCCACCACCCTGATTTTGGAATGAATTCTAAAGCCACTGTCTTATAATGAATTTTCATGCTGTATGGAAAGATATGTGGTTTTGCAGGATTCTAGATGTATATCACCATATTTATGCAGATGTTTACACAATTAACATTGCTAATAGCAAAATATAAAAATACACATGAAATGTCTATTTCAAACATTGAGGGTTACTAGTTTTAGTTACAAAATTTTGGCAAAATTTCAATTTGGCAAAATTTCTATACCTTTTTCTACTACAGAGACTGAACATTTATTGTCTGCAATCATTTGTTTTTTTCTTTTGTGATCACCTAGTTATGTCCTTTACCTGTTTTTCTAATGGTGTTCATATTTTCTTATTGATGTGCAAAAACAACTTAGTAAAGCTATCATTTGTTTTCTGTCAAATATGTTGAAACTAATTTCTCCCAGTTTGCTTTTGTCATTTTTTTTTTAATTTTTTTATGACATGATTTTCTTTAAGCACAGAAGTTTATGTTTTCTATAGTTTGGTCAAACAATCTTTTCCTTATGGTTTCTTATGGAGGTGTTAAGACCTTTCCTACACCAAGTATATGTAATTAGCCACCTAAGATTTCATCCAGAAGCCTGAAGGTTTATATTTTTCTTTAGCTCTTTAATTTATCTGAAACAGTTTTGCTGATTGGCATTATTAAGTAATTTATTATTTTAATCCCAAATGTTTAGGTGACAAAACAACCATTTACTACTTTGTTCATCCACTACCCAGTTATTTGATATCACACTTTATTATCTAATACGTTAAAACATATATATGTTCCTGAATTATCTATTCTGTTTTATGTTTTCAACAATTTCTTGTGCCAATATTATGTTTCAATTATGTTAGCTTTAGAGTACCCTTTCATATTCAGCAACAATATTTCTCTTTTTCAGATTTCTGTTTTTCTGTAATTATCTTTTCAGAAAAATGAGGAATGTTTTTTTCAGTTTAAATAATATTGTTTTGTGATTTCTATTTATAATCACTACATTTAAAATTTAATATATGGACATTGACAACTGTACACCAGAAGTCTTTCCATCCAAGAATATTTTGTGCATACTCTTTTATTTAAGAATTATTTTCTGATATTCAGGAGAATCAGTTTTACTTGTTTCTCCCAGTTTATGTTTACATAGTCTTAACAATATATGTGTAAGATTGTAGGTATTGTATATAAGTGAATTTGATATTTGTGTGTGTTTCGTGTGTGAGGTGTTGCTATTTGGTCTCTCTAAAAAAAAAATTGGGAAACTCTCTTTTTTATCTATTTCTTTGGAGCTATTCTAATACCCTTATACCAAATCCTTTATAATATGTTGAATAACAAAAATTAAATGATTTTAAGAACAAATACATGTATGCCACAGAGATGAGGAAATTGAGATCCAGAGAGGCTGTTTTGCTTAAAATCATAACTTTAGTAAATGTCAAAAGTAACAAAATAGAATAGGAATATAATTAGAGTCAATGGACTGAACCATACTAATTCCAAAGAATTTGTGATTAGTTGGTGACATAAAATGTGCACAAACGAAAGATTCAGGCTAACTTATAAATATATATCGAAATATTCGTTAGCATTTACAAAATAAATGTTTGTTCGGAGTTCATTATAATAGTAAGCAGAACCATGAGGATGTGCTCAGTTAGTTCAGTTTTATAACAAAGTGCCTAAGTCGATTTTTAGCAACAAAGTAGTGAAACAGAACTAATAACCTAGTTTAATGCACTCTATTTTATGCAGCTTGTTTGGGAATAAAAATAGAAACCTGCAACTGATCTCCTGGAAACTCTTCCAGTTCAGCAATCTGTGAAAAACATCAAAGGACCTTGAAACAAGTATTCAATAACTCTGTATTAAGGAGAGATAATTTCAGTTAACGTTTCACTCTATTTTTTCTAGTCTTTATTTCTCTGCGTTTACTCAGACACACAGACCACTGTCACCACCACCATTCATACAGATTCAGGGTCATTGATCATTCAAAACTGTTTTGATTCCTGACTTTCATTTCTGTAATATTCATGTTTTTTTTCTTACTTTTTTTTAACATCTTTATTGGAGTATAATTGCTTTCCAATTGTGTGTTAGTTTTTGCTTTATAACAAAGTGAATCAGTTATACATATACATATATCTCCATATCTCCTCCATCTTGCATCTCCCTCCCACATTCCCTATCCCTCCCCTCTAGGTGGTCACAAAGCACCAAGCTGATCTCCCTGTGCTATGTGTCTGCTTCCCTCTAGCTATCTATTTTACATTTCGTAGTGTATATATGTTCATGCCACTCTCTCACTTCGTCCCAGCTTACCCTTCCTGATCTCTGTGTCCTCAAGTCCATTCTCTATGTCTGTGTCTTTATTCTGGTCCTGTCCTTAGGGTCTTCAGAAACATTTTTTTTTTTTTTGGATTCCGTATATATCTGTTAGCATATGGTATTGGTCTTTCTCTTTGTAACTTACTTCACTCTGTATGACAGACTCTAGGTCCATCCACATCACTACAAATAACTCAATTTCATTTCTTTTTATGGCTGAGTAATATTCCATAGTATATATGTGTCACATCTTCTTGATCCATTCATCTGTCGATGGACATATAGGTTGCTTTCATATCATGGCTACTGTAAATAGTGCTGCAATGAACATTGTGGCACATGACTCTTTTTGAATTATGGTTTTCCTCAGGGTATATGTCCAGTAGTGGGAATGCTGGGTCGTATGATAGTTCTATTTTTAGTTTTTAAAGAAACATCCATAGTGTTCTCCATACTGGCTGTATCAATTTACATTTGCACCAACAGTGAAAGAGGGTTCCCCTTTCTCCCAACCCTCACCAGCATTTATTGTTTGTAGATTTTTTGATGAAGGCCATTCTGACTGGTGTGAGATAATACCTCTTTTTAGTTTTGATTTGCATTTCTCTAATGATTAGTGATGTTGAGCATTCTTTCATATGTTTGTTGGCAATCTGTATATCTTCTTTGGAGAAATATCTATTTAGGTCTTCTGCCCATTTTGGATTGGGTTGTTTGTTCTTATGACATTGAGCTGCATGAGCTGCTTGTAAATTTTGGAGAAAAATACTTTGTCAGTTGCTTCATTTACAAATATTTTCTTCCATTCTGAGGGTTGTCTTTTCACCTTGTTTATAGTTTCCTTTGCTGTGCAAAAGCTTTGAAGTTTCATTAGGTCCCATCTGTTTATTCTTGTTTTTATTTCCATTTCTCTAGGAGGTGGGTCAAAAAGGATCTTGCTATGATTTATGTCATAGAGTGTTCTGCCTATATTTTCCTCTAAGAGTTTGATAGTGTCTGGCCTTACATTTAGGTCTTTAATCCATTTTGAGTTTATTTTTGTGTATGGTGTTAGGGAGTGTTCCAATTTCATGCTTTCACATGTAGCTGTCCAGTTTTCTCAGCACCACTTATTGAAGAGGCTGTCTTTTCTCCATTGTATATTCTTACCCCATTTATCAAAGATAAGGTGACTATATGTGCATGGGTTTATCTCTGGGCTTTCTATC
This sequence comes from Delphinus delphis, assembly GCF_949987515.2. Classification (NCBI taxonomy): domain Eukaryota; kingdom Metazoa; phylum Chordata; class Mammalia; order Artiodactyla; family Delphinidae; genus Delphinus; species Delphinus delphis. Next base: position 33,579,238 of record NC_082700.1, read on the forward strand.
CTGTTCCATTGATCAATATTTCTTTTTTTGTGCCAGTACCATACTGTCTTGATTACTGTAGCTTTTTAGTATAGTCTGAAGTCAGGGAGCCTGATTTCTCCAGCTCTGTTTTTCTTTCTCAAGATTGCTTTGACTATTCAGGGTCTTTTATGTTTCCATAGAAATTGTGGATTTTTTTGCTCTAGTTCTGTGAAAAATGCCATTGGTAGTTTAACAGACATTGCATTAAATCTGTAGATTGCTTTGGGTAGTATAGTCATTTTCACAATATTGATTCTTCCAATTCAAGAACACGGTATATCTCTCCATCTGTTTGTATCATCTTTAATTTCTTTCATCAGTGTTTTATAGTTTTTGCATACAGGTCTTTTGTCTCCTTAGGTAGGTTTATTCCTAGGTATATTTTTCCTTCTGTTGCAATGGTAAATGGGAGTGTTTCCTTAATTTCTCTTTCAGATTTTTCAGCATTAGTGTATAGGAATGCAAGAGATTTCTGTGCATTAATTTTGTATCCTGCTACTTTAACAAATTCATTGATTAGCTCTAGTAGTTTCCTGGTAGCATCTTTAGGATTCTCTTTGTATAGTATCATGTCATCTGCAAACAGTGACAGTTTAGGTCTTTTTTTCCAATTTGGACTCCTTTTATTTCTTTTTCTTCTCTGAAAGCTATGTTGAATAATAGTGGTGGGAGTGGACAACCTTGTGTTGTTCCTGATGTTAGAGGAAATGGTTTCAGATTTTCCTCATTGAAAATGACGTTGGCTGTGGGCTTGTCATATATGGCCTTTATTATGTTGAGGTAAGTTCCCTCTATGCCTACATTCTGGAGGGTTTTTATCATAAATAGGTCTTGAATTTTGTCAAAATCTTTTTCAGCATCTATTGAGATGCTCACATGGATTTTCTCCTTCAATTTGTTAATATGGTGTATCACACTGATTGATATGCATATACAGAAGAATCCTTGCATTCCTGGGATAAACCCCACTTGATCATGTTGTATGATCCTTTTAATGTGTCTTGGATTCTGTTTGCTAGTATGTTTTTGAGGATTTTTGCATCTATGTTCATCAGTGATTTGGCCTGTAGTTTTCTTTCTTTGTGACGTCTTTGTCTGGTATTGGTATCAGGGTGACAGTGGCCTCAGAGAATGAGTTTGGGACTGTTCCTCACTCTGCTGTATTTTGGAAGAGTTTGAGAAGGATAGGTGTTAGCTCTTCTCTAAATGTTTGAGAGAATTCGCCTGTTAAGCCATCTGGTCCTGGACTTTGTTGGAAGATTTTTAATCACAGCCTCAATTTCAGTGCTTGTCATTGGTCTGTTTATATTTTCTATTTCTTCCTTGTTCAGTCTCAGAACGTTGTGCTTTTCTAAGAATTTGTCCATTTCTTCCAGGTTGTCCATTTTATTGGCACATATTTGCTTGTAGTAATCTCTCATGATCCTTTGTATTTCTGCAGGGTCAGTTGTTACTTCTTTTTCTCTTCTAATTCTACTGTTATGAGTCTTCTCCCTTTTTCTCTTGATGAGTCTGGCTAATGATTTATTAATTTTGTTTATCTTCTCAAAGAACCAGCTTTCAGTTGTATTGATCATTGTTATTGTTTTCTTCATTTCTTTTTCATTTATTTCTGATCTGATATTTATGATTTCTTTCCTTCTGCTAACTTTGGGGTTTTTTGTTCTTGTTTCTCTAGTTGCTTTAGGTGTAAGCTTAGGTGGTTTATTTGAGATGTTTCTTGTTTCTTGAGGTAGGATTGTATTGCTATAAACTTCCCTCTTAGAACTGCTTTTGCCCATAGGTTTTGGGTCATCGTGTTTTCATTGTCATTCGTTTCTAGGTATTTTTTGATTTTGTCTGTGATTTCTTCAGTGATCTCTTCGTTTTTAAGTACTGTATTGTTTAGTCTCCATATATTTGTGTTTTTTTTCAGATTTTTTTTTTCTGTAATTGATATCTAGCCTCATAGCATTGTGGTTGGAAAAGATGCTTGATATGATTTCAATTTTCTTAAATTTACCAAGGCTTGATTTGTGACACAAGATATGATCTATCCTGGAGAATGTTCCATGAGCACTTGAGAAGAAAGTGTATTTTGTTGTTTTTGGTTGGAATGTCCCATTAAATATCAATTAAGTTCATCTTGTTTAATGTGTCATTTAAAGCTTGTGTTTCCTTATTTATTTTCACTTTGTGTAATCTGTCCACTGGTGAAAGCTGGATGTCAAAGTTCCCTACTATAATTGTGTTACTGTCATTTTCCCCTTTTATGGCTGTTAGCATTTGCCTTATATATTGAGGTGCTCCTATGTTAGGTGCATAAATATTTACAATTGGTATGTCTTCTTCTTGGATTGATCCCTTGATCATTATGTTGTGCCCTTTTTTGTCTCTTGTAATAGTCTTTATTTTAAAGTCTATTTTGTCTGTAATGAGAATTGCTACTCCAGCTTTCTTTTGATTTCAATTTGCATGTAATATCTTTTTCCATCCCCTCACTTTCAGTCTGTATGTGTCCCTAGATCTGAAGCGGGTCTCTTGTAGACAGCATATCTACAGGTGTTGTTTTTGTATCCATTCAGCTAGTCTATGTCTTTTTTTTTTTTTTTTTTTTGCAGTACACGGGCCTCTCACTGTTGTGGCCTCTCCTGTTGCAGAGCACAGGTTCCGGATGCACAGACTCAGTGGCCATGGCTCATGGGTCCAGCTGCTCCACGGCATGTAGGATCCTACTGAACTGGGGCAGAACCCATGTCCTCTGCATCAACAGGCAGACTCTCAACGACTGCACCTCCAGGGAAGCCCTAGTTTATGTCTTTTGGTGGGAGCATGTAATCCATTTACATTTAAGGTAGTTATCAATATGTATATTCCTATTACCATTTTCTTAATTGTTTTGGGTTTGTTATTGTATGTCTTTTCCTTCTCTTGTTTTTCCCACCTAGAGAAGTTCCTTTAGCATTTGTTGTAAATCTGGTTTGGTGGTGCTGAACTCTCTTAGCTTTTGCTTGTCTGTAAAGTTTTTAATTTCTCTGTCGAATCTGAATGAGTTCCTTGCTTGGTTGAATAATCTTGGTTGTAGGTTTTCCCTTTCATCACTTTAAATATGTCCTGCCACTCCCTTCTGGCTTACAGAGTTTCTGCTGAGAGATCAGCTATTAATCTTATGGGCATTCCCTTGTGTGTTATTTGTTGTTTCCCTTTTTGCTTTTAATATTTTTTCTTTGTATTTAGTTTTTGATAATTTGATTAATGTGTCTTGATGTGTTTCTCCTTGGATTTATCCTGAATGGATTCTGTGCTTCCTCACCTTGATTGTCTATTTCATTTCCTGTATTAGGGAAGTTTTCAACTATAATCTCTTCAAATATTTTCTCAGTCCCTTCTTTTTCTCTTCATCTTCTGGGATCCCTATAATTCAAATGTTGGTGCATTTAATGTTGTCCCAGAGGTCTCTGAGACTGTCCTCAGTTCTTTTGATTCTTTTTTCTTTATTCTGCTCTGTGGTTGTTATTTCCACTATTTTATCTTCCAGGTCACTTATCTGTTCTTCTGCCTCAGTCATTCTGCTACTGATTCCTTGTAGAGAATTTTTCATTGCATTCATTACGTTGTTCATTATTGTTTGTTTGCTCTTACTGTGGAGCTGGGTCTTAGCATTGAGATAGAGATCTCTGGGAGTGTTTTCGCTGTTTGATATTATGTGGGGTTAGGTGGTGTTTGGGGGACCAATGTCCTCCACTTTGCTCTCCCACCTCAGACACTGAGGCCTGACACCCAGTCGGAGCAGCAAGGCCCTGTCACCCACACTGCCAGGTACGTGGGGAATTTCTTGCCTTTTGGGAAATCTGAGGTCTTCTGCCAGCAATCAGTATGTGCTCTGTAGGAGTTGTTCCACATGTAGTTGTATTTCTGATGTATTTGTGGGGAGGAAGTTGATTTCCACATCTTACTCCTCTGCCATCTTGAAGGTCCCCCTACTTGGTTAATTTAAACCAAGGCTTACAGGATTTGAAAGCAGTTTCTTGTATACCTATGCAATTAAATTTTAATAGAACACAATGGTGTCCCTCTGGATAAGGTGTAATAATTTTTCAAACCATTTATAGTGGCAATGTCATTAGAATAAGAATTATGGTTACAAACTTTCCATATCAAAGTAAGTTATTGAACTTTATAGTGTCTCTATAATGCTATGTCTTTCCACCGCAGCCAAGAAAGTATCTTTACAACTAAAAGGTGGCATTAAATCCAGAATTGAATCCATAGAAGGCAAATGATTGATTTGGCAACAGAGCTAATAACCCTCCATTTTAGGACAAAACAGAAAGAAGACAAGCATTGCTACATTATATTCACTATAGTTTCATTTCCTAAACCTCAGATTATGATTTCCCAAGTGAAAAATATATGGTATAAAAATACCCTCTAATTTAGAATTTGATTCTGTTCCATTTTTTGTTCTGTTCATTTGAAAACTGAAAATAATTTGTCTTTAGAAAACCTGGAGAGGATACCTAAAAGCATGATTTTTATTAAAACTGGGGTTTTCTAGACTCTTGTGCACATGTAACATGGGACTGGAAATGGATTTTTATTAAGGAGTACTTCTAAACACATGTAAAATATTTGTGGACTTATGAATGTTTTTCTTATTATTTCCTATACTTATTGGAGCTAATGAATAACTTTTAATAACTCAAAGTCTACTTAGTTCTCCATTTTAAACCACAGGTAAAGGAGCAGAGTCCCATTTAGGAAGTGTAATATGTTTTAGGACAAAAAATCATTAATATATCAGCATACTCTGCTTTTTAATTTGGAAGTGTCCTTTTTTTTTTTTAAATTGAGGTATAGTTGCTTTACAATGTTGTGTTAGTTTCTGCTGCACAATGAAGTGAATCAACTATATGTATACATATATCCCCTGCCTCATGGATATCCCTCCCACCCCCCATACCCATCCCACCCATCTAGGTCACCAAAGAGCACTGAGCTGAGCTCCCTGCTCCATACATCAGGTTCTCACTAGCTATCTGTTTTACACATGGCAGTGCACAAACGTCAATCCCAATCTCCCAATTCATCCCCCTCCCATGTCCACATATTCATTCTCTAAATCTGTGTCTCCATTCGTGCCATGTAAATAGGTTCTTCTGTACCATTTTCTTAAATTCCACATATATGCATTAATACATGATATTTTAGTCTTCTACAATCTCAGAAATAACTCTTTGAATCAGGTGCATTGAGAGACAATGAGCAAAGATTTCAAATTTAAGAGCTGTTCCTTTCAGTGTCTTTTGATTATACATAACTAATCCATAGTCATTCTGGCAGGATATGCAAAGATTTAACTTCTTTTATAGACAATCTGCTCTAAGTTACTTTATCAGTATATAAACATTTTGGTTAAGTTGTACATTATCTAGAAACAGTATTTATTGCACTGTTATAGCCCATGAAATATATATGGGCTCATCTACTTCTAAGTTGCTTAAATTTGGAAGAAATTGGTTCTTTGCATATTCATCTATTCATTCATATACAAAATCCATTCATTCATTTATCCTAAAATTACTTATTAAGGACACTTATTGAATGATCTCAGTAATTGGAAAATATTAATATACAAAGTACTATGAGGAAATGAAAAAATAAGGCAGGTTAGGAAAGTTGTGATTGTGGCAATTCTAGATAAGGTAACAGTTGAAGACTATTGAAGGGAGAGAGTTAGCTGTGTGCAAATCTGGAGGAACAGCATTTTGAGAAGTAGGGAATGGCTTGTACAAAACTCTAACAAGAGAGTGTGTCTGGTGTTGTCAAGAAACAGCAAGGAGGCCAGTGTAGCTGAAAAAGAATGAGAATGAGGAGAAGGAGATGGGATCAATAGGTAATGGAGTACAAGATCATATGGAACCTTCTCAGCCATTAGATGGACAATGGCTATCACTCTGAGTGCATTTGAGATAGACAAGCCTGAGATGGATTATTGAGAAGAAACTTTTGCTGGAATCAAAGACAAAAGAGAAATTAGAGATAAAGTGATTAGGGAATTCAGAAAGCAGATGTTGTCTACATTATCTGAGTAGAAAGGATCACAGAGATATGACACCAATTTTCATGGTTCTCTGTATGTAACAGGCCTTCTAATAACATCTCAAGTTTTTGTTATGTACATGTGCTTTTTTTTTTTTCTGTCCATAACTCTCTTTTCATGTATACTCCTTCCTTTGGTGAGCTCATTCATTTTCATAGCTTAGATGAACATTTCAGTGCTGTTGATTCTCTAATTTATGATTTCTAAACACTGCTCTCTTCTGGAGACCAGAGGCATAATGTCAAATGACCATTTGGCTTAATTCAGTAGAAATTCGACACTGACACGTTTCACTGAACTAATTGCTAGTCATCTTTCAAGTCTTTGCTTAAATCTCACTTCTTTCTGGAAGGCTTTGACTTCTGATATACTTTACTATGACAGCCCTCATGTATTTATATTTGATTAGTGTTGTCTTCTTCACAAACCTACAGTTTCCACAAAAGTAGGAACTACTCCTATATCACTTTTCATTATATTACTAGTGCTTAGTAAATTTTTTTTTTTTTTTGACAAACTGGGAGTCTTACTTTCCTATGGGGTTGATATTTTACACATTTTACCATCGAATAGATACTAGGGTTTTTTTAGGTAGTAGTAATTTAAAATTAATCAAGGATGTCAAATTTTATTTAAGTGCTCAGATCAGTCAACATAATGCAACCCAATTTGCATTATTCCAACTGTATTATAGTTTTAGCATATGTGTAAACCTAACCTAGAAAAGTAACATCATTGAAAAGGAGAGAGTCATGAAGTGGCCACAAAATGGATTTAAATTAAGAGCATGTCTTAGCTTCATTTATTCTTACTTCTCTGTAAATGTATTAAGATGGCCCTACCATGCTTTAAAACGTTTTGAAAGGGAAGTACCTTGAATATAATTTTTCTGTTTGATCTCAGTTCTAATGATTGACCTTCCAAGAGAGAGAAGGACAGATAAGCTTATGGATTTTTTCTTATTTTATAGGGCATTGGGAAGTAGAAGTGCTAAAATATATTATAGAAAATATATTTTCTATATATTGCATGGCCTAAAATGCATGGTCTTGGCTTTTATTGTGGGTTGAGATTAAAAAATAACAAAAAAAAAGGGTCAAATGTGAGTCTCAGGTTTCAGTTCAATGGGGAAAAAGAGAAAACTTAATCCTAGAGATTTCTAGGTATATTAGATGTATGAGATTGGAGCAAGAGAGAGGGATTAGAAGAAGTAAGAGATTAGAATTTATATTGTAGTCTTGGAAGTTTACAAAGTCATGCCTACATTGGCAGCAAAGGTGTGGTGTTTTTAGTATATACATGGAAAATTGAAGAATGAAGAGATAAGAGGTACAAGGCATGTAATGTCCAAGCTCCTTGTTATCACTGACTGATGTTATCACATTATTCTTTTTCTTATGTGGAGTTAATCCAGAGTAGAGTCTGTTATTGTTCAGTCATGCCTTGAATTTCCTCTGTTTTTCCCTGTCCATAATTAGTGACCTATTAAGGAGCCATTAAGATAATTAGAAGGTATTCACTGCAGTTGTAGCTGAATATAATGTATTAGTTCAGTCATGTTTGCTTCTCTTAAGTATGAATACTACACAAAAGCTGATTTTGAAGGTTGAAATTACATTAGTAAGTTTAGCCAGCAGGTGTCATATTTTAGCCCATTACTCTTTGATTAAATAGTAGTTGTCTGTGTTATGATATAAACTATATAACATTTTTAACAAAATTGGAAACATTGAATGATTTGATATGTTGATGATTAAAATTTGGTGAGTTGAAGGTGATTAATAGCTTCTCAGACAGGTCTATTCAAATACTCAAATAACTTTTAGAATGTGAAACACTTCTCCCTAGGAAGTATAATACATTTTATAATGGTAGAAATTTCATGGTTTGTAAATTAAAAATCTATGATATCTAGCCTGGAGTTAAGTGATGTGCATTCGGTATGGCCTATTATCTATTAATTAATACATTGGTACCCTTCTCTTGTCTTTTGCCACTGTCTGAAGGGATATCTCATTATGTTCTCATTAGCTCCCATTTCTGACTCCATGACATATTTTATGGAGCTAACAAAGACTTTAGCAGCATAAAATGACATTTTAATTAAAAAAATGTTGACCTTATTTGGTGTGTGCCACAGATATTGGAAACATAAAAGAAGATATTCAGTAACATTTAAAAAATATCAAAATCAGTTTACCCTCACCCCTACTATTTAATTACAGTAAAATATTTGATACTGGCCAAGGTAGTCTTAAAGAGTTCTCCTGAGCTTGACTAAATTTTATCCAGGTTTCTTTCTGACCTCCTTTTTCATTTAAGTTAGAAAACTTGCAGTTTTAAATTCTTTCTCTGCCTCTTTGAGATGTAAATCTTCTACAATCCAGGAATGCATTTCTCAAGGATCTGGTAACAATCCCTTGGAAATATAATCACCAAAAAAAAAAAAATAGTGCCCCTGTCTTCCATTCTCTGTGGGAAGGTAGGAGCCTAACGTAATAGGCACCAATGAGCAAACACAGATGTCCTAATCACATGTGACCCCTAATATCTTCTGGTACTTAAAAACACTTCTGCCTTTTGTTTCAATGGAGTTAAACTCAATATATTTCTGCCATTGCAATTGTCTCTTTCCCTACTGCAATAATCTTGAACAAAGTCTTCTTTGCTTTTTTAACTAGTTTGTTGCAATTTTCTTTTATAATACAAATCACTAATAAAGCACTTAGGAAGTCAGTTCTTAGTAGAACTAAGGCATAGTTCTAAGTGCCTTTGTATATTAATTAATTTAAATTCAAGGAAACCCTATGAAATAGGCACTGTTATCATTATCCCCATTTAACCTCATCACACAAAGGTGAAATAACTTTCCGGCAGACAGTAGGAAGAAAACAAGACTTATTCAGTCCTTCACTTAATCTTAGCTCTCAGAGACTCTCAGTCTTAAAAATCCAGTCATTCTTTTCTCTTTCAACTAATGCCATCATCAATTTTTGCAGATTTTGTCATTCATTCACTTGGTCAGTATACATGTATTGACTTCTACTGTGTACCAGGGCTAGGGATAAAATATCAGATAAGACAGACATGACTGCTTATATCATTGAACTTAGTCAGTGAGGATGTGGACAATAAGCAGGCAATTTGAATGCCCTTTTGATAGAGGCAGTAAATGCTGCTCTGCAGCATACAGTCTAGACATCAATGCAGACTTGGTGAGACTGGGAGAGACTTCCAGGGGCAGTGACTCCTACACAGAGAATTAAGTCAAAGAAGGATGAGATGGGGGTGAGTATTGTAGGATGAGAAAATATCATATTCAAAGAAAATATCACATTCAGTGCCTAGAGACAAGAGAGAGCAAGAAGCGTACAGGAAATTAAAACAATAATGTACGACTAAAACAAAGACTACATGTGCAAAGAGCTGGGGATGGGGGTGAAAGAGAGAGTAAGGGTGTAATGGTAAGTGAAGGTACTTTTATGACAAAATGTAAGATCATTTTATGGGGCATTGGGGTCATTAGGGACTTTGGACTTGATCATCAGAGCAATAGGGAGCAATTTGAAGAATTTTATGCAAGAAGTCAAGATTACATTTGTGATTTTTGAATATTCTCTCTGTGAAAGTATAGACAATAAAATTTTAAAAATATATAAATTATATTCAATAAAATTTAGATACAGATTGCATGATAGCTAAATTCTATCTTTTATTTAAGAAAATAACTTTTAAATAAGAAAAGTTTATTTTAAATGAATCTCCTAAAGTTTTATTTTACACATTGGCTGCACCTTTGTAAATAACATTGGGCTTAAGATTATGAAGCCATCTTTGTTAAATAATGCCCAGAAAAATGTGCATCTAGGCACTGGCTCAAATTATTCCTAATGTACACAGTTGCCTATTACCGTTTGCAATTCAGGTAGTTAATGCTACAATGAGCTCCAAGCAGGTGTGTACATTTTTATAGTACTCTTTCAAAGCAAGGGCCTTTGACAAATGAAGTGTTCTGTTCATGTTAAAATGGGACATAACGTGAAACGTTTTACATTTTGAGATAATTTCCCATTTGTTTCTAATTATCTTGCTATTGAATAAGCACTGTTCTTTTGCAGTGTTTTTTCATAGATAGAGTGTAGTTACTTTGGAGTTAGTCAATTTAAATAAGCTTATCAAAAAATGTCTTAAAACATCTTTAACATTCTAAATGGTTTCTATTTGGCTATACCCCAACTAGAACTGAAATAGGAAAAAAAAGAGGTTGAAGTTTTAATATTTGTTTGTGTTTTATTAGATTTCGGTGTGCCTAATCCTTTTTATGCTAGTTTTCAATTGATGTAAATAAAATTGGCTGTAAATAAAATTGGCTAAGTGACACAGTGCTGAGCGGAAGGGTTGGGAATGAAATCTCTGATGCCAAATCAACTATAATATTGTAAATCAGCGTTAATTGATGCCAGCTGTGTGGTCTGTGTGCTACTTTGTATTATGGGTGAAGAAAGGTGTGGTTACTGTTATTTTAATTTGGAAACTGGAACCGGTTGCCAGTTACTAGGTGTGTGCTTAGTGTTTATTGTACAGATAAAAGACTTAAGTGGTTCAAGTGGTACAGTGTAATTTGGATTATTAGTGTGAGATGTTTTAGTTCTTTCATAATCACATAGAAGCAAATAACAGACCTGCTATCTAGTTTTATAGCTAACTTTAGGAATATATTATAGATCTCCTTGAAGATGTCATTTATTAATCTTTTATTGCATTTGATCTAAACTGTTCATAAAAGTCCAAGTACATCGCTGCTTCTTCCCTAGACCTTATTTCTGAAGATTAACTAGTATAATTATAATTAAACTCATTCCAATTTAAATTGGCATAAATCTGGGCTGACCACAAAATTGTTTCTTAAAACGCACACATACACACAATACACTCATGTGTGCACCCACAATATACATATGTAATATTCACATGCACTTGATACCCATACATATGCACATAGCATGCACACATTCACACCTAACCCAAGAGAATTTCTGAATTAGTTAAAACATAGTGGCTGTGAAAGTTATCTGATTACATATTTAAACAGATTTTTAATTGTTGAGTTTGATTTACTTGCAGAGAAATGACAGTTCTAAATTTTCCATTGCCTGTAACATGGGTTTATCCCTGATAGTCTGACTCTGTTAATCTATTTGTTGGTTTAAACAAAGAAAACATGTCACACAGTTATATGACCATTATTTGCATTGCATTGAGAACCACTTTTGTATGATAAATCTATACCTGAACTGATTTAAACATATTGTTCAGTATAGATCAAATACTGCAACAATAATGGATTCACCATTTAGTTGAGCATCTACTTGAAATCCTTTGATAAGTAATCATGTTTAAGGGAGAAATACTCATCTTACGGTGAATAAGCTGTCAGGGAGGAAGAAATTTTCCCCTACTCTCCTAGATTCTTAAGACTGGTCTAAGAATTAAATTGAAATAGACAGATTAACAGGAAGAAATCAAACTAAAGTTTAATAACATGTATTCATGGGACAGACAGGAAAACTCAGTAACACTGAAATGGTTGAAACCATCACTTTAAATACTATAGATATAGTATTTAAAGACAAAGGATAATGTTGGAGGTAGTGGTTTGGGACTTCAAAGGGGATGAAGGCAATACACATGAAGACGGAAAAGCAAACGTTTGGTAAACAAATGTTTGCTGGTCCATGCAGAGAGGAATTTTAGCAAGCAGACTTTTCTAGGTTCCTTCCTGTCTACAGACCTAGTTCATACTACAGTTATCTATGGTGATAGCTCTATTCCTGGAACAGGTCCTCTATCTAAATTCTTTTAGGCAGTTAGAGAGGATGTCAAAGATTCTTCCTTTTGGGCCTTGATTGTCTTCAGCTAAAAATAGTCTACATGCCAAAGAGACATATTTTGGGGTGGCAAATTTTGCTCCCCTACAAAACAAATTAATATTGAACCTTAAGTTTTTGGACTTGTGGCTATTAAATGATGCCACTCTCTTCATTTTTTTGGCTTATAAATACAAATTAAATCTGCTCTGAGCATCTGAGATATTGGTGGAAAATAAAAAAAGAACAAAGAGATTTAGTTCCCAATTAGAAACCTGAGATTGGGTTTGGTATTCAGGTATCTCTCCTGTCCCTTTCTAATTCCAATTTAGAGTGCAAGTATCAGAAAAGATGAAGGCCATTATGTGATTACATAAAATATTATCATTGATTATTTGAACTTGTCTTCTCACCAATTTTTACTTTATAGCCAATTTGTTATCAGTAGTGTTTAAATGGCGAAAGATTTTATTTAATAATCAAAATTACCTGTCTGCTACAACACAAAGAGTGAATCCTAATGTAAGTCATGGGCTTAATAATAGTGTATCAATATTGACTCATTGATTATAACAAATGTACCACACTAATGCAAAACGTTAATAATAGGGAAAATCATGTGTGGGATGGGGAGAGAGCTGATACACAGGGAATGCTTTGTACTTAACTGCTCAATTTTATAAATCTTAAAACACTCTAAAAAATAAAGTTTCTTAAATTTTAAAAAAATTAGAAATTCATGAAAATGAAGGGCAATTTTTTTTTCTGTTGTGTCTCCCCTCCCCAATACCTGTCTGGTACCTATTTATTTTCAGAGCGACTTAAATTAACTAGTTGTTAAAATCTGAAGATGTTTTGGGTTACAAATAATTGGTTTCAAAGTGCCTATTTAAGGTACCCAAAGGCAGAAAGACATTTTGGTATCTCTATTCTAAACTTTTAGCACATTAAAAAAATTCCTTTAAATTCAGAAAAGCAACAAATAACATACAAGGGAATCTCCATAAGGTTAACAGCTGCTCTTTCAGCAGAAACTCTGCAAGACAGATGGGAGTGGAAGGACATATTTAAAGTGATGAAAGGGAAAATCCTACAACCAAGATTACTCTACCCAGCAAGGATCTCATTCAGATTTGATGGAGAAATTAAAACCTTTGTGTTGTGCAAAGACTGCAGAGCATGCTGACAGACCTCCATTGTGGCTGCTCAAGAAAGAAACCCAGGAGCCCCCAGTGAATTTACAATCATTTATGAATGATTATTTCATAAAAAAGATGATTATTCCCCAAGGAAAAGCTTATCATACATAATTATTTTTAATTGAAAATGTTATAGCATTGTGATTTCTACTATTATACCAGATGGCCCTGCTTTTCAGATATAAAATTTTAAGATTCAAAGTAACGTGAAATATGAAAGTTTGTATAAGGATTTGTGGGGAAATTTAAAAAATTCTCTCCTATTCATAGGTAGAATGAATGAAATATTAATTACCAAGCCTACTTTTCCAAACTATCCAACTTTTCTCTCTTTTTACACTTTTCAAGGTAAAGGAGATTTAGCTATTTTTCAATCCAAATAATTCCATCTGTAAATCTTTAACATAATTCAGATAAGAAAACATGTAACTCATATTTCCAGTGCAAGGGTTTTGCCTGTCAATTTACATTAAAACATTTTTCAGTACTATTATCTGTAGGATGAATTTGTTTTTGAAATAACATCAATGTGGTTATCTTTATACTCTTTGTTATTTCCATTGAAATGTAAAATACTAAAATGGTTTGTTTCAAATGTTAGATCTTATAAAGAGATTCATTTGCGTTTCAATGTAACCATAAAGAGAAAGAGAGATAGATATTGAGAGGAAGAAAGATAGAATGTAGAAACTATGTATGGTTGCCCTCTTATGTCATCTTTTTAAATAAATTCATGATTTCACTGAACTTTTTTTCTTATATTATTGAATTGCTCCACATGCAGGCATATACACAATAAGCTTAAGGCAAAAAAAAACCCTCCAAAAAACAAAAAACAAAATCCCTTCTTTCCTTTTGAATAACTTTTAGAGTTTTGCTAAAGAAAAAAATTATTCTGTTAAAATGGTAAGGAAGACTATTCAGGACTACCACAATAGTGGAGAAAGACTGGTTCAACTTTGAATCCAGAAAAGAACAAGTGAAAATTTGTAGCTAAGGAATAGGCTGGGGATTTGGTGGGTGGAAAAGTACTAAGAAGGTATAACAAAGGCAGGGAGGATTCTTGCTAAACAGACCTTACAGAATTCTTGCTGAAGGCAGGTGAGGGTGATCAGATGTCGAGGTAGGGGATTTTCTCCAAAGCAACTTAGCAGGATTCCTGTTAAAACTGGTCTGTGCAAAGCTGGCAAAGAAGGTGCAGGAAATGTCTTGTCAGTCTTCAGGTGTGATGACAATGTTGATGACCAATTTAAAATACTCACAGAAAATATGAATCTTTTGCTTTTCTCCACAGCTGAAGATAAGCCAAACAATTTTTTTTCCCAGAAAAGTCTTATTGCCATTTGCTATATATCTTAATTGAAAATGAAAGACCCCTGTATTTAGTTCTGTGGTGAAAGAACATTGTTAAAACTTTGAGTTTCTTACTGCTCTTCCATATTGATATTACAGAGGCAAACAATCATTTAGATATAATTTTTTTCCAAAGACTTTAAAAATAGGCCAACTGTAAAGTCAAGCACATTTTATATCAGATTACTCCATTTGAACAGAATGGCTGATTGTTAACCTCTGTCAAATTTGAATTAATCACATTTTCATTTCCACTTCCATTACTATCTCTGCTAAAAGTTAAAATGTTTAAGTTTATTATTTAAAAGAATCTATTTAGAATCCAAGTTGATTATTTAATAACCTCAGGTGAAACTTGAAGTATGAATCAAGCATAATGTGAATGAGTACCTGATCCAAAGTTATATGACATTTAAGATACATATAGTATATATGAATATATATATCATTTTTTTCAATGAAAACAAAAGTAATACAATAGTTAAATGAAGAAAATTACTGACTCAATAAATATATGTAGGGAAGGCTCACAGCTGCGTGCAGTTCCTCCAGCCTGAGGACAACGGTTGCCTGGGTCCAGGAAAGCACGGTGCCCAATCTGAGCTTCTAGCTCCAGGTGGGCATCCTCACAGCCTTGTCTCTCAGGGCCCGGCTAAGGCCTGGGTTAGAGCCTTGTGGAAGGTCTCTGAGGTGGGGGGAGCTAGGTGGGTGTAAAGGATGTAGATTGCTGTGTGGATGTGGCACAGGTGGTGCAGCCACCCCACTTCTGTGTTGTGCAAAGACTACAGAGCATGCTGACAGACCTCCATTGTGGCTGCTCAAGAAAGAAACCCAGGAGCCCCCAGTGAATTTACAAACTAGTGAAAGTAATGGCCATTTATTGAGCACCCAAGAATCAGGTGCCACCAGGAGGCAGCACAAACTTGTGATCTCACTCTTGGTGCCTGTACAGCTGCAGTCATTCTGTCATTTCCTAAGATCCTGGATTGACAAATCGACGTGTGGATAAGCTTTTGACCTGACATTTGAACAGAATATCGTTCTTTCCCCCAAACATTATCAATCATGAGGTTGAAAGATAATTAATATAAGCAAAACCAATTCATCCACTTTTAAAGGCAGTAGGCTGAGAACAAGTGAAAAATTCAGGCTGCAGAAAATCCGTGTGGCTGACAGTGTTTTGGTGCTCCGGCTGGGTGTCAGGACTATTTCTCTGAGGTGGGACAGCCGAGTTCAGGACATTGGTCCATCAGAGACCTCCCAGCTCCACCTAATATCAATCAGTAAAACTCTCCCAGAGATCTCATCTTAATGCTAAGACCCAGCTCCACTCAATGACCAGCAAGCTCCAGTGCTGGACACCCTATGGCAAACAACTAGCAAGACAGGAATACAACCCTACTCATTAGCAGAGAGGCTGCCTAAAATCATAATAAGATCACAGACACCCCAAAACACGCCACCAGACGTGATCCTGCCCACCAGAAAGACAAGGTCCAGCCTCATCCACCAGAACACAGGAACCAGTCCCCTCTACCAGGAAGCCTATACAAGCCACTGAACCAACATTAGCCACTGGAGTCAGACACCAAAAACAATGAGAACTATGAACCTGCAGCCAGTGAAAAGGACACCACAAGCACAGTTAAGTTAAGCAAAATGAAAAGACACAGAGTTACACAGTGGATGAAGGAGCAAGGTAAAAGCTCACCAGACCAAACAAATGAAGAGGAAATAGGCAGTTGATCTGAAAAAGGATTCAGAGAAACGATGGTAAAAATGATCCAAAATATTGGAAATAGAATGGAGAAAATAGAAGAAATGTTTAACAAAGGCCTAGAAGAACTAAAGAACAAACAAACAATGATGAACAACACAATAAATGAAATTAAAAATTCTCTAGAAGGAATCAGTAGCAGAAAAACTGAGGCAGAAGAATGGATAAGTGAACTGGAAGATATAATAGTGGAAATAAGTAACGCAGAGCATAATAATAATAAAAAAAAAAGAATGAAAGAATTGAGGACAGTTTCAGAGACTTCTGGGACAACATTAAACACACCAACATTGTAATTATATGGATCCCAGAAGAAGAAGAATAAAAGGAAGGGACTGAGAAAATATTTGAAGAGATTATAGTTGAAAACTTCCCTAATATGGGAAAAGAAATAGTTAATCAAGTCCAGGAAGCACAGAGAGTCCCATACAGGATAAATCTAAGGAGAAACACACCAAGACATGAATTAACAAACTATCAAAAGTTAAATACAAAGAAAAATTATTAAAAGCAGCAAGAGGAAAAGCAACAAATAACATACAAGGGAATCTCCATAAGGTTAACAGCTGCTCTTTCAGCAGAAACTCTGCAAGACAGATGGGAGTGGAAGGACATATTTAAAGTGATGAAAGGGAAAATCCTACAACCAAGATTACTCTACCCAGCAAGGATCTCATTCAGATTTGATGGAGAAATTAAAACCTTTACAGACAAGAAAAAGCTAAGAGAATTCAACACCACCAAACCAGCTTTACAACAAATGCTAAAGGAACTTCTCTAGGCAGAAAACACAAAAGAGGGAAAAGACCTACAATAGCAAACCCAAAACAATTAAGAAAATGGTAATAGGAACATACATAATGACAACTACCTTAAATGTAAATGGATTAAATGCTCCCACCAAAAGACATAGACTGGCTGAATGGATACAAAAACAAGACCTGTAGATATGTTGTCTACAAGAGACCCACTTCAGACCTAGGGACACATACAGACTGAAAGTGAGGGGGTGGAAAAAGATATTTGATGCAAATGGAAATCAAAAGGAAGCTGGAGTAGCAATTCTCATATCAGACAAAACAGAGTTTAAAACAAAGACTATTAGAAGAGACAAAGAAGAACACTACATAATGATCAAGGGATCAATCCAAGAAGAAGATTTAACAGTTGTAAATATTTATGCACCCAACATAGGAGCACCTCAATACATAAGGCAAATACTAACAGCCATAAAAGGGGAAATCAACAGTAACATAATCATAGTAGGGGACTTTAACACCCCACTTTCACCAATGGACAGATACTCCAAAGTGAAAATAAACAAGGAAACACAATCTGTAAGTGGTACATTAAACAAGACGGACTTAATTGATATTTATAGGACATTCCATCCAAAAACAACAGAATACACTTCCTTCTCAAGTGCTCATGGAACATTCTCCAGGATAGATCATATCTGGGGTCACAAATCAAACCTTGGTAAATTGAAGAAATTTGAAATCATATCAAGTATCTTTTCCAAACACAACACTATGAGACTAGATATCAATTACAGGAAGAAATCTGTAAAAAATAGAAACATATGGGGGCTAGACAGTGTGCTACTAAATAACTAAGAGATCACTGAAGAAACCAAAGAGGATATAAACAATACATAGAAATAAATGATGACCCAAAACCTATAATATGCAGCAACAGCAGTTCTAAGAGGGAAGTTTATAGCAATACAATCCTACCTCAAGAAACAAGAAACATCTCAAACAAACAACCTAATCTTACACATACAACAAATAGAGAAAGAAGAAAAAAATATCCTCCAAAGTTAGCATGAGGCAAGAAATCATAAATATCAGATTAGAAATAAATGAAAAAGAAATGAAGGAAAAAATAGCAAATATCAATATAACTAAAAGCTCATGCTTTGAGAAGATAAAAAAAATTTGATAAACCATTAGCCAGACTCATCAAGAAAAAAAGGGAGAAGACACAAGTCAATAGAATTAGAAATTAAAAAGGAGAAGTAACAACTGACCCTGCTGAAATACAAAGGATCATGAGAGATTACTACAAGCAACTAAATGCCAATAAACTGGACAACCTGGAAGATATGGACAAATGCTTAGAACTACACAACCTTCCGAGATGGAACCAGGAAGAAATAGAAAATATAAACAGACCAATGACAAGCACTGAAATTGAGGCTGTGATTAAAAATCTTCCAGCAAACAAAAGTCCAGGACGAGATGGCTTCACAGGTGAATTCTATCAAACATTTAGACAAGAGCTAACACCTGTCCTTCTCAAACTCTTCCAAAATATAGCAGAGGGAGGAACACTCCCAAACTCTGTCTATGAGGCCAACGTCACCCTATTGCAAAACCAGACAAAGATGTCACAAAGAAAGAAAACTACAGGCCAATATCACTGATGAACATAGACACAAAAATCCTCAACAAAATACTAGCAAACAGAATCCAAGAGCACATTAAAAGGATCATACACCATGATCAAGTGGGTTTTATCCCAGGAATGTAAGGATTCTTCAATATACACAAATCAATCAATGTGATAAACCATATTAAAAAATTAAAGGAGAAAAAACATATGATCATCACAATAGATGCAGAAAACGTTTTCGAAAAGATTCAGCACCCAATTCTGATACAAACCCTACAGAAAGTAGGCATAGAGGGAACTTACCTCAACATAATAAAGGTCATTTATGACAAACCCACAGGTAATATTGTTCTCAATGGGGAAAATCTGAAACCATTTCCTCTAAGATCAGGAACAAGAGAAGGTTGTCCACTCTCACCACTATTATTTAACATAGTTTTGGAAATTTTAGCTACAGCAATCAGAGAAAAAAAAAAGAAATAAAAGCAGCACTTCCTTGGTGGCACAGTTGTTGAGAGTCCGCCTGCCAGTGCAGGATACGTGGGTTCATGCCCTGGTCCGGGAAGATCCCACATGCTGTAGAGTGGCTGGGCCCATGAGCCATGGCCGCTGCGCCTGCGTGTCTGGAGCCTGTGCTCCACAATGGAAGAGGCCACAAAAGTGAGAGGCCCGCGTACAGAAAAAAAAAAAAAAAGAAATAAAAGCAATCAGAATGGAAAAGAAGAAGTAAAACTCTAACTGTTTGCAGATGACATGATACTATACAGAGAGAATTGTAAAGATGCTACCAGAAACCTACTAATGCTAATCAATGAATTTGGTAAAGTAGCAGGATATAAAATTAATGTACAGAAATCTCTTGCATTCCTATACAATTATAATGAAAAATATGAAAGAGAAATTAAGTCAACAATCCCATTTACCACAGAAACACAAAGAATAAAATACCTAGGAATAAACCTACCTATGAAGACAAACGACCTGCATGCAGAAAGCTATAAGACACTGATGAAAGAATTAAAGATTATACAGATGGAGAGATATACCATGTTCTTGGATTGGAAGAATCAACATTGTGAAAATGATGATATTACCCAAAGCAATCTACAGTATTAATGCAATCCCTATCAAACTCCCAATGGCATTTTCCACAGAACTAGAACAAAAAACTTCACAATTTCTATGGGAACACAAAACACCCAGAATAGCTAAAGCAATCTCGAGAAGGAAAAAAAAGAGCTGGAATAATCAGGCTGCTGGACTTCAGACTATACTGCAAAGCTACAGTAATCAAGACAGTATGGTACTGGCACAAAAACAGAAATACAGATCAATGGAACAGGAGAGAAAGCCCAGAGACAAAACCAAGCACATATGGTCACCTTATTTTTGATAAAGGAGGCAAGAATATACAGTGGAGAAAAGACAGCCTCGTCAATAAGTGGTTTTGGGAAAACTGGACAGTTACATGTTAAAAGAATGAAATTGGGACACTCCCTAACACCATACACAAAAATAAACTCAAAATGGATTAAAGACCTAAATGTAAGGCCAGACACCATTAAATTCTTAGAGGAAAATATAGGCAGAACACTCTATGACATAAATCACAGCAAGGTCCTTTTTGACCCACCTCCTAGAGAAATGGAAATAAAAACCAAAATAAACAAATGGGACCTAAAGAAACCTAAAAGTTTTTGCACAGCAAAGGAAAACCTAAACAGGACGAAAAGACAACCCTCAGAATGGGAGAAAATATTTGCAAATGAAGCAACTGACAGAGGATTAATCTCCAAAATTAACAAGATGCTCATGCAGCTCCATATAAATAAAACAAACAACCCAATCCAAAAATGGATGGAAGATCTTAATAGACATTTCTCCAAAGAAGATATACAGATTGCCAACAAACATATGAAAGAATGCTCAACATCACTAATCATTAGAGAAATGCAAATCAAAGCTACAAAGAGGTATCACCTCACACTAGTCAGAATGGCCATCATCAAGAAATCTACAAACATTAAATGCTGGAGAAGATGTAGAGAAAAGGGAACCCTCGTACATTGTTGGTGGGAATGTAAATTGATACAGTCACTATGGAGAACAGTATGGAGGTTCCTTAAAAAAACTAAAAATAGAACTACCGTATGATCCAGCAATCCCTCTACTCAACATATACCCTGAGAAAATCATAATTCAAAACGAGTCATGTACCACAATGTCCACTGGAAAACTATTTACAATAGCCAGGGCATGGAAGCAATCTAAGTGTCCACTGACAGATGAATGGATAAAGAAGATGTGGCACATATATACAATGGAATATTACTCAGCCATAAAAAGAAACGAACTTGAGTTATTTGTAGTGAGGTGGATGGACCTAGAGTGTGTCATACAGAGTGAAATAAGTCACAAAGGGAAAAGCAAATACTGTATGCTAACACATATATATGGAATCTAAAAAAAAAAAAGTTTCTGAAGAATCTAGGGGCAGGACAGGAATAAAAATGCACACGTAGAGAATGGACTTGAGGATATAGGGAGGGGGAAGGGTAAGCTGGGGTGAAGTGAGAGAGTGGCATGCACATATACACACTACCAAATGTAAAATAGATAGCTAGTGGGAAGCCACCACATTACGCAGGGACATCAGCTCAGTCCTTTGTGACCACCTAGAAGGGTGGGATAGAGAGGGTGAGCAGGAGATGCAAGAGGGAGGAGATATGGGGATATATGTATAGGTGTAGCTGATTCACTTTGTTATAAAGCAGAAACTAACACACCATTGTAAAGCAATAATACTCCAATAAAGATGTTAAAAAAAAAAGAAATATATGTATTACACAAGTGAACCAGGAGGAGATACTTTGCTTCAGTTTCTCAATATTTATTCTTTTTTGAGTCAGTAATTTCTTCTTTTCTTTATTTAAATGGTGTGTTACTTTCTTTTCATTGAATCATGTACCTGGAGCCAATGGGAGAAAAATTTTTAAAGATACTGCATATATTTGATAAGAAAATAGTAAATCTATTTTAATTAAAGCATGTTTTATAAGTATTTCATAATAATTATAGCAACTATTTATCAAACTACATACTAAACATTGTGCCAAATGTTTTATAACCATTACATTTGTAATTCTATCAACCACTCTGTGAGTTAGGCACTATAATTTTGCATTCTGCATATGTTACATAGAGTAAATAAGTGACTTGTTCAAAGGTCAGTAAGGTGGCACAGATAGTACCCATTCATTCACTCCTTCTCTATCAGTCAGAGTTCAACCATAGACATAGGTGGAGTTTCTTTTCCCTTGTGGGGAATCCCAGCCCAGGGTTTAAAGACTTCCAATTTATTATCCAGGATAAACTCCCTTTCTTTAAGTCAACAGATTAGCCTTTAATTGTATTTGCAAAATATCTTCGCAGCAACACTTTGTTATGCTTTTTTGAATTAATGGGTATTGTAACCTGGCAGTGTTGACACCTTAAAAACACCATCATACATTCATTCACTCTTTCACCAATTTACTGAGTATCTAGTATATACTTGGCATTATACTACATTCTGAATATAGAGTGGTGAACCAACAAACACCATCCCTGCTATTAGAAACCTACTGGACTTCCCAGGTGGCACAGTGGTTGAGAGTCCACCTGCCAATGCAGGGGACTCGGATTCGTGCCCCGGTTCGGGAGGATCCCGCATGCCGCGGAGCAGCTGGGCCCGTGAGCCATGGCTGCTGACCCTGCGCGTCCGGAGCCTCTGCTCCGCAACGGGAGACACCACAGCAGTGAGAGGCCTGTGTACCGCAAAAAAAAAAAAAAAAAAAAAAAAAAAAAAAGAAACCTACTAACGGGGAATGCAAGCAATAAACAGTGTCTTTACAATATAATTACTAAATTGATTAGCACTATGATAAGTCCATATTTCCACAGAAGTATTACAGAAGATCTTAATTTATATTGGAAGTCATCTCAGGAAAAGTAATTATTTTAAGATGCTATCTGAAGGAAGAGTGATATTAGCAAGCAAAAAGTCAAGGAAAAGAGTTTTAGGCAGGAAAGCAAGGAAAGAGCCTATGAGATCTTGAAGAACTGAAAGAAGGCCAGGCAGGGGCAATTAGCACAGGGACTCAAGAACTGTATAAAAGGTAATGCATTTCTTCTCCCCACCTCAACTCCCACCCCAGTGCATTGTGAAATCATTGAAAAGTTCTATGTAGGGTGATATGATGTATTTTAAGTTTTAAGTTGATCATTCTGGTCCTATATGGGAAATGGCTTGCAAAAGAGCAATAATGGAAATGGGGAGATCATCGGTAGGATCACCTGCATGATCTTTTCTAATTAATCCACTATCAGAATCTTCGACATCTCCTCAGAAGGAGAATGCATCCCACCTCCTTGAGATTTAATGTCACGTAGTGAGCTTCTGGTATTCTTGGGATGTATTGGAATTTTCCCAGATGCAGAGGAATTGAAAAACTTATTTAGAAACTGGTGAACTAAATCATTTGTGTGAAACAATGGCATCAGGGATTGTGACAGAAGTCAGTGACCCTGAAGACACAGTGGGGTTACCACAGGTACCACAATGTAGTGATATATGATTCTCATAAATGGATGTGGCCACATTGCATTGAAAACAACCATATAATCAATTTCCTATTAGTATCTTGTAACTCACTTCTATGAAATCAACTATGCCATTTAAGGAACATTTTCTAGCCCTTTTAAAAGAGCCCATTCTATCCATTATAAACCCACACAACACACACATTTACCAACTTGCAGGTGAGAACAGATGGGGACATTTAGAATGTTATCTCTATGCAATTTATGTCCTTATCTACCTCTCATATTTATTGACTCCAACTCTCCCCCATGTACTCAAATGAGCACAGTGTAACTCGTAGATATTTTGAAAAGTATATTGAGTGCATAAGTTTATGATTCAAAGAAGCACATGGTCTCTTATTATTATTATTATAATGAAAAGTAAAAGAAACAAACAAAGTGACTTTTCCTTGTGAGCAGAAATATCCCCTCTCTGAAAACCCAAAGTAATATGAAATTTAATTTACATTATTGATACTAGGCCCAGTAACAGCCATACTCCTCAACTGTTTTTAGAGTCATTCTGATACCATAATTTTTAGAAATTGTAGTGAGGAGAAGTCAACTCTGGGAACACCTACTACACCATACCTCCATAATACTATTAGATTATCATGGATATTGGTATAATGGTTTAATATATTGAACCCTGTATTATTTACTGAGACCCAGGATTTTTGCCATCACAATTTTCAGAGCTTCTACTTACCCAGATATTCATTCAATTTAGAGTCTCTTATTCTGGCTTTTTTTTTTTTTTATCATGAATAAAAATACACATGTTCTGAACAAAAAATTTCACAATTTGTATGGAAACACAAAAAACCCAGAATAACCAAAGCAATCTTAAAAAAGAAAAACGGAGCTGGAGGAATCAGGAACCCTGACTTCAGACTATACTACAAAGCCACAGTAATCAAGACAGTATGGTACTGGCACAGAAATATTGATCAATGGAACAGGATAGAAAGCCCAGAGATAAACCCACACACATATGGTCACCTTACCTTTGATAATGGAGGCAAGAATATACAGTGGAGAAAAGACAGCCTCTTCAATAAGTGGTGCTGGGAAAACTGGACAGCTACATGTAAAAGAATGAAATTAGAACACTCCCTAGCACCATACAAAAAAATAAACTCAAAATGGATTAAAGACCTAAATGTAAGGCCAGACACTATCAAACTTTTAGAGGAAAACACAGGCAGAACACTCTGTGACATAAATCACA
Source organism: Delphinus delphis (assembly GCF_949987515.2). NCBI lineage: Eukaryota > Metazoa > Chordata > Mammalia > Artiodactyla > Delphinidae > Delphinus > Delphinus delphis. The sequence continues at coordinate 33,603,788 of NC_082700.1, forward strand.
GCAAGATCCTTTTTGACCCACCTCCTAGAGAAACGGAAATAAATACAAAAATAAACAAATGTAACCTAATGAAACTTAAAAGCTTTTGCACAGCAAAGGAAACCATAAGCAAGATGAAAAGACAGTCCTCAGAATGGAAGAAAATATTTGCAAATGAAGCAACTGACAAATGATTAATCTCCAAAATTTGCAAGCAGCTCATGCAGCTCAATATCAAAAAAACAAACAACCTAATCCAAAAATGGGCAGAAGACCTAAATAGACATTTCTCCAAAGAAGATATAAAGATCATCAACAAACACATGAAAGAATGCTCAACATCCTTAATCATTAGAGAAATGCAAATCAAAACTACAATGAGATATCATCTCACACCAGTCAGAATGGCCATCATCAAAATACCAACAAACAATAAATGCTGGAGAGAGTGTGGAGAATAGGGAACCCTGTTGCACTGTTGGTGGGAATGTAAATTGATACAGCCACTGTGGAGAACAGTATGGAGTTTCCTTAAAAAACTACAAATAGAACTACCGTATGACCCAGCAATCCCACTACTGGGCATATACCCTGAGAAAACCATAATTCAAAAAGAGTCATCTACCAAAATGTTCATTGCAGTTCTATTTACAATAGCCAGGACATGGATGCAACCTAAGTGTCCATCAACAGATGAATGGATAAAGAAGATGTGGCACATATATACAATGGAATATTACTCAGCCATAAAAAGAAATGAAACTGAGTTATTTGTAGTGAGGTGGATGGATCTAGAGTCTGTCATACAGAGTGAAGTAAGTCAGAAAGAGAAAAACAAATTCTGTATGCTAACACATATATATGGCATCTAAAAAACAAACAAACAAAAAATGGTCACAAAGAACCTAGGGGCAAGATGGGAATAAAGACACAGACCTACGAGAGAATGGACTTGTCGTTACGGGGAGGGGGAAGCATAAGCTGTGACAAAGTGAGAGAGAGGCATGGACATATATACACCACCAAATGTAAAATAGATAGCTAGTGGGAAGCAGCTGCATAGCACAGGGAGATCATCTGGGTGCTTTGTGACCACCTGGAGGGGTGGGCTAGGGAGGGTGGGAGGGAGGGAGATGCAAGAGGGAAGAGATATGGAGATATATGTATATGTATAACTGATTCACTTTTTTATAAAGCAGAAACTAACACACCATTGTAAAGCAATTATACTCCAATAAAGATTTAAAAAAATAAAATAAAATTGTTCGCCCCCAAAAAATAATATACACATGTTATTTTTGTTGTTTTATAATTGTTCATTGCTACAAACATGATTTATCTTCTTTTTCCTTAACTAGTTATGATGTAAATTCAGATATGTATACAAATAAATATATTTGTTTTCGATGGTAACATTCTGCACAGAAATGACCTGAGAAATTATTTTGTTGTCCAAAATCAGTCTTAACTCATAAAATAGGAAGATTTGCCAATTCCCTTGCATGTCTTTCTTCCTTTTCTTTTCTTTTTTTATCTGCTTGCTTTTTATCTTGATCTACTTAATATTAGTGCCACCTTATGGGTTCTGGATAATCTCCATCTTTTCTTTCAACAACTGAAGAATGGTAAGCACTAGTTAAATTGTCTTGTAATGACTGTTGCACAGCAGGATCATTTGTTCTGAGCCATTTATAAAGAACACACAGCACAATGTTACAATCAGTGTGTACAGATTGGGTCAGGCTAATACAGAAGTGTACTTAAATGGCAGGATTCCACTTTAGTTCATCCGTTGTGAAATGCTGAGTTATTTTCTTGCTACAAAGATCAAGCCTTTGAAGAATGTTGAACGTTGTGAAGAATATTTCTTTCATTTTCTTCCATACCTTATAGGAATAATATTCTGGAAACTTAAAGAAAAATATCAATTAGGCAAGTAGTCCATATATACTTTATTAGGGAAACTTCCCTTAAACCAACTGTAGAATGATTAAAATTTAATTGTTTGGTAGCCAAGATGATTAAATTACTAATAGATTTGAGGTAGAACATTTAGCTAATCTTCAGGCAGTTTCTTGTGTACTATAAGCACAGAAGCATAATTAATCATCTAGCCAAAAGTAATTCTAATTGATCTATAACAGAAATGGACGTTTAATTTTCAAGATTTAATTTAGTATGTATATGAATTTAAGCAGTAATTTTATAATACGAAATCAAACAATGCTTTAGGTTAGAAACTGAACTGTAATTTTGTTTTATAATCCAAGAACTAACACTTATACTGAGTCTCAGTCACACAAAATAAATAACATTTACTGGAAAACTACTTGTATTCTGACATTCTTTTTTTTTCCAAGTTAGAATAGGTACAAAGCACAGTAAGATATTCTATGTAAATAAGCAATATAACTAGATATTAAAGGGAATGATAATTTAGTTTACTACATAAGATATTTAGAGTAAGAAAGGCATGACACGACACTAATTCAATTTTTAAATCCAGCCCACCGGTATAATAGTTTGTGCAAACTCTGCCTAGATTCTGTTACATGATCAACTGTTACCCATATTTTCCTGTGCTGTTGGATGTGTGATTTTTCCTATGAGTCAATTGCTATTTCAATGAAAATGTCAAGGAGGATAGAGAACTTCAAGGAGGTAGGGGTGGCATGAAATGGAGGCAGTTGCACATTATATACACACTCACACTGAAGAGATTTCAGGGGAATTTTCCTGGTGTTTTCTCCTGAAAAGCTAAACATATATATTTAGTTGAGAAGCTGGAAAATTTCCTGTGAAAATCATCTGACATACATTTCTAGATTTAAATTATATGAAAAATTTACCCATTCAGCTCTTTATGTAATTATAAATTACCATATTAGAGATAAATACAAATTAAAGGCTATATATAGAGTTTAAAATATTGATCTTGATAAATTAGGTAATAAATTATGTCAAAAGGAGAATGTATTTACATCAAATTCACTCAACACTATGGAGAAATGTTATAAAAGTGGTTAGTTTTCAAAAATCCATTCCTCCCATTCTCCTAGGAGGGTGAAGCTTCTTCATAATGTTTGGTAGGGGATATTTTGCAATTTTAAGATGCTTCAGATCAGCACAAACTGCACAATTGACATTTTAAGAAATGGGCTTTTTCTCTTACTCATCTATAAATATCAGTAACTGCAAGGATTATACTTAACATGTTAGAACAGTGATTTTTATGGATATTTTGGCCCTTCTATGCTTTAGACATCTAAGAGTATGTCTATCTGTAATGTGGTAGATCAGTGTGCTATGCTTGCTAAATAAAACAAAAATAAGATTTTTTTCTTACAGCTACCATTTTACCTGGAAAATAACTGATTTTTTTCAAGAACATTAAATTCAGTATATTTTTTCTGCTCAAGCAATAAAGTGAGGAGAATATACACTGTACTATTAAGCTCTATATTTTGTCAAAGCAGTAGATGGTAATTGTTCAAAAGTGTGAAATAGACCAACATGCCTTCAAATCAATGATGTATAGATTATAGCTTTCCAAAATCCATGTAAATTTGTTATGTGACAATGATGCCTTTGAAATATTGTTACCTATAGCGATAGTATTTGGTGGATTAAAAACCATTTAAAGAAATTAAAATATCAGTGGAGCATCCAGATATAATTCTCACGAATATCTTAGGACTCAGTAGCTTTTCTTCTCTATTTTCTCAACAGTAGTGTAGTGAATATTATAGAAATGCTTTCAAGCTATTTTCCTTTCTCCATGGCAGTGATGAGGACTTTATTAGGGAAGAATAAGTTTTGGAGGAGGTGAATCTTATACAAGCTCAGAGGTTCTTTTTAATAAAGTAATGCAAAATTAGAAATGTATAATTAAGTACGAAAATGAATATCTAATTAGAATGAGAAGGAAATCATAATTAATAGTACATTTAAAAAAATGGTTGAAAACCACAAACATCACAAAAATCCAGAAAATTAACATGATATATGCTCAATTAAGTGCATAGCACCTGCCATACTTTTTTCCTCTACATTTTTGGCTGCATACTCTTTAATCAACTCTTCATATAACAATGGTTTCTTTATATCTTTTTCTATACCTAGAAGAGAAAAAATAATCAGTTTTTTTTTCCTAGCATGTTTGATCAAAATGTATTTATTTTTGATGGCTTATAGGAGTGCTTTTTATATATTATTGAAAATGTCATGCAATTTCTAGAATTGTTTTCAAATTTGGGAAAGTCTCTTAGAGAATTTTTAAACATATGAGTAAGGTTTAGAAAAATTTTACACAGACTAGCTTCTGGCTCTAGACATTTTACAACCAGACTCTCCTCTCCAACTCATAGGTTGAGGTGCCATTGGCCCTGCCCAGATCACAATGTGACCTTAGGTGAATGAGTGGAAGCACCTTAGGTCAATGAGTGGGAGAGTATTTCTGGAGGTCATTCCTACCCTGGAACAGGTAGCAATACTCTGTGTACAGAAGTGACTGTGAATCACATAAATATTTCCCACTAAACTCAAACTAAATGTATCTCCACCTTAAATTCCCCTTAGTTATATTTCCAAATGCTCAAACTCATCCCATGCTACCTAACAAGAGGGGAAGATGAATGGCAACAGACAGTGGTCTTAATCAATTGCAGTTAAATTATCTCACTTTCACAAACTTTTCAAAACTCATATGACTGTATAAACACATTGCTGGACCATTTTGGGGGTTGTGGAAGGAACCAAATGACGGACCTGGCTATATAAACTCCATTAGCTTCAAGATGGATCTGTCTCTGAATATGAAGCGAAGATTAGATCAAAAGTCAGGTGAAAATCATGCTCATTGTAAATGTTTTAAAAAATAAAGATCACATTAGAGATGACTTAATGTGTGGATTTGAGTTCTTGACTTTTGAAAAGGAAGTGACTTTCTATCATTTGAAAGATCTGAAAAGAATTGTTTCATACACTGAAGTTTCCTCCTCTGAGTGAAATAATTTGACACTATGCTTGCATTATGTTCTCACTCTTTGCGCTGTTTGCTGGGCGACTTCAACCAAACTCTGTTGCCTTTTTCATGTTGCTTTCTTGATGTTTGTCTCTACCTTTCTCTTGAGATCCAGATCTGAGTATCCTATTAGTTGTCATTAGTTGGTCACTGACACTTTAATATTCCAAAGACTCAGTCCCTCAGATACTATGCCAAAGATGCTTTTCACCTTTATTTAACATTTGCAACCTTGTCATCAGTGAATCCCTATGTATATTTATGTTAGTAAGAGGTCTCTTAATCACCTCTCCACGTGCAATCCTTTACTCCTATTTCTTCCTAACTTCATCCCCATACAACTACCTTACTTTGGGTCCACCCTTCTGATCTACATCATTGCAATAACATATTTACTTATTTCCTTAGCTGATATCTGAATCTCTTGCTAGAATACATACTGTCAGATTGTGTCAAGATGCTGCTTAGATATATTCAAAAATTTCTATAAAATTATTCTGTGGTTTCTGGACTTCAGGTTAATGTTCACAGTTCTTAGTTTATTTCACAAGCTCCTGCTCTTTTTATAGCTCTATCTCCTGCTATTGCCCCATATGTAATCTCTACTTAAGCCATTCTAATTAATTTCCAGTTTTTGGACTCCTGATGCTGACTCAATGCTTTGTATTCCTACATGCTATTCTCCAGGCATGGAACATTCTTATCCTTTTCTCTACTTAGGAAAGTTCTTCACGAACTTCAAGACTCATCACAAGAGTAACTAATCTCTTCTAAGAAAAGTTCCCAGAGCTGATGGGCTAGTTGAGAAGTCTATTCTTTCCTTTGCTGTCAAAGCATCTGGGTATACTTTTATGAGAGCAGTAACTAACCACGTTGTAATCACTGTTTTTTTACTTCGTTCCTCATAGACTATGAGTTCAATGAGATAAAAATCTATGCTGTTCATTTCTTCACTCTGAGCACAAAATGTGTCTGATACATAGGAGGTGATTTCGAGTATCTTTTGAATGAATGATTAATTGAAGGTAACGTTCTGAGGTGTAGGTTAGCGATTAACCTACGAAAAGTTGAACGTATAGGTGGGTGGCAGAATAGGGTTTCATAAGACTTTGCAATTCTGTAAAGCAGAAGCAGCGTATAGCTTTTCTTCTTAGCTTGTTTACAAATTGGTAATACTAAGCCAACTACTTCTTTTCACCCCTTACCACATCTTAGTGAATCTTAGCATATATAAAAGGAACTATGTCACTAAAAACATAAATCAGAAGGTAGGGAAGTGAGCTCAATATTTTAAAAATAATTCACAAATTGGAAACTCACAGCATGTACAAAAATTGACACAATATCTAAGAGGATGCAATGTACTTGAGGAGAGTATTCATGTTTTGGACAGCTCTGACTAAGTAAAATTTCATTTATGATGATAATGGCTATGGAAAAAGAGACCATAGAGAAAGTGTAAAATGTTTATTTAAATCAATACTTAAGAAGTGATAGTTATACTTGTTTGTATACCTCACTAGAATGTCTCACTTCTTTTTATCTCTCTCTTCTCTCTGATATATGTGCACATATATCAACGTAGAAAAAGAGAATAATGCATTCTGTGTTTTATGTGTATTTATGAGCAGACAGAACAACTTTATTGAATTGATTTTCTCCAAATAAATATAACCCTCTCTCATGACTGCATGTTTAATTTCTTGCCGGAGTTTCAGTTGGTCTACTCCTGGAAGGTAAGATTTTATTGATATTGTCTATATACATTACATTCTTCAGTTTGTCACCCAACTTTATAACATGACCTTCCTCATAACATGGCTAACTAAAACGTATTTAGATTGTTCATCTTTTTATTTAATATAGGATATGGAGGTGTTTACAAGTTATTATAGTAATTAATAATAATGTCATATCTCCTTAGTTATGCCCAACTAATTAGGAACTTATGATGATTTAAATACAAATGATGCTAAAATTTACTTTTATGCTTGAAGAAAAAATATTGTGTTAAATTTTTAGTATACATAATAATTTAGGAGGATTGTTTAACAGTGAAAATATGTTTCAAGTGCTTTCAAGTGTCACTTTGCATGGCAGTAATCAATGCGGTCAATCTAAATTCTTTTACTTTATGTATTTTATTTTACTTCTCATTGTTACTTTTCTTAGAATTTATTTCCCTATAATTTTATTTAAAATTAGCCATGAGGGACTTTCCTGGTGGCACAGTGCTTAAGAATATGTCTGCCAATTCAGGGGACACGAGTTCGATGCCTGATCCAGGAAGATCCCACATGCCGCAGAGCAACTAAACCTGTGCACCACAACTACTGAGCCTGTGCTCTAGAGCCCACGAGCCATAACCACTGAGTCTGTGTGCCACAACTACTGAAGCCCACCTGCCTAGAGCCCGTTTTATGCAACAAGAGAAGCCACAACAATGAGAAGCCCACTCACTGCAATGAAAGGTAACCCTTACTCCCTGCAACTAGAGAAATCCCATGCATAGCAGCAAAGACCTAATGCCACCAAAAATAAATAAATAAAATTATTAAGAAAAATAAAACAAAATAAATTTAGCCATGATTTTGTGTTAGATATGATTTAGTTAATAACCTGAATTTTAAATATTCTCTAGCTAGGAATTTTCACATATTTAAACTGCATTTTTTCTAAATTCTTTTAAGCTAAAGAGATTTTCGACATAACTTGATTAGTACAGGTGCCAAGAATTAGTTGGCTATTATACCAAAATAAATTAATATTTAAATGCTTCAATTAAAAAAATAAATGTTTCAATTAAAACTGATTACATTTAAGTCATTTATTATGTAGCAGAAAGAAATAACTAATTCAAAGTTTATTAATTATTTCAAAATAGTGAATACATGAGAAAGTCAATATTTGGATGTTCTAAAATTATTTATTATTATAAATTATGGTTAGTCAAGAAATACCAATCAAACTTAAATCATCTGCTAAGAGTACCTTTATCTCTACTTTGTTTCCTGATACCAAAATAAAATTTTAATGTTAAGATGTCTGATACTAATCAACCTAAGTTCAAAATCCAGCTTTGTCATTAATAAGTTCTGTGATCATGGTCAGGTTATTTCATTTTCTTATACTTCAGTTTATTTGTGAAAAGTGGATAATAGAAGCTACTTCATAAGTTTTTCATGAGGACTAAATAAGATTATGAGTAAAATGTTCTTAGCATGGTTTCTGTCATATAGTACTCAATGAAGAGTACATAAATCAAATGATTTTAATACAATTAAATATAAACAATACATAATAGTTTAATCAATCAGTTTCAATTATAATTACTAAACAAAGTACATTTTCATGATCCTTATCAACAGCCATTTAAAGAACATCATTGGTGGGAAGTGAGATACTTACACTGGCTCATGTATGCATGTATTAAGACTGTTAAAAAAATGCTGAAAGTCTTTGAATGCTATACCCTCAGGATTAGTAGGTGGTGTTGGCTATTACTGCATTTGATTTTATTGATCCATTTTATGAATTAATTTATGATCTTCATTTTATTTACCCTATTTCAATAACCTCCTTTGCAACACATTTCTTATGTTTCTGGACACATTTAATAGTGGTGTTCTCTTCAAATTCTTATCCCTTAAACGTTGGCTTTACACACTGATCTATCCTCAGCTCACTTTTCATCGACCACTCTTCAGATGATTTCATCTACTCCAAGGGCTTCAATTACTATCATTTGCTAAGAAGTCCCACATTTATTCCTCCAGCATATAGCTCTTTAGATCACAGAATCAAATGCCCTATTGAGCAACCCTGTCTTGATTCCCATAGGCACTTTAAATTCATTACGTTCCAAACTGAAGTCAGCATCATCTGTCTATAAACTGTTCTTCTTCTGTTAATTTTTATTGCAATGAAAACTACTACTGTCACCCAGGTGTGAAAACTGAAAACCTGGATAGAATCTTTGACTTATCTCTCCATCTCAGCCCCCACAGTAATCAAACGCCAAATTCTATCAAATTATCTTCATTCTGACTGTCGCCATCCAGCACTAGATGATATCAACCCTTTCCAAGAATATTTCAACAGATTTTTAAATACTATGCTTTTTAGCAGTCCTTTGTACCTCCATTCCATTCTCTGTAACATAGACAGAGTGATCTTTTAAAGCACAAATATAATAATCTGGCCAATTCTCAAAATTTGTGGAGTTCAGGCCAGAGTATAAATGGAGATAAATGGCTCTTTCCCTTCTCTATTTTCACGCTTCATTCATAACTGCTAGGGCACCTATATATAAGTGCTATTATATGCATTTATATGTAGACACTCCTAGCTGTATATCTGATCATTGTCCATAGCCATCTTCCCCTTAACAACTGTTCAGGGACCTTCTTTCAGGTCTAGAGGTAAGCCCACAGGTGAGATCTGCCCTTAGGTGACAGACCCGGAGAAGAACCCACACAGGTCATAGAAGAAGTTTGGAATCATCTGGACATGGAGTTCTGTGTGACTGTATGCACAGAGAACTCTCTAGAAGGATAGGCATGAATGCCATGTGGGTTTGTGTCTTTGGCCCTTTGGACTCCTTGCCCTGTGAATGGCCAGAGGAAACCATAGACAAGAATTCATTTTTCTGAATTCTGTGTAATACTGTGATATTATTACTCCCTGTTTAAAATCTTTAATGACTTCTTATTTCCCAAGGTCAAGTCCAAACTCTTTAGTATAAATTACAGGGCCTTTTATGGTCTGAATCTTGTAGATTTCCTCTGTTTCATTTCACAACATACAATATCTCCTATTCTAAAATCTAGTAAATCAGGAGTCATTTTAGCTTACTGAATATGGAAAGTCCCCTCTTCCACCCAGGCTTTTGCATAAACCATTTTCTTTGCTTTCAGCACTCTCCATCTCCTTTCTGCTTGGACAGTCTCTTGTTATATTTCAGATCTCAGCTAATTTATACTTTTTTTCAAGGAAATTGCTCTTACGTTTATCCACGATAGACCTCTGTGCTTCTCCACCACTAAAGGTTCATGCATCCCAGGTATCATGCACTTAATATTTTATTTACACAAATGCTAAACATCCATTCTATGAATCTGACTGGAGTCCCATGGAGAGATTATGGTGAATCCTATGTGGTTTTGGAACATGATCCATGTTCAATGCTATAATCCATAGGGTAGTGTTTTCTACTATTCTTTGCCCCCATCTCCTGCTGTTTTGATTCTTCTCCCATCCTGCTGCAAAATTTCGGCTTCTTCCTTGACTTTTACAAAAAAAAAATCATACCACGTTTGTAATAGAATTTTGTTGAGCGTAATTTAATTGAAGATTCCAGGCGTCATCAGGAAAGGTCAAAATCTTATAGCATGATATTTCAACTGAGAACTCTTTACACATTTTTCCTTGGCAGTTTCTCCTTGGCTCTCTCTCCCAATGCAAGTCTTCTCCTTCCTTACTCTTTCCCCACCAAGCTGAAAGCTCAGTCTTTTTTGTCCTTAATTTCCTTCAGAAAAACCTCAATATTATCCCTCTTCATTTCACAGATTTTTCAGCTCTGCCATAGTTTCTATCCTGCAGAAATCTTATTGAAATACATTCTAAATAAAGCCAATATGTCTCTCCAAAATATATTTTCATACCAATTACTAAAAAGGAAAAAAATGGTCTGTGTTTACAGTATGGTCAAGATTTACTGGAGTTGGGTCCAGTTTATTGCCCACTGCTTGAGACCTATTAGGAAGCTAAAGTAGAACAATTATTGCAATGCTTATATCTGACTTAAGTAAATCCTGAGTATTATGTATTCATCTCATTAAAGCAACTTTTACTTCAGTAACAAAAAATAGAAGTTAACCTAATAAGATTTTGACCCATAAAAGGTCAGTGAAAGTTATGCATTAATGTGTACCTGATTGTCATTAGCAACATTCTTTCATAAAACAGATGTCTATCTGCTCTCTACAATGTTGTATCTGCCAGGTTTGCCATCTCCAGAAATGAATCTTTGATTTATTATTGCCCCAGGCTAATTGAAGAAAATGTTAAGTCTCAGCTTTGTGATTCATGCATATTGACTATGCGGTCAGTGAAAGAGAAAGAAACCAAAGATTTTATGGAACAAGGGCCATCTGTGTCTTATTTTAAACTGATTAAATGTGGTGCAATCTATGACAAAATGACAACAGTTATAGACTTCAGTATGTGAGGATTAAAAAGAATCACATTTAAGAGTTGGTAATTAACTAGTATTTTCCAAGTGGAATTAAACTTTAATTTCTGCAGATGTCTTTTGGTCATGGCCACACTACTGGGTGAAGGCAATATTGAAAGAAAAAGACACTTTTGATTATTTCTACTATGGAAAATCTTACACAAATGCTCACCTTTTATCTGAAACTCATGTTAAATGATCTCTTTCCTTTTATTTTTTTTAACACAAATTCACTTTAATAGAATACAATAATGTATGTACAAAATCAGGTGTTACGCTGAATTTATTATGCAGCAGATCATGTCCTTTATTAGTGAGTTAGTCTTACAAAGAAAATCTAATTTTGGATATTGTAAATGACATGTCATAAATCTATTTCTTTAAAAGTTAAGATAAATTGATTAATTTGAGAGAGCACCTACAATGTGGCAAACAGTACAAACATTTTCCCTTGGTTCCATTATTGATACATAAGTATAATATCTCTCATGGAATGGAACTTTTAAAACTCACCATTTTCTTATATTTTTTATGGTTACAACAAGAAAACTATGATAGGAAACTGGAAAGATATCAGGAGTTGACTCATCAGAACTCACCTTCAATCAACCAACCATAAGAGTAAAGATTCTGCATACAGCCTCAAGACATTTATAAGGATATGGTTACAGGGAAATAGTCGAAGTGACTTGTCAAGTGATTTCTATAAAATATTATTTGACTTCCAAAAATTTAGGGCTAAGAAAGACCTTAGAAACCATATATTCAAAATCTCTTATTTTGCAGATATAGACTTGGAGATCCAGAGAAGTAAATAATGTCTTCAAATTTATGTAGAGAATTAGCTACAGAGTTAGAATCTCCTCACTTCCGCTCTTTCTATCACACCAGATAGCCATAGGTAGCATTTAATTAGTGCTAAGCACAATTCTAAGCATTTTATTTATATATTCATTTATTTAATCTTTACAGCTACACTATCACGTAGTTACTATTATTATCTCTATTTTATTGATGGTCAAACTGGAGTCCAAGCAGGAGAAGTGATTCATCCAGCATCACAAGGCAAGTAGAGAGAGAAACTGGGGTGCAAACTGGCAATCTGGCTCCAGTGTCTGTGACCTTAACTGCCATAATTTATTGTGCTCATAGCTGATTATTTAAATCTACAATTCAGTAGTACAGCATAGTTATTGTTTAAAACTTCTTTTAATAGGTGTTTTAACTAAATTCATGGGTATATATGAATGAATTTCATTTATACAATAAACATGTATTTATGGCAGTATGTATAATTATTTTTAGCTCCTTTTAAAAATCTCTAAAACCCGAGTAAACAGAAAATAATGCACGTTTCCCGCTCATGTTCAAGAAGTATCAAGTTGCAAAATTCCTAGTCAAATGGTCCCAGATACGCTCACTCTCTCTTTTTTTTTTTTTTACAAATGGGAAAGGAGGAGGTAAGTAGAGTGAGTAGATCTCAAGATTGCTGTTTTTCTTTGAAATTTGAGCCACTAATCGTTCATAATCATCCTCTATTCCTAAATAATTCACATTTCTCAAATTAGTATTATATAAGACAAAATAGACTGAGAGAGATAAAATCAAAAAAGAAAAATTGAACTACATGGATTTATATGCAATATATATACATATATTTTATGATTAGTTCTTATCATTTTGCAGAGATACGGTTGATATCTTTGAAAAACATGAAATACAAGAAAATTAATACAGGCTCTCAACTTATTCCTGAATCACTTTTCTATGAAGAGTCATTTGTTTCTTGTGCCATGTTAACCCTTTCAGATTTCATTGAAGTTTGTCTTTCACGCAAAGTTTGTTTTTCACCAAGAAATACAGATTATGGCACTTTATTATATTTGCTGCAATGATAATTATGAGGCAAGGACAAAACCACATTGAAATGCAAATGTTGGGCAGCTTGATAAACCCAACTGCTAGTTAAATAGCATGTGCACTCAACCATCCTTGAAGTTATTCAAATTTGTGTCCCAGCAAATGGACAAACTGCACGTAATGAATCTTTGGTATCTTGAGGAAAAAAAATCACAAATATTAAATCTGTGAAAGCTAAATGACTACATTTTACAAAACGAAGCTTAGAGTATAAGATCAAACTAAGTTCATGTTTAATAAAGGGGTCCCCAACCCCCGGGCCGTGGATGGGTACTGGTCATGGCCTGTTGGGAACTGGGCCTCACAGCAGCAGGTGAGCGGCAGGCAAGTGAGTGAAGCTTCAACTGCTGCTCCCCATCGCTCTCATTACTGCCTGAACCACCACTCACATCACCACCTGAACCATCTCCCCCTCCCCAAACCCTGGCCACATCTGTGGAAAAATTGTCTTCAAAGAAAATGGTTCATGGTGCCAAATGGTGCCAAAAATTTGGGGACCACTGTTTTATAAGATTTAAGATTCTTTTGATAGTGGATAGTTGGATAGATGAAAGACAGAATTCTTTGTTACTTAAAACTCCAAAGAAGAGAGAACTGCTAGGCAGCATCACAGAGGGAGTTGGACGCTTTGTGGATTGACTAACTTGAATAATTTCATGGGCTCTGGGGCAATGACTGTTCCTGGCTGACTCATACCTGGCCTCAGGGTGATTAGGGCTGGTGCTTAGTGGCCAGGTGTGTGAGAGCCATATAAGGGAAGTGGTAGGAATGTGGTTCTACCTGTCAAAAAGAGAGACTGACTGGCCACTAGCCAGGGCCTCAAAACTAGGTCAAGCTAGCATTAGAAAAACAAAAACATATATTAAAATATATAATTTGTTATCAAATAAACCTCAAAATATCAGACTTAATCCAACACAAGTTTATTTTTGGTTTATGTAACAATTCAGTCAATGCAGATGATTCTGGTAGATGGGCAGTCTTCTACGTAGAGATTCAGAAACTTGTGCTTTGTCCATCTGGTGACTTGTCCATCATCTAGGACCTTGGAGTCCTGTTCTGTATTTTCTGGATCCTGTTGGCACACTGGGGTAGGGCCGTGTGGAGAAAGTCCTTTTTTCTTGACTGAAGCATCCCTTATGCTCACATTCCATTATCTTGAAGTAGTTAAGTCTCATCTCACCTGGGGTGAGAGGGGTTAAGGGGCCAGTAATGTAGTCCCTGACAGAGCAACCACTTCCCAGCAACTCTCACTACAGAAAGGGAGTGCAATACTTTGGTAGACACATAGCTGTTTTTGCCATAGGAAAATTTTAGAATATGTATCTGTATGAGCGTATATTTATACACGTATAATGTACATACATATAGTAGTAAAGATCTTTAGGTAAAAGTGAATTTATCTAATTGTAGAACATTTCAACTTTGATATGTGTGTTGAGTCCTAATAGCCCATTGAGATTCTTAGTTTCCTTTAGCAGAATTTTTCCCATGGCCAGAAATGTGCATTTGGCCTAACAGGATTTATTGTGGGTTTTATAGAAATGGAATCCCACAAACATAATATTGAGTGTGCAAAGACAGGTAGAAAAGACTATGCTTTTCTTTTTTGTTCAAAATTCTGCTTCCGAGATTTGTCCATATTACAGGACATAGTTGTAGAAGGTTCATTCTCATTGTTGTGTAGTATTCAGCTGGGTGAATATCCACAGTTTATTTATCCATTCTACTGTTGATGGGTACTTGAATAGTTTTCAGTTTGGAGTTATGATGAATAGTGCTACCAAGAATATTTTAGAACATGTATTTTGATGAAACTGTGTCACATTTATATTGCATATATGCCTAGAAGTAAAATTTCTGGCCTATAGAGTAAAAATATGTTCAGTGTTTATAGTCATAATTTCCTAGCCTTCTTTTACCAGCTATTATAATTGATCATATATGACACTTTCTGTAAACTCTATTTTATTTTTTTGAAAAAAGCTTTGTGTAAATAATAAAAAATGTATAAAAAACATTTAGAAAGAAAGCCCTGTTAATTCCACTAACATATGAACAATTTTATTTTTATTTCCATCTACACCATATCATTATTAATTAAATATCAGCTTTGTGTTAAGCTTATTTACTTAACATTATTTTATGAATATTTATACATATTTCTGTGCTGTCCATAATTATGAATTTTTATGATTGCATTGAATTCATTTACCAGAACTAGCAATTTCCTATTATATATGAAAGTATTTTCAATTTTCCCTAATTCTTTTTGAAACAATTTGTATTTTTAAACTCTACCATATCTTTGGTACACAGTTTCTTGGATTTGCTACGTGCTTGGGAAAATAAAGAAACACATGTTTGTTGTCTCTGACCTTTAGCAAATTTAGAGAAAAGTCAATTTTTCATGACAGTAAGTCAACATACTTACCTTCATTTTAAGTTACACTTACTCCACCTCAAGCCTGAGTGACATTACATTTCTTTCCAGAAGGTTAAAATTGGTAAGGTCTTGACAACCAAAATCTTGGTTGAAAATTGGACATGTGGATCTACCTTGATTTCTTACTTCCTTGTCACAAAACTCAACATGTCTGATATAGAAGTAAGAGAAAGTTCTTTTCTTTATCCCCGAACTTTGCAGATTTCCCAGTGCATCTTAATGTCTGCCTTCCTCTAAACCATTCCTCACACTCATACTTATCCCTGGAGCTTTTATATTTCACAATCACTATAATTTAATGACATGTGAGCAGACTAAAGCAAATAATAACTTTAGTAGGGAAATGTCACAAGCAAAACATTTCTTTTATTCTGAACCTAATGCTGTAACCAGGAATTTCCTCAATCCATTAGTCTTTGTTGTGATTCCCAAATAATATGTATCCAAGAAAGTTAGGACACAAGTATTCTCATTGGCTATATAAATTAAAAGCAGGAACTGTATTTTTAATGACATCTAAATGCAGAATATAGATAGCTATGACCCCATTGAGCAATTTCAGTGAAGATGTCAAAGTAAAATAATTAAACATGAGGCACCAAAGGATACATTTAATCAGTGGTTACAGCCAATTACATTATGGAAGTATGGCTACTATTTCAAAAAAAAACATTTGATTTGCATTTAAGTGATCAAGAGGAAAAGTTACAAGATAATTGGGATATCCTAATTCCATTAGTCATTTTTTCCCTCAATACTTTATTTGAAAATTGTCAAGAAGGATATAGCATTTAAAAATTAACAAGAAAAGTTTGGAAATTTTAACAGAATGAAAATCACCTCTTCTAGAGAATGAATGACTTTCATAGTCAAATAATAATAAGTTGCTGTTTATTTTTTGATTAAGGAGTTGTACGTAGACATATATTTTGAGCTCAATAGTTTCACATGGGCAATCTTCATTATGAAATCATATTATTATTTTAAGTACATAATTTTTTAGCAGGCTCCAGAAAATAAGAAATCTATTCTCTTTCAAGTACAACAGTATTCTTTAAGACTTAGTGAAATTCTGGAATAAGAACCCCTAACAAGAAGCTTTGAGACATAAATATTTCAGCATTTAAAAAAGATCACTTTACTGAGGTATGATTAAGATGCAAAAAACTGTACATTTTTAATGCACACAACTTGATGAGTTTAGAGAGACTTATATACCCTTGAAACCATCACTATGCCATAAACATATCCTTCACCTCTGAGTTTTCTCTTGCCCTATTTATTATTACTATTATTTTAATGTACACTACTATATTATATAATTAAAATTTGCTAAGAGGAAAGGTCTTATGTTGTATTCTTCTCATAAAAATAATAAGTAAATATCCAGCATTTATGTGCTTACTTGTAAGATTTGAAATGTTTTATACTCTGCCACTAGAATGACCAATTTGAGTTTAATTACCAAAATTTATAAAGCAAAGTAAATTTGTCAATGTGATCATCTCTTCTTAGAATTTATTTCTATGTGAAAAACAATAAAATATGCACTGCTACTTTCCAGGTGTAAAAACATTATTTTTTCCAAGAGAGTTCTGAAAAACCAGATATGTATCTACCTTGCACAAGGATAATCAGTTATACATGAATATTGTTTAACATGGAGAATAATATTTCCCTTGGATCTCACTAAAAAAGGGATACGAAGAGTTAATTGTACAATACAAAGGTTACACATTAAATACGTATTGGTATTCTTTGCTAAGATATATTATCACTGATTATGAAAGTTTTGTCTTAGTGCCTGAATAGTCAGTTACAGACATAGACAATCCTTTGTACTTTACAAGCATGAAATTACAATAAAAGACTGAATTGCAGAGATGTCTAAAATGTCCTTGAAATGAAAAGAGAATATGACTTAGACCATATTTCAAAAGCTAATATATATTTCTCATAACAGGAAAAAATGAATTAACTTTGTATTCATTAGACGGTCTTTAAAATAATCTTCAATTAAACAGGCAATGGATTGCCGAGTCCAACAAAGATAAAGCCTTAATCTTACACAGAATGTTTTCTACCATTTACTTACTTGTCATGCTTTAATATTTTTCTGCTTCTATTTAAGCTTATGCTAACATACACTTTCTGGAAAAGGGAGAGGTAATGAAATAGCCTTTGAATTCCTGAAGAACCTACCATAAGCTTATTTTATACTAGCATTAGGTATGTCAACCTTTGTTGATTAAGGAATACAAAGATGTAAGAAAATCTCCCTTCTTTCAGAAACATTCCTTAAAGTAAACCAAGTCATTTATTTTCAAATTAAGGTGACAAATATAACACATTAATTACAATAATCTTAAATATTTATAGGTGCCAAACTCTATCATAACCATTTTACATGGATTATCTAATTTAAACTTTATAACTATCCTTTGATTTGGGTATTATCACTGAGCCTTACTTTGCAGGTGAGGAAACAGTTGCTTAGAAGTTGTAAGTCACCAAACTCACATACTTTTAAGGTGTAGAGTCGGGATTTATACACAACTTTCTCTGCAAAATGCACACTTTCTCTCTTACATATTACACTACACCAGCATCCGAGGTATTGCAACATCATTTCTCTGGTGCCATGGTTTCAGTAGTGCTAAATTTAGGGATGATAAGGGAATGCCTGGAGACACACTTCTCTCAGTCTTTTCAAATTTACGACTATATATTATTTGTAAGAACTAACCATGGGAAACAAAAACATCTGATATGGTATATTTTACTTCCTTTTACCCATGCATTTGCTTCTTCATATATAATTATGAGTGGATACCAGTGATTTCATCAGGACTCTGTAGGATTATAGCACAGCGTTATTTATTATCTACCTCACTTTTGGTACAGTGTTTTAACGAAAGCAAATGGCAGTGTTGTACTTTTCTAACATAGAAGAACTTGAGTATTTTAGCATATGATACATGTAAGGTTTTTTTCCTAAAGGGTTGCAAAGATAGATAACAACTGGGAAAGTGTGTTGATCCCATGTGTTTTTGGTTAGATATTTTTTCCTGAAATTTTATTCCCAAAATGAGTGATAATTAAAAAAAAAATAATAAAACCAAGAGCAGGCAATCTTTTAAAACTAGTGTTAATGAAGTTGTAGTTTTTTTCAGCTGTTTAAACCAGAGAAAGATGATAATCACTGGGGAGAAATGGGACAGATGAGCAGAGGGAACGAGATATGGCTGCAGGAACCTCCCTGGACAGGAATTAGGATCAAATGATGAATCCTAGTAAAAAACTGAGCTATTCCTTGTCCCTGTGGCAAAGTCCAGGGGACCAAGAGAGGGCTCTGGACTTTGATGTGTGAAGGGGTTGAACAGAATGGTTGATGGAATGACATCTCTGACCCTACGAGGTACCTAATTAGTTGGGACATCTAAACAGCTGTTTCATTCAACAAATATTTCTCCATCTCTACTTTATGCAAGTCAGAGAGCAAAGTGTGAGAGATATAAACATGGCTTCAAATATCCTGAGCTTTTAGTTCACTAGAGGATAAAAGCTAATATAAAAGCAATTTTAATGTAGTTTTAAATGTCAGTGTGCTAAGAACTATGATAGGGATTTGATTGGGTAAGATATCCTTGGATTTTCAGTTTCTAAAGACTGAGAGTCCAGTGAAGTTCTAGATAGTTTTTATTTCTGGAAATGGGTTTGCTAACTCATAGTAGGAGCTTAGTATTTGTCAATGTTATTAGTGACAAGGTTTGGGCCCTATGAAGAGGTGGAAAATAGAGTCCTCATAAGCCATGGACACTGGGGTAGAAAAGCCAAAGACTTAGACACTGAGCTGAAGTGTCTGAGGAAGTGTATTGAGCAAAAGCCAGGGGAGGCTGGAATCTCTGGAATCTCATTGAATATCTTCCTAGGACACCACCAGTTGCGCTGCAGAGTGAATGCTCAGCATTCATACAAATGAAATAGTAGGAGACTTGGAACTGGTGGAGGCACCTTGGATGCTGATAGTTTATATTCAAGGGTATTGGGATCAGAGAAGGGAGGCCTGTGTGCCCTGCACCATTTACTCAAAGCAGAGTCAGCAGCTAACTCAGTGGCAGTGGTGGTATAATAGTGCAGGAGTGAGGCTCTGCAGAGGCCTAATGTCAAGTAATTTGTGCAGAGGTGCATCAGAGAACATAAGTCTTTTATATGCTGCATAAGGTGAGTAAACAGAAGCAATATTCAACTGAAGAGCCTTTGGAGGATGAGGAATGAAACAATATGGGTCAGGCAGGCTTGATTCCAAGGTCAGATGTGATGATTTATAGGACATCCTTTTGGCAAATATAGCAGAATACAGAATTATAAGTGCCTGATGTGATGGTAGGTTTATACCTTTGTGAGGTTATCTTAGATGTTAGCTAACAAAAGTTTAGAAATCTGTTTATTTATTTATTTATTTGTGGTACGCGGGCCTCTCACTGTTGTGGCCTCTCCCATTGCGGAGCACAGGCTCCAGACGCACAGGCCCAGAGGCAATGGCTCATGGGCCCAGCCGCTCCGCGGCATGTAGGATCTTCCCGGACTGGGACACGAACCCATGTCCCCTGCATCGGCAGGCGGACTCTCAACAACTTTGCCACCAGGGAATCCCTAGAAATCTGTATTTTAAAGTAGGGAATGATGCTGGTGCTATAGGGCTGCCTGTTAGGGGCCTATCAGGACATTATCCAAACTGTATTCTATTTGACTTCTTATTCCCTGACTCATAAATGTTGATGATCATTTATCTCTGTATCCTTAGGGTCCAGTTATATCCTTGGTGAATAACTGGTGCCAGTAAAATTTTGCAGAATAACTACATGACAGAATAAAAGGCAAGTTGTAGGCAAAATGATCACAAATGTAGTTTTCAATTGGTGCATCCAATTTGATGGTTTTCTTGGGGTTTATTCTTCCTTCTATTTCAGATACTCACATCCCTCGCAGTTTATCTTTTTGTATTCAACAAAGCCTGGTATAAGACAATCACTTGCTAGTCATAACTTCAAAATACAGCTCAAAGCCAGCGTGTTGAATTTCCTAGGGGCAATTTTATGTCTCATCTCTAACAGATGAAAGATGTTATTCCTCAAGTGTTAGTGGTTGAGTGGAAGAGGTATTTTGATGTCTGGTAGCCTTTCAGTGCCTCTGAAATCACAGCACACAGTGATGTTAGAGGTTCCTAGAGGTTCCTGGCATGGTAGAATAGTGATCCTAGAGTGGCAGCAAGTCTCTCTGGATGCACAAGAGAGTTAATTCAGCTTTAAAATTTGGTGGGAACCTATCACCATATTCTCAGCCAGCAAATGACTGGAAGACTATGGATTTCAAGACACATGTAGAGATTATAACCACTCTAAATAGAAATGTCAAGTTTATCATACATTTTCTAATCATAAATTTAGTGACTTTTAGTTTCCTGTTGTCTCTTCTCACTCTAATCTTTATTTTACTTTCTCATGATATCAGATTATGATACTTACTTAAAAACCCTCAAAGATAGAAAACATGGCCATAAATTTCAAAACTATTTAACATGTGTTATTACTAAACTAAACAATGAAGCTACAAAGATTATTAACAAAAGAGTTATGTCCTGCTAGAGGAGAAAGACAAGTACAAATGAAAAAAAAATATGACAAATCTGTAATAGAAGTATGTACAGGACATTAAGGAGAATGTGTAGGAGGGCTGGAGATGTCAATCAAGGGAAGGGTTGTGGGTAGTGGTGAGGAGAATGTCACCGAGTAAAGTTTGTGTAGTATATTGAATAAATGACTTGGAGTATACCGAGATGAAGATTGGGGAAGATTCTGTGGAAAAGGATGAGCAAAGGTGCAAAGGTGAGGCAGATCACTGCTGTGGCCTTTCCCGTTGCAGAGCACAGGCTCTGGACGCGCAGGCTCAGCGGCCATGGCTCACGGACCCAGCCGCTCTGCGGCATGTGGGATCTTCTCAGACCGGGGCACGAACCTGTGTCCCCTGCATCAGCAGGCGGACTCTCAACCACTGCTCCAACCAGGGAAGCCCCTGGCAAGCTTTTGAGGTTGACCTACATGACCTCCTGAGAGGAGCAGCTTCATTTATTTTTAAAAGCTTGCTTGAATGCAAAAGTTAATCCAGGACCTTAAAACAAATTGTTGTGAAGTCAAGTTCAACACAGTAGGTACAGACTCTTGTGCCTGAAAACATGAGACCCTTGAAAAATTCCAAACCACCTTTCTGTCTTTATATGCTTAAACTGGATCCCCTTATTCACTTCCCAAAACCTATGTTTTAAATACACACTGTTATTCCCTCTGCTGTGTTCAAATTTCCTTTCCCTATCTATTTCTGAGCTCCTACACTTATTTCAAGGTTCTTCCAGAGTTTTCAGATGAAGAAACTTCCCATAATGTCCCAGTCAGAATTAGCTTACCTCTTTCTGTCGTATTATTTAGGATTGGATTCAGCTGTGTGTAGCAGCACTGTCTACAGCAGTGGTTGAAATGAGTAAGGGTTTTTGATATCTCACACAACTGGAGATTCAGGGGTAGCAGTTAAGTGTTGACATGGGAAATATTTGTTCTGCCATTCACAGCATGTGGCTTTTGTCCTCACAGCTGCAACTCAAATGGCCCCATAACCAGACAGAGAATCCACATTCCAGGTAAGAGGAAGGAGAAAATGGAAGAGGCAGCCTCGGCAGACATCCGCTTATATTTCATTGGCCAGAATTGAATAGCAAAGCAATCCTTGGCTGCAGTGGGTCTAGTTAATTGGCTTTTAGCTTAATAATTAGTTTTTGAAGTTTCTAAACTTCTATAGAGTTTCTTCCATAGAGTTTATAAATCTCTATAGAAGAAATTAGTAAAGGAGAAAGAGTAAGCATGGCTGTGGGGTAAGTTTACATACAGTATCTGCCACATTGTGTTTCTCAAAGCACCTTGAATATAACACTTTCCACAAATATAATTATTTATGTTTTTGTATGTCTCACTGAATGGATGTCAGAGTCACAGGGGCAGTAGCAACATCTCATTCATCTTTCCATCCCAAACATGTAGAACACTGTAGAATAAATGAATGAACATCATGTGGGAATATATTGAGATTTTAAAAATATAGAACTAAGTATTGCTGAGTAAGCAAATTCAACTAGCATATGAAAACCTCAAACCCTCAAAGGACATGATGTTATGATGTTAAGTGACTGAAATACTTGTGTCCATAGCGGGCAGTACAGATGGTACAGAGTTACATAAAGTAGAAATAAGTATTATAACCACCCCTGACTAGTCGAAATATGAGCATATGAATTATTTCCAGATCAAATAGTATTTGCATAGTTCGTTGGTGATCCTGTTGTTTCGATTCAGAGCATAAATGATGATGCCATTAACCCTGTGCTTTTTAAAAGGTCATATTCCTCAATCTATTTTAGAATTTTTAGGTTTATTACAGATATTAAATAAGCTAAAACCATATCCTGTACTTTTCTCATTTAATAATTTTGAATTCTGAGTCATATCACACTATATTATTTAACTCTATGAATCTCTACGAGAATGAGCTTTTCTCTGAATAGGAGATGATTTGACAAACCAAACACAACATTTTATTTACAACAAAAAGGAAAACAATAAACTTTATTAATGGGAAACATTTTTATGAATGGTTCAATGATTTGGAACTATGACAGATTCAGGGACTTTTGAATCAATTCTTACATAATTTGTAGCTTGCATGAAACATTTTATATTTTTTATAAAAGTAAAATTTCAAGCCATTCTCAGAGAAAGTCATATCAAGTTACTATTGGATTTTGGTTTTGGTTGTGTTCTCCAGACACTGTCTCCAATTCTTTCTTGTTTTCTTTTTCCCCCTCCCCATTTTGTAAAAATATATATCATATGATGTAGTGTGTTTCTCATAACTGTTGTTATGACTGTCTTTTATAAATCTAGTAAATGAATACGTATAACTTTGTGTTCTTGCTGGTTCAAAAAAAAACTATATGCAGTTATTGAGTGATCTTTTATTCTCCTCAAGGGAAAATAGCCATTAGTTCTGTATGCGGGCCTCTTACTGTTGTGGCCTTTCCCGTTGTGGAGCACAGGCTCCGGACACGCAGCCTCAGCGGCCATGGCTCACGGGCCCAGCTGCTTCACTGCATGTGGGATGTTCCCCGACCGGGACACGAACTCATGTCCCC